>NC_086448.1:793210122-793526662 GCF_028390025.1 Pseudophryne corroboree
CCCGAACTTCAGGTTTTTTTACACGGGTCCGAGCGACTCGGATCTTCCCGCCTTGCTCGGTTAACCCGAGCGCGCCCGAACGTCATCATTCCCCTGTCGGATTCTCGCGAGGCTCGGATTCTATCGCGAGACTCGGATTCTATATAAGGAGCCGCGCGTCGCCGCCATTTTCACACGTGCATTGAGATTGATAGGGAGAGGACGTGGCTGGTGTCCTCTCCGTTTATAGAGAAGAGAGTGAGACTAGAGTAGAGAGAGACACAGTATTTACTTTAGTAATTTTGGGAAGCATTAGGAGGAGTACTACTACTTGCTGAAGTGATAGTGTGACTGTATATCTGACTTGTGGGGGAGACAGTGGGGAGCAGTTAGAGTCTGAGAGCAGGAGTACATATTAACGTACAGTGCACACTTTTGCTGCCAGAGTGCCACACTGCCATTGTGACCACACTGACCACCAGTATATATTGTGATTGTCTGCTTAGGAGTACTACTTGCAAGTTGCGGATAGTGTGACCAGTGACCTGACCACCAGTTTAATTAATCACCACCAGTTTAATATATATATATATATATATATATATATATATATATAATTGTATATAATATATATATAATTGTATACCACCTACCCGTGTTTTTTTTTTTTTTCTTTCTTCTTGATACATACTACTATAGTAGCTTACTGTAGCAGTCTGCGGTGCTGAGCTGACAGTGTCCAGCAGGTCCGTCATCAGTCATTACATAATAAATATATATACCTGTCCGGCTGCAGTACTAGTGATATTATATATATATATATATATTAATTTCATCTCATTATCATCCAGTCTATATTAGCAGCAGACACAGTACGGTAGTCCACGGCTGTAGCTACCTCTGTGTCGGCAGTCGCTTGTCCATCCATAATTGTATACCACCTACCCGTGTTTTTTTTTTTTCTTTCTTCTTGATACATACTACTATAGTAGCTTACTGTAGCAGTCTGCGGTGCTGCTGAGCTGACAGTGTCCAGCAGGTCCGTCATCAGTCATTACATAATAAATATATATACCTGTCCGGCTGCAGTACTAGTGATATTATATATATATATATATATATATATTAATTTCATCTCATTATCATCCAGTCTATATTAGCAGCAGACACAGTACGGTAGTCCACGGCTGTAGCTACCTCTGTGTCGGCAGTCGCTCGTCCATCCATAAGTATACTAGTATCCATCCATCTCCATTGTTTACCTGAGGTGCCTTTTAGTTGTGCCTATTAAAATATGGAGAACAAAAATGTTGAGGTTCCAAAATTAGGGAAAGATCAAGATCCACTTCCACCTCGTGCTGAAGCTGCTGCCACTAGTCATGGCCGAGACGATGAAATGCCAGCATCGTCGTCTGCCAAGGCCGATGCCCAATGTCATAGTACAGAGCATGTAAAATCCAAAACACCAAATATCAGTAAAAAAAGGACTCCAAAATCTAAAATAAAATTGTCGGAGGAGAAGCGTAAACTTGCCAATATGCCATTTACCACACGGAGTGGCAAGGAACGGCTGAGGCCCTGGCCTATGTTCATGGCTAGTGGTTCAGCTTCACATGAGGATGGAAGCATTCAGCCTCTCGCTAGAAAAATGAAAAGACTCAAGCTGGCAAAAGCACCGCAAAGAACTGTGCGTTCTTCGAAATCCCAAATCCACAAGGAGAGTCCAATTGTGTCGGTTGCGATGCCTGACCTTCCCAACACTGGACGTGAAGAGCATGCGCCTTCCACCATTTGCACGCCCCCCTGCAAGTGCTGGAAGGAGCACCCGCAGTCCAGTTCCTGATAGTCAGATTGAAGATGTCAGTGTTGAAGTACACCAGGATGAGGAGGATATGGGTGTTGCTGGCGCTGGGGAGGAAATTGACAAGGAGGATTCTGATGGTGAGGTGGTTTGTTTAAGTCAGGCACCCGGGGAGACACCTGTTGTCCGTGGGAGGAATAGGGCCGTTGACATGCCTGGTGAAAATACCAAAAAAATCAGCTCTTCGGTGTGGAAGTATTTCAACAGAAATGAGGACAACATTTGTCAAGCCGTGTGTTGCCTTTGTCAAGCTGTAATAAGTAGGGGTAAGGACGTTAACCACCTCGGAACATCCTCCCTTATACGTCACCTGCAGCGCATTCATAATAAGTCAGTGACAAGTTCAAAAACTTTGGGCGACAGCGGAAGCAGTCCACTGACCAGTAAATCCCTTCCTCTTGTAACCAAGCTCACGCAAACCACCCCACCAACTCCCTCAGTGTCAATTTCCTCCTTCCCCAGGAATGCCAATAGTCCTGCAGGCCATGTCACTGGCAATTCTGACGAGTCCTCTCCTGCCTGGGATTCCTCCGATGCATCCTTGCGTGTAACGCCTACTGCTGCTGGCGCTGCTGTTGTTGCTGCTGGGAGTCGATGGTCATCCCAGAGGGGAAGTCGTAAGCCCACTTTTACTACTTCCACCAAGCAATTGACTGTCCAACAGTCCTTTGCGAGGAAGATGAAATATCACAGCAGTCATCCTGTTGCAAAGCGGATAACTGAGGCCTTGACAACTATGTTGGTGTTAGACGTGCGTCCGGTATCCGCCGTTAGTTCACAGGGAACTAGACAATTTTTTGAGGTAGTGTGCCCCCGTTACCAAATACCATCTAGGTTCCACTTCTCTAGGCAGGCGATACCGAGAATGTACACGGACGTCAGAAAAAGACTCACCAGTGTCCTAAAAAATGCAGTTGTACCCAATGTCCACTTAACCACGGACATGTGGACAAGTGGAGCAGGGCAGGGTCAGGACTATATGACTGTGACAGCCCACTGGGTAGATGTATGGACTCCCGCCGCAAGAACAGCAGCGGCGGCACCAGTAGCAGCATCTCGCAAACGCCAACTCTTTCCTAGGCAGGCTATGCTTTGTATCACCGCTTTCCAGAATACGCACACAGCTGAAAACCTCTTACGGCAACTGAGGAAGATCATCGCGGAATGGCTTACCCCAATTGGACTCTCCTGTGGATTTGTGGCATCGGACAACGCCAGCAATATTGTGTGTGCATTAAATATGGGCAAATTCCAGCACGTCCCATGTTTTGCACATACCTTGAATTTGGTGGTGCAGAATTTTTTAAAAAACGACAGGGGCGTGCAAGAGATGCTGTCGGTGGCCAGAAGAATTGCGGGACACTTTCGGCGTACAGGCACCACGTACAGAAGACTGGAGCACCACCAAAAACGCCTGAACCTGCCCTGCCATCATCTGAAGCAATAAGTGGTAACGAGGTGGAATTCAACCCTATATATGCTTCAGAGGTTGGAGGAGCAGCAAAAGGCCATTCAAGGCTATACAATTGAGCACGATATAGGAGGTGGAATGTACCTGTCTCAAGCGCAGTGGAGAATGATTTCAACGTTGTGCAAGGTTCTGCAACCTTTTGAACTTGCCACACGTGAAGTCAGTTCAGACACTGCCAGCCTGAGTCAGGTCATTCCCCTCATCAGGCTTTTGCAGAAGAAGCTGGAGGCATTGAAGGAGGAGCTAAAAGGGAGCGATTCCGCTAGGCATGTGGGACTTGTGGATGGAGCCCTTAATTCGCTTAACAAGGATTCACGGGTGGTCAATCTGTTGAAATCAGAGCACTACATTTTGGCCACCGTGCTCGATCCTAGATTTAAAACCTACCTTGGATCTCTCTTTCCGGCAGACACAAGTCTGCTGGGGTTCAAAGACCTGCTGGTGACAAAATTGTCAAGTCAAGCGGAACGCGACCTGTCAACATCTCCTCCTTCACATTCTCCCGCAACTGGGGGTGCGAGGAAAAGGCTCAGAATTCCGAGCCCACCCGCTGGCGGTGATGCAGGGCAGTCTGGAGCGACTGCTGATGCTGACATCTGGTCCGGACTGAAGGACCTGACAACGATTACGGACATGTCGTCTACTGTCACTGCATATGATTCTGTCACCATTGAAAGAATGGTGGAGGATTATATGAGTGACCGCATCCAAGTAGGCACGTCAGACAGTCCGTACTTATACTGGCAGGAAAAAGAGGCAATTTGGAGGCCCTTGCACAAACTTGCTTTATTCTACCTAAGTTGCCCTCCCACAAGTGTGTACTCCGAAAGAGTGTTTAGTGCCGCCGCTCACCTTGTCAGCAATCGGCGTACGAGGTTACTTCCAGAAAATGTGGAGAAGATGATGTTCATTAAAATGAATTATAATCAATTCCTCCGTGGAGACATTGACCAGCAGCAATTGCCTCCACAAAGTACACAGGGAGCTGAGATGGTGGATTCCAGTGGGGACGAATTGATAATCTGTGAGGAGCGGGATGTACACGGTGATATATCGGAGGATGATGATGAGGTGGACATCTTGCCTCTGTAGAGCCAGTTTGTGCAAGGAGAGATTAATTGCTTCTTTTTCGGTGGGGGTCCAAACCAACCCGTCATTTCAGTCACAGTCGTGTGGCAGACCCTGTCACTGAAATGATGGGTTGGTTAAAGTGTGCATGTCCTGTTTATACAACATAAGGGTCGGTGGGAGGGCCCAAGGACAATTCCATCTTGCACCTCTTTTTTCTTTCATTTTTATTTGCGTCATGTGCTGTTTGGGGAGTGTTTTTTGGAAGGGACATCCTGCGTGACACTGCAGTGCCACTCCTAGATGGGCCAGGTGTTTGTGTCGGCCACTAGGGTCGCTTATCTTACTCACACAGCTACCTCATTGCGCCTCTTTTTTTCTTCTTTGCGTCATGTGCTGTTTGGGGAGTGTTTTTTGGAAGGGCCATCCTGCGTGACACTGCAGTGCCACTCCTAGATGGGCCAGGTGTTTGTGTCGGCCACTAGGGTCGCTTATCTTACTCACACAGCTACCTCATTGCGCCTCTTTTTTTCTTTGCATCATGTGCTGTTTGGGGAGTGTTTTTTGGAAGGGCCATCCTGCGTGACACTGCAGTGACACTCCTAGATGGACCAGGTGTTTGTGTCGGCCACTAGGGTCGCTTAGCTTACTCACACAGCTACCTCATTGCGCCTCTTTTTTTCTTTGCGTCATGTGCTGTTTGGGGAGTGTTTTTTGGAAGGGCCATCCTGCGTGACACTGCAGTGCCACTCATAGATGGGCCAGGTGTTTGTGTCGGCCACTAGGGTCGCTTATCTTACTCACACAGCTACCTCATTGCGCCTCTTTTTTTCTTTGCGTCATGTGCTGTTTGGGGAGTGTTTTTTGGAAGGGCCATCCTGCGTGACACTGCAGTGCCACTCCTAGATGGGCCAGGTGTTTGTGTCGGCCACTAGGGTCGCTGAGCTTAGTCACACAGCTACCTCATTGCGCCTCTTTTTTTTCTTTGCGTCATGTGCTGTTTGGGGAGTGTTTTTTGGAAGGGCCATCCTGCGTGACACTGCAGTGCCACTCCTAGATGGGCCAGGTGTTTGTGTCGGCCACTAGGGTCGCTTATCTTACTCACACAGCTACCTCATTGTGCCTCTTTTTTTCTTTGCGTCATGTGCTGTTTGGGGAGTGTTTTTTGGAAGGGCCATCCTGCGTGACACTGCAGTGCCACTCCTAGATGGGCCAGGTGTTTGTGTCGGCCACTAGGGTCGCTGAGCTTAGTCACACAGCTACCTCATTGCGCCTCTTTTTTTTCTTTGCGTCATGTGCTGTTTGGGGAGTGTTTTTTGGAAGGGCCATCCTGCGTGACACTGCAGTGCCACTCCTAGATGGGCCAGGTGTTTGTGTCGGCCACTAGGGTCGCTTATCTTACTCACACAGCTACCTCATTGCGCCTCTTTTTTTCTTTGCGTCATGTGCTGTTTGGGGAATGTTTTTTGGAAGGGCCATCCTGCGTGACACTACAGTGCCACTCCTAGATGGGCCAGGTGTTTGTGTCGGCCACTAGGGTCGCTTAGCTTACTCACACAGCTACCTCATTGCGCCTCTTTTTTTCTTTGCGTCATGTGCTGTTTGGGGAGTGTTTTTTGGAAGGGCCATCCTGCGTGACACTGCAGTGCCACTCCTAGATGGGCCAGGTGTTTGTGTCGGCCACTTGGGTCGTTGAGCTTAGTCACACAGCTACCTCATTGCGCCTCTTTTTTTCTTTGCGTCATGTGCTGTTTGGGGAGTGTTTTTTTGAAGGGCCATCCTGCGTGACACTGCAGTGCCACTCCTAGATGGGCCAGGTGTTTGTGTCGGCCTCTAGGGTCGCTTAGCTTAGTCATCCAGCGACCTCGGTGCAAATTTTAGGACTAAAAATAATATTGTGAGGTGTGAGGTATTCAGAATAGACTGAAAATGAGTGGAAATTATGGTTTTTGAGGTTAATAATACTTTGGGATCAAAATGACCCCCAAATTCTATGATTTAAGCTGTTTTTTAGTGTTTTTTGAAAAAAACACCCAAATCCAAAACACACCCGAATCCGACAAAAAAAATTCGGTGAGGTTTTGCCAAAACGCGGTCGAACCCAAAACACGGCCGCGGAACCGAACCCAAAACCAAAACACAAAACCCGAAAAATTTCAAGTGCACATCTCTATCAAAAACGTCTGGACCTCAGGGAGAGAAGCCAATTGTTTCTGAAAGAAAATGGATAAGGCCGAAATCTGGACTTTTATGGAGCCCAGACGTAGACCCACATCCACACCTGACTGCAGAAAAAGCAGGAGACATCCCAGATGAAATTCTACCGCAGAATATTTTCTGCTCTCACACCAAGAGACGTATTTCTTCCAAATACAGTGGTAATGTTTAGACATTACCCCCTTTCTGGCTTGGATCATAGTTGGGATGACGTTGTCAGGGATCCCTCTCCTGGCTAGAATCAGCCGTTCAACTTCCATGCCATTAAACGTAGTTGCGGTAAGTCTTGCTAGATGAATGGGACCTGTTGCAGAAGATCCTCATGAAGAGGTAGAGGCCACGGATCTTCGAGGAGCATCTCTAGAAGGTCCATGTACCAGGCCCTTCTTGGCCAGTCCGGAGCAATGAGTATTGCTTGAACCTTTTCCATTTTTATTCTCTTGAGAATTCTTGGGATCAGAGGAAGTGGAGGAAACACGTACATCATCTGATAGACCCATGAAGTCGTCAGAGCGTCTACTGCCACTGCCTGTGGGTCTCTCGACCTGAAACAATACCGCTTGAACTTCTTGTTGAGACGAGAGGCCATCATGTTGATTTGTGGATATCCCCACTGACGTGTCAAGCACCTGAACACCTCCGGGTGAAGGCCACACTCCCCCGGGTGCAGGTTGTTTCTGCTGAGGAAGTCTGCTTCCCAGTTGCCGACTCCCGGAATGAAGACTGGTGACAACGCCAAGGCGTGTTTCTCCGCCCAGAGGAGAACTCTTGACACCTCTGACATTGCTGCTCTGCTTTTCGTTCCGCCCTGTTGGTTTATGTACGTCACCGCCGTCACATTGTCCGACTGGATCTGAATGGACTGATCTTAAAGAAGATATGATGCCTGCAGAAGGGCATTGTATATAGCCCTGAGTTCCAGAATGTTGATTGAAAGGACGACTTCCTGACTTGACCATCTTCCTTGAAACTGCACCCCCTGGGTGACTTCTCCCTAACCTCTGAGGCTTGCGTCTGTGGTTAGCATAATCCAATTATGAAACCCTGAACCGTCGACCCTCGATTAGGTGAAAAGTCTGAAGCCACCATAGAAGAGAAATCCTGGCTTTTGGAGACAGATGGATCCTCTGGTGCATGTGAAGATGCGATCTGGAGCATATGTCTCCAACAGATTGAGCTGGAAGGGTCTTGCGTGAAACCTTCCGTACTGAACCGCCTCGTAAGAGGTTACCATTTTCCCTAGAAGGCGAATGCATAGATGCACCGATATTCGGGTTGGCTTCAGGACATCCCGAACCATCGACTTGATCACCAATGCCTTTTCCAACGGAAAGGAACACTTTCTGAAACTCTGTGTCAAGTATCATTCCCAGGAGTGGAAGCCTCCATGTTGGCACTAGGTGAGATTTCGAAAGGTTCAGAATCCACCCGTGATCCCGGAGTAACCGGGTTGAGAGGGCAATTGTTGTTAAATAACCTCTCCCTGGACAGCGCCTTTATCAGAAGATCATCCAGGTACGGAATTATGTTCACTCCCTGTTTTCAGAGGAGAAACATCATCTCTGTCATCACCATGGTGAACACCCTCGGTGCCGTGGAGAGACCAAATGCCTGGAAATGGTAGTGACAGTCCTGCAGTGCAAACCGTAGATAAGCCTGATGAGGCGGCCAGATCAGAATGTGAAAGTACGCATCCTTGATATCCAGAGACACTAGGAATTCCCCTTCCTCCAGACCTGAAATCACCACTCTCAGAGACTCCATCTTGAATTTGAACACTCGTAAGTACGGGTTCAGCGACTTGAGGTTCAAAATCGGTCTTAGCGAACCGTCCGGTTTTGGTACTACAAACAAGTTGGAATAATACCCCTTGTTTTGCAGATGAGGTGGAACTGGAACAATGACCTGAGTCTGTACCAGTTTTTGAATTGCATCCTGTAAAGTTATACTTACCTCTTGCGAAACTGGTATGCCTGATTTGAAGAATCTGTGAGGTGGGAGCTCTTGGAACTCCAGTCTGTAGCCCTAGGAAATAAGATTTATGACCTAGGGATCCTGACACGAACTTGTCCAGATGTGACTGAAGAATTGTAGCCGGGCTCCCACCCGCCAGTCTTCCAGGCCCAGCGGTCCACCGTCATCCTGAAGGCTTTGAGGAAGCAGAGCTTGAACTCTGTTTCTGAGAACCGGCAGTTGCTGGTTTGCGTGATTTACCTCTAGCGCCTCTGGTGGCTGTAGAAGAACCTCTGGATTTGCCCTTAAACTTGGCTGTCCGAAAGGACTGCAAATTGGAAGCTGAGTAGGCCTTCCTGGCTGGGGGAGCTGCGGAAGGAAGATATGTGGACTTACCCGCAGTAGCTTTGGAGATCCATTTATCCATTTCATCTCCAAATAAGGCCTCTCCTGTAAACAGTAGGCCTTCCACACTTTCCTGGAGTCCACATCAGCAGTCCACTGGCATAGTCATAAGCCCCTGCGTGCTGACACTGCCATAGCAGTGGTGCGTGCATTAAGCAAGCCTATTTCTTTTATGGCTTCCACCATAGAGTTTGCAGAGTCCTGTATATGTTGCAGGAGTAAAACAATCTCCCCCTAGATAAGGAATCTAACCCCTCAATTAGGTTACCTGACCATTTTGCAATGGTTTTAGTGATCCACGCACATGCAATAGTGGGTCTCTAGGCCACACCAACAGCTGTGTACAAGGATTTGAGTGTGGTCTCAATTCTTTGATCAGCCGTGTCTTTCAGGAAGGCTGCACCAGGGACAGGCAATACTATTTTTTGTGACAGCATGGATACTGATGCATCCACTATCGGTGGATTTTCCCATTTTTTTCCCTATCCTCAGAGGAAAAGGAAAGGATGAGAGTAACCTCTTAGGGATTTGAAATTTCCTATCAGGATTAACCCACGGTTCATCAAACAGGGTATTCAGTTCCTTTGATAAAGGAAAAGTGACTGAGGATTTCTTTTTGACATTAAAATAAGACTCCTCACACTCCTCTGTCACCTCATCAGGAATTTGCAGAACTTCTCTGATAGCTTCTATAATTCCCTGTGACAGAGCCGCATCCCCCCCCACCTGAGTCCACTTCACCCTCCTCTATGTCTGACCCTTCATCATCAGAGTCAGAGTAAGTTTTTGCGGACAATTGGTAGGGGTCTGTGATGCTGGTTTGGGGACTGAGTCTCTGCTCATAAACTTATCCACAGATTGTCTTAAGTGTTGTGTCTCTTTCTCATTGCGGAACAATTTAGTAGAAATATTGGAAATCATTCCTTTGATGGAATCCAGCCATGCTGGTTCAGCCCCGCTAGCCTGGGAAGGTGCACTACACTGGGTACACCATAGTGAGCCCTAGGGAGGCCAATCCCGGGCCATTTTTTCAATCCCGGGATTCGGCATTGAAAAACGGTCAATCCCGGGATTCCCGGGATCCCGGGATTGCAGTAGGGACCAGTGAAGGTTGTAGGGAGCAGCGCTGGAGGGAGGGTGTAGGTAGTGGTGCGGGAGGTAGGGAGGGTGTAGGTAGCGGTGCGGGAGGTAGGGAGGGGGTAGGTAGCAGTGCGGGAGGGAGGGTGGGTGTAGTTAGTGGTGCGGGAGGGAGGATGTAGGTAGCGGCGCGGAAGGGTTGGTAGCGGCGCGAGAGGGAGGGTGGGTGTAAGTAATGACACTTACTATTAGGTGGGCGGCCGCGGCAGCCATGGACTCACTGAACGCGGGAGCATTTCAAATGAAGCGCCGGCCGCCAGCCAACCAGAGCTGGCGGACCGGCAGCCAATCAGGGAAGCGGTCGCAGCAGTGGCTTCTGATTGGCTGCCGCTGCTGCGGCAGCTTCCCTGATTGGCTGCCGAGCCGCCAGCTCTGATTGGCTGGCGGCCGGCGCTACATTTGAAGTGCTGCCACGTTCAGCTTGTCCATGGCTGCCATTACTTACACACACCCTCCCGCACATGCGCACTGTAATCCCTTGAATCCCGGGATTGGAAGCTCCAATCCCGGGATTGGAAGCTCCAATCCCGGGATTCAAATCCCGGCATTTTTGGGCCCAAATCCCGGGATCCCGCCGATCCCGATCCCGGGATTGGCCTCCCTAGTGAGCCCCCTGGGAAGAGGAACACTCTGCCGTACATGAAACACACTCTTTGTCTGACATATTGTATTGTGACAGCACACACACACACACACACACACACACACACGAAAAGGTTAAAAGCACAATTAACCCACAAAGAGCCCTTCCAGGGAGACACAGATATTTTGGAGCCAGCACACAGCTCACTTATCGCTAATGCCAAGCTTAGCCGGGTCGCAGACTAAGTACCCAGATTGGGAATTTAGTACACTAATAGTCGCTCCCCCCCCCCCCCCCCTCCCGCTATGACCCCCTGTTACTGCTGAGGTAATCTGGAGTCACCTTGTCAGTCAGCGTCTGTGTCCACTGTCCACTGCAGAGGGAAAATGGCGCTGGTGAGCTGCTGGATCCGCTCATAGTAAAGCCCCGCCCCCTCCATGGCGTGCGGGCTTCCCGCTTTTTTTATACTGGCTGAGGTAAATTTGTGCTTAGAATGGAGTTAGATCCGTTTTAAGTCTGTGTTTGCTAGTGTGGGTACTGTGTACAGTGTACTGAGACTCAGATCGCCCCCTCAGAAGTGGTGCGTCTGCACTGTGTACTGAGTCTGGAGACGCAATCCGGCCTGGCTAGAACGAAGCCGAGCGTCTCTGTACCCTCATGCCGCTAACCGGGATGCCAGCTTAGTACTCACCACTCTTCTATCTTCTGGCTCTGTTAGGGGTGGTGGCGTGCTGCGGGAATGTACGCTCGCCGTGGTGGGACTTGCGTATAATTCCGCAAGTGTCCTGTCAGCGGGGAACGGGACAAATTAACCCTTCAAGAGGTTGGGCCGTTCCCCCCTCCCCCCAAGTCCCACGAAGCAGACAGGCTGGTGCCATTCAGTCCTGCCTTAAAATAACAAACAGATAAAATAAATGCAGAAAACTCTTTAGGAGCTTCCATAAGCGTGCCTGGCTCCTCTGGGCACATTTTCTAAACGGAGTCTGGTAGGCGGGGCATAGAGGGAGGAGCCAGCCCACAATATAAAATTCTTAAAGTGCCCATGGCTCCTAGTGGACCCGTCTATACCCCATGGTACTAAATGGATTCCCAGTATCCTCTAGGACGTAAGAGAAATAATAAGAATTTACTCACCAGTAATTCTATTTCTCATAGTCCGTAGTGGATGCTGTGGACTCCGTAAGGACCATGGGGATTAGCGGCTCCGCAGGAGACTGGGCACAACTATAAAGAAAGCTTTTAGACTACTGGTGTGCACTGGCTCCTCCCACTAAGACCCTCCTCCAGACCTCAGTTAGGATACTGTGCCCGGAAGAGCTGACACAATTAGGAAGGATTTTTAATCCCGGGTAAGACTCATACCAGCCACACCAATCACACCGTATAATTCGTGATACAATACCCAGTTAACAGCATGATAACAACTGAGCCTCTCAACAGATAGCTCAACAATAACCCTTTAGTTAAGCAATAACTATATACAAGTATTGCAGACAATCCGCACTTGGGATGGGCGCCCAGCATCCACTACGGACTATGAGAAATAGAATTACCGGTGAGTAAATTCTTATTTTCTCTAACGTCCTAAGTGGATGCTGGGGACTCCGTAAGGACCATGGGGATTATACCAAAGCTCCCAAACGGGCGGGAGAGTGCGGATGACTCTGCAGCACCGAATGAGAGAACTCAAGGTCCTCCTCAGCCAGGGTATCAAATTTGTAGAATTTTGCAAACGTGTTTGCCCCTGACCAAGTAGCAGCTCGGCAAAGTTGAAGAGCCGAGACCCCTCGGGCAGCCGCCCAAGAAGAGCCCACTTTCCTCGTGGAATGGGCTTTTACTGATTTAGGATGCGGCAGTCCAGCCGCAGAATGTGCAAGCTGAATCGTACTACAGATCCAGCGAGCAATAGTCTGCTTAGAAGCAGGTGCACCCAACTTGTTGGGCGCATACAGGATAAAAAGCGAGTCAGTCTTCCTGACTCCAGCTGTCCTGGAAACATAAATTTTTAGGGCCCTGACTACATCCAACAACTTGGAAGCCTCCAAGTCATTCGTAGCCGCAGGCACCACGATAGGTTGGTTCAGATGAAAAGCTAATACCACTTTGGGGAGAAACTGGGGACGACTCCTCAATTCTGCCCTATCCATATGGAAAATCAGATAAGGGCTTTTACATGACAAAGCCGCCAATTATGAAACACGCCTTGCCGAAGCCAAGGCCAACAACATGACCACTTTCCACGTGAGATATTTTAAATCCACGGTTTTCAGTGGCTCAAACCAATATGACTTTAGGAAATCCAACACCACGTTGAGATCCCAAGGTGCCACTGGAGGCACAAAAGGGGGCTGAATATGCAGCACTCCCTTAACAAAAGTCTGAACTTCAGGTAGTGAAGCCAATTCTCTCTGGAAGAAAATCGATAGAGCCGAAATCTGGACCTTAATGGAACCCAATTTAAGGCCCATAGTCACCCCTGACTGTAGGAAGTGCAGGAACCGGCCCAGCTGAAATTCTTCCGTTGGGGCCTTCCTGGCCTCACACCACACAACATATTTTCACCATATGTGGTGATAATGGTTCGCGGTTACTTCTTTCCTAGCTTTTATCAGCGTAGGAATGACTTCCTCCGGAATGCTTTTTTCCTTCAGGATCCGGTGTTCAACCGCCATGCCGTCAAACGCAGCCGCGGTAAGTCTTGGAACAGACAGGGCCCCTGCTGCAGCAGGTCCTGTCTGAGCGGTAGAGGCCATGGGTCCTCTGACATCATTTCTTGAAGTTCCGGATACCACGCTCTTCTTGGCCAATCCGGAACAATGAGTATAGTTCTTACTCCTCTTCTCCTTATTATCCTCAGTACCTTTGGTATGAGAGGAAGAGGAGGGAACACATAAACCGATCGGTACACCCACGGTGTTACCAGAGCATCCACAGCTATCGCCTGCGGGTCTCTTGACCTGGCGCAATATTTTTCTAGCTTTTTGTTTAGGCGGGATGCCATCATGTCCACCTGTGGTTTTTCCCACTGGTTTACAATCATTTGAAAGACTTCGGGATGAAGTCCCCACTCTCCCGGGTGGAGGTCGTGTCTGCTGAGGAAGTCTGCTTCCCAGTTGTCCACTCCCGGAATGAACACTGCTGACAGTGCTAACACGTGATTTTCCGCCCATCGGAGAATCCTTGTGGCTTCTGCCATCGCCGTCCTGCTTCTCGTGCCGCCCTGACTGGATCAGTACCGGCTGGTTTTGAAGCAGGGGTTTTGCCTGACTTAGGGCATTGTAAATGGCCCTTAGTTCCAGAATATTTATGTGCAGGGAAGTCTCCTGACTTGACCATAGTCCTTGGAAGTTTCTTCCCTGTGTGACTGCTCCCCAGCCTCGAAGGCTGGCATCCGTGGTCACCAGGACCCAGTCCTGTATGCCGAATCTGTGGCCCTCTTGAAGATGAGCACTCTGCAGCCACCACAGCAGAGACACCCTTGTCCTTGGAGACAGGGTTATCAGACGATGCATCTGAAGATGCGATCCGGACCACTTGTCCAACAGGTCCCACTGAAAGGTTCTTGCATGAAACCTGCCGAATGGAATCGCTTCGTAGGAAGCTACCATTTTTCCCAGGATCCGCGTGCAGTGATGCTCCGACACCTGTTTTGGTTTTAGGAGGCCTCTGACTAGAGATGACAGCTCCTTGGCCTTCTCCTCCGGGAGAAACACTTTTCTCTGTTCTGTGTCCAGAACCATCCCTAGGAACAGCAGGCGTGTCGTAGGGACCAGCTGTGACTTTGGAATGTTTAGAATCCAGCCGTGCTGTTGTAGCACTTCCCGAGATAGTGCTACCCCTACCAACAACTGCTCTCTGGACCTCGCCTTTATCAGGAGATCGTCCAAGTACGGGATAATTAAAACTCCCTTCCTTCGAAGGAGTATCATCATTTCCGCCATTACCTTGGTAAAGACCCTCGGAGCCGTGGAGAGACCGAACGGCAACGTCTGGAATTGGTAATGACAATCTTGTACCACAAACCTGAGGTACTCCTGGTGAGGATGGTAAATGGGGACATGTAGGTAAGCATCCTTGATGTCCAGCGATACCATGTAATCTCCCTCGTCCAGGCTTGCAATAACCGCCCTGAGCGATTCCATCTTGAACTTGCATTTTTTGATATATGTGTTCAAGGATTTCAAATTTAAAATGGGTCTCACCGAACGGTCCGGTTTCGGTACCACAAACATTGTGGAATAGTAACCCCTTCCTTGTTGAAGTAGGGGCACCTTTACTATCACTTGTTGTGAATACAGCTTTTGAATTGCCTGTAACACTGCCTCCCTGCCTGAGGGAGTGGTTGGCAAGGCAGATTTGAGGAAACGGCGGGGGGGAGACGTCTCGAATTCCAGTTTGTACCCCTGAGATACTATTTGAAGGATCCAGGGATCCACCCGTGAGCGAGCTTACTGATTGCTGAAATGCTTGAGACGGGCCCCCACCGTACCTGGCTCTGCCTGTGGAGCCCCAGCGTCATGCTGTGGACTTAGAGGAAGCGGGGGAGGACTTTTGCTCCTGGGAACTGGCTGTATGCTGCAGCTTTTTCCCTCTACCTCTGGGCAGAAAGGACGCGCCTTTAACCCGCTTGCCCCTATTGGGCCGAAAGGACTGTACCTGATAATACAGTGCTTTCTTTGGTTGTGAGGGAACATGGGGCAAAAATGTAGACTTCCCAGCTGTTTCTGTGGAAACGAGGTCCGAGAGACCATCCCCGAACAATTCCTCACCCTTATAAGGCAGAACTTCCATGTGTCGTTTGGAATCTGCATCACCTGTCCACTGCCGAGTCCATAACCCTCTCCTGGCAGAAATGGACATTGCACTAATTTTGGATGCCAGCCGGCAAATATCCCTCTGTGCATCCCTCATGTATAAAAGTGCGTCTTTTATATGCTCTACATTCAGCAAAATAGTGTCCCTGTCTAGGGTATCTATATTTTCTGACAGGGAATCTGACCACGCAGCAGCAGCGCTGCACATCCAGGCTGAAGCTATAGCCGGTCTCAGTATCACACCTGTGTGTGTATATATAGATTTCAGGATAGCCTCCTGCTTTCTATCAGCAGATTCCTTCAGGGCGGCCGTATCCGGAGACGGTAGTGCCACCTTCTTTGACAAGCGTGTGAGCGCTTTATCCACCCTAGGGGATGTTTCCCAGCGTGACCTATCCTCTGGCGGGAAAGGGTACGCCATTAGTAACCTCTTAGAAATTACCATCTTTTTATCAGGGGAAGCCCACGCTTCTTCACACACTTCATTTAACTCTTCAGATGGAGAAAAAGCTACTGGTAGTTTTTTCTCTCCAAACTTTATACCCTTTTTTGTGGTACCGGGGTTAACATCAGAAATGGGCAACACATTTTTCATTGCCTCAATCATGTAACGTGTGGCCCTACTGGAAGTTACATTAGTCTCTTCGTCGTCGACACTGGAGTCAGTATCCGTGTCGACAACTGTGTCAACCATCTGAGGTAGCGGGCGTTTTATAGCCCCTGATGGTTTTTGAGACGCCTGGGCAGGCACAGACTGAGAAGCCGGCTGTCCCACATTAGGTATGTCGTCAAACCTTTTATGTAAGGAGTCGACACTATCACGTAATTCCTTCCACAGCACCATCCACTCAGGTGTCGACCCCGCAGGGGGTGACATCACATTTACAGGCATCTGCTCCGCCTCCACATAAGCCTCCTCATCAAACATGTCGACACAGCCGTACCGACACACCGCAAACACACAGGGAATGCTCTGACAGAGGACAGGACCCCACAAAGCCCTTTGGGGAGACAGAGAGAGAGTATGCCAGCACACACCAGAGCGCTATATAACACTGGGATCCCACTATCAATGAGTGTTTTCCCTATAGCTGCTTTTTTATATATATTACATATATATATATCTATACTGCGCCTAAATTTAGTGCCCCCCCCTCTCTTTTTTACCCTTCTGTAGTATTCTCAGACTGCAGGGGAGAGCCAGGGAGCTTCCTTCCAGCGGAACTGTGAGGGAAAATGGCGCCAGTGTGCTGAGGGAGAAGCCCCGCCCCCTTTTCGGCGGACTTTCTCACGCTTTTTCTGTGATACTGGCAGGGGTAATTTTACATCTATATAGCCTCTGGGACTATATATGATGTATATTTTGCCAGCCAAGGTGTTATTTATTGCCCTCAGGGAGCCCACCCCCCAGCGCCCTGCACCTATCAGTGACCGAAGTATGAGGTGTACATGAGGAGCAATGGCGCACAGCTGCAGTGCTGTGCGCTACCTTGGTGAAGACTGAAGTCTTCTGCCGCCGATTTTCCGGACCTTCTTCGTGCTTCTGGCTCTGTAAGGGGGACGGCGACGCGGCTCCGGGAACGAACACCAAGGTCGGGTCCTGCGGTCGATCCCTCTGGAGCTAATGGTGTCCAGTAGCCTAAGAAGCCCAAACTACCACCTGTTAGGTAGGTTCGCTTCTTCTCCCCTTAGTCCCTCGCTGCAGTGAGTCTGTTGCCAGCAGATCTCACTGAAAATAAAAAACCTAAATATACTTTCTTTCTAGGTGCTCAGGAGAGCCCCTAGTGTGCATCCAGCTCGGCCGGGCACAAGAATCTAACTGAGGTCTGGAGGAGGGTCTTAGTGGGAGGAGCCAGTGCACACCAGTAGTCTAAAAGCTTTCTTTATAGTTGTGCCCAGTCTCCTGCGGAGCCGCTAATCCCCATGGTCCTTACGGAGTCCCCAGCATCCACTTAGGACGTTAGAGAAATGTGTTTATGCTGTGCCATCGATGGAGGGAAACCATCTGGTTCTCTCCCATCGATGTCATAAGCATTCAACATTGTCATAAACCATCGATGATTAGGAATCATCAATGGTCGATGGACATCCCTAGGAGAGAGACGGTAAGGAGTATACTCGCTGTATTGATCCCACACCAAGCCGTAATGCCAGGACATGTACAGACCTGGGATCTGCAACCACAGGGACAACGGGCTCTCCAGTGCCTGGACACAAAGCTGGGATCCGGAGGGGGAGATTTCAGAGACGGACATGTCCGGGATCAGATAGAAAGTCGGTGAGTGTGACTCAGCTGCGTGAGCACGGGGTCTGGGGATGCAGAGAAGGCATATACTGCAGTGTGCATTTAGCAGCGCTGTCCCCGTTCTCAGTAATTGTTGAACCACTACAACGGCCATGTGTGCCCTAGTTACCCACCATTAATCTGTCCGGGCCTAGAGTCGTGTCCTCTTAGTCCCCCCTGATGGCAGCCCTGCCTTCCGCAGCCTAACACTAACTGTACCCCCCCCGCAGCCTAACCCTAACATTCCCCTCTCTCAGTCTAACCGTAAACCTCCCCATCCCACAGCCTTACCCTAACCGTGCTGCCCCACAGCCTAACCTTTACCTCTCCCCATAGCCTAACCCTAACAGTACCTCACAGCCTAACCCTCTTCCTCCTGCAGCCTAACCCTAACCTCCCCCTAGTGCCTAACACTGACCCCAAGGCCAGTACTTACTTTCAAGAATCGTCGGGATTCTGACTGTGGTATATAGACTGCCGGGATCCTGATGGCATCCCTTCACACCACATATCTACATTATTGTGTGGTGTAAATACTTTTGAGTCAGATGCACGCCAGGCACAAATACTAATATTTTTGAGTAGAATGTATTTTTAGTTATGTACATAGGCGTGCGCAGCTTATTTTATTAGGGGGTGCACCGCAGGAGGGGCGTGTCTAGCACTATTTTACATTATCTCAGTAATATCACATGGCTTAATCTAATTTCTCCCTAGTTCCTACAAATAACATAGATTCATATAATACACCATAGAGAAATAAAATGAAACATAATGGTGTGACCACCGGCTGGTACTGACTGTCCGCTACAGCATAACCCTGAGGCCTAGCTGCCGCTGCACCCTATTGCTGCTTCCACTTCCCCAACCTATCCCTGACCCAGTGACGGAACTAGAGAGTGGTGTGCCTAGGTGCATATGCACCCCCACCCCTTGCACCCCCAAGCACCTACAACCTAAATTTGAGTGGGACATTCTGAAAAGTATGGGAGATGTAGGAAGCTGAACATTTGAGTTTTTTAATATAACACAAATACAGTTTAAAACTAACACGTGCCATCAGAACCACATTTGCCTCTTTCTATGCCATCACACTCCTCCTCTGCAGGACACCAGCATTTGTCATACATGTCCCCATGCTCACAAGCTACTTACAGCAGTGTCCCTTACTCACATTACCCCACAGTATGAGCCGAAATTCACATTATGCCACACAGTATGAGCCAAAATTCACATTACGCCACATAGTATGAGCCAAAATTCACATTACGCCACACAGTATGATCCAAATTCACATTATGCCACATGGTATGAGCCAAAATTAACTATGCCACACGGTATGAGCCAAAATTCACATTATGCCACACGGTATGAGTCGAAATTCATTTTATGACACACGGTATGAGCCATATTAACATTATGCCCAGAGCCGGCCCTAATCAATTTGATGCCCAAGGCAGATTTTGGCTGGTGCCCCTAGCACCGCCATTACAAATGTAGCCAGCCTCATCTTTGACACGGTGTGTACCCACGGGCATATGCATCGCGGCAAGCTGCACTGAACGCTCTGTTGTTAATAGTTTCAGCCAACTATCGCTCCACAGAAGTCTATGGCATGCGCGTGAACATGCACACGTGCATCATAGACTAAGGCACACTAGTCACGCCATCCATGCCGCAATGATGGATGAGCGTGGCAACATCTGTAGCTCCGCCTCTGACCCAGCACAGCACCTATAATCCAGCATGACCATGAAGCATTACCCCGCTGGAATAGACCGTGGTAGAAGTAAATGACTGCAGGTCAGGTGGCACCTCGATCACTGAGAGAGAAAGGGGGAGATAGAGAGATCCCCCCCAGAAGAGAGGGGGGAGGGAAAAGGAGAGAGGGATACGGAGGAGAGAGACAGAGGGGCTCATTTATCAAAAAATATTTGCGGCTATGTCCCCTGAAAACACCCGTTTTCAGAAATTAGCCGCAAATATTAAGTTTCCCTGGTATGTATAAAAAAGGGATTGCAGCAGGTATCGGAGATACCTGCTGCGATCCCTCCATTTCCGCCCGCAGCCCCATCCCCCATAGGTTTCTATGGGGGATGCAATGCTGCACAATGTATCAATGTTCCCCGCAGCTACTGCAATATTTGACTGAGATACCCCATTGTATCCTATGGGGTAAAGATCGGGGAAAGTAGAGCCGGCTGGGATCCCTTAGAACCTTCCGCCAGAAATGCCTCAGTGCATCGTGGTCACCTGAAGGGATTGCATATTGCAGTGCGATCCTTTGCGGTAAGATCCTGCCGAGCTCGCATTCACTATGTAATCCATGATAAATGGGCCCCATAGAGAGAGTGAGGGAGAGAAAGGTAGGAGAGAGATATATGGGGGGGGGGGGGGAGAGAGGGGGAGAAGGAGGAAAAGATAGGGAGAGAAGGGGAATGAGAGAGGGGGAGGGAAAGATAGAGAGACAGAGAGAGAGATTTCATGAGAATGGAAATATAGTAAAAATACACAGACACCACACTGTCTCTGTGTCAGTTTCCTCATGAGTGGGGAGGGTGTCTGCAGCTGCTTTGTGCTTCTTCTGTCATGCTGCGGTTCTGTGATGCTGTGGCTCCTCCTGGATCATGTACACTATAGCAGAGATCTAACGGGGTGGGGTCCAGGGGGTAAGTACCCCGGGCCCCTCTTTCTAAGGGGGCCCCCCATCCGGAGCTGCTGTCTACATTTGATTCTACTTGTCTCCAGGATCCACCAGCAGCAGCAGCACTCCCAGCAGCAGCGGGAGTGCTGCTGCCCGCAGCGGAGCCTTAAGACAAGCAGAGTCATCCCCGCCTGCAATGGAATATGTGCCCGCATACTCACCACTCCGTCTGCAGCGCCAGTGTGAGTAGCGGCGCTGCGCAACTGACACTCTGGGATGAGACATCATGACGTGATGTCTCATCCCCTAAGAATTCAATGAGGAGCGGGACATTGGGAGGCGGCAGGACAGACTCTGAAGGTGCCTGTCAGCCCTGCGGTGATCAGTGGCGGGTATGTAACTGAGGAGAGTGGGGTGGGGGCGGCTGGGGGGAGAGAATCATTAAATATATTTTATAAGGTGTTAAATAGATTATTAAACATGTGATGGGGGCTCTAATATAATAATGATACAAGTTCACCCCTATTTAATGTACCCCCACTTCATATATATTGAATGATTCCCTTAAATATTTCATGAGCCCCCACCACGTTTAATAATTTATTTAGCGGCTTATAAAGTATATATATAACCTGCCACAGGGGGACGAGGCACAGCCAGGGTACCAACAAGAGGGAAAGGGGCAACCCTGTTTTGAGTGCCCCGGGCCCCCTGGGGGCTTAATCCGGCCCTGGGGGTGTTCAGAACCTTGGGGCCCCTCAGAACCTTGGGGCCTGGCACAGGTGTACTCTTTGCCCCATGTTGCTGGGTCTACTGACACAGACACACACACAGTCAAGTACACTGACACACACTGACACAAACCTTACCTTCTCCTTCTTAGCTGGGCTCCATGGGATGGCTGCTGTCAGAGATCCACCTGCACCAGCAAGAGAAAGCGGGCTGCACCAGAGGCGGAACTACCGGCAGTGCAGGCAGTGCACTGCACTGGGGCCCGCCTCTGTCCAGGGGCCCAAGCATGTAATGAGTCAAACTGACTCATTACATGCCGCTGTGCGCTGCGGGCAACCGCTGCCCGCAGCGCACAGCCGCCCGGCGAAGAGAGGAGAGGAGCAGCGGTACTACAGACGGGGGAAGGAGGAGGAGGGACGCTGAGAAGGGAGCTGCAGCAGCGCTTTGTTACTGGTGGAGGCGCTGCTGCTGCTGCCCCTCTGCTTCCCTATAGGCTGTCTTCCGAGAACAGCCTATAGGGAAGCAGAGGGGCAGCAGCAGCAGCAGCGCCTCCACCAGTAACACAGCGCTGCTGCGGCTCCCTTCTCAGCCTCCCTCCTCCTCCTTCTCTCCAGCCCGGGAATCGTCTCTGACGCTGCACCGAGGAGCCTGAGCCAGCGGAGAGGGTAAGTATAATTCTTCTTTCTTTCTTTCTTTCTTTCTTTCTTTCTTTCTTTCTTTCTTTCTTTCTTTCTTTCTTTCTTTCTTTCTTTCTTTCCTTCTTTCCTTCTTTCTTTCCTTCTTTCTTGTGCCTGCCTGCCGCAATGTGTAAAAATGGGGGACTACCTGCCGCACTGTGTAAAAATGGGGGACTACCTGCTGCACTGTGTAAAAAGGGGGGACTACATGCCGCAATGTGTAAAAAGGGGGGCATACCTGCCGCAATGTGTAAAAAGGGGGGACTGCCTGCAGCAATGTGTAAAAAGGGGGGACTGCCTGCAGCAATGTGTAAAAAGGGGGGATTGCCTGCCGCAATGTGTAAAAAGGGGGGACTGCCTGCCGCAATGTGTAAAAAGGGGGGACTGCCTGCCGCAATGTGTAAAAAGGGGGAATCTGCCCGACGCAATGTGTAAAAAGGGGAATCTGCCTGCCGTAATGTGTAAAAAAGGGGGACTGCCTGACGCTATGTGTAAAACAGGGGGACTGCCTGACGCTATGTGTAAAAATGGGGAATCTGCCTGCTGCTATGTGTAAAAATGGGGAATCTGCCTGCCGTAATGTGTAAAAATGGGGACGCTGTCTGCCGTAATGTGTAACAAGGGCACGCTGTCTGCCGTAATGTGTAACAAGGGCACGCGGTCTGCCGTAATGTGTAACAAGGGCACGCTGTCTGCCGTAATGTGTAAAAAGGGCACGCTGTCTGCCGCTATGTGTAACAAGGGCACGCTGTCTGCTGTAATGTGTAAAAAGGGCACGCTGTCTGCCGCTATGTGTAACAAGGGCACGCTGTCTGCTGTAATGTGTAAAAAGGGCACGCTGTCTGCCGTAATGTGTAACAAGGGCACGCGGTCTGCCGTTATGTGTAAAAAGGGCACGCTGTCTGCTGTAATGTGTAAAAAGAGGAATCTGTTCGCTGTAAGGTGTAAAAGGGTCTCTACCTGGTGTAGTGGTGCTACTGTGCGGCGTAATTTGAATAATGGAGACTACTGTGTTGGTATTATTTTGTGGCCACACCCCTTCCCCACGAAGCCACGCCACTATGTATTTTTGCGCGCGCCTACGGCGCGCACTGCCCCTGGGGTGGACTTGGATGGGGGGGGGGGGGGGGGGCCCAAAGCATTTTGTCGCACCTGGGCCCACCGCTTGCTTGTTCCGCCACTGGGCTGCACATACAGTAGATTGCCGGGCTCAGGGAAAGTTGGGGGTGTGGTCTAATCGCCGACCTCCGTGGCCACGCCCACTTTAAAAAAAACCTCGAAATCAGTATAGAAAGTCGCTGCTGCCCCAGTTAAACTGAGCAATGGCTCAGCATACTGTATTTCGGCTTGCCCTGGCTGTGGTTGCCGCAGCGGAGGGGGGAGTACCAGAGCCAGGAATTAGCAGTGATCACTCCATTGTGCTGCAGCAGGCTTGGCGTGTGGGGGGTGCCGCACATTAGGGGGTGCCTGTGCGCACCAGGCACCCCCCCGTGCGCACGCCTATGGTTATGTACTACTTAGCATACCTACAGTAAGTAAATACTGCGGCTTGCAAATTAATTTGGATCAAGCTTGACTTTGACAGTGTTTTAGTTCATTAAATAGCAATTAACTTGAGCACTCTTAGCTGCAATAACTACATAGTATCATGGTGGTCTTCCTCATTTGAGTTGCTTTTTAATCTTCTCTTGCAGTTCTTCCCACTTTGAGAAGTCTATACCACACTGTTGACCAGTGGCGAATTTCCCATTAGGCACGTGCCTAGGGTCGGCACTTGTTTGGAGGCGGATTGGATGCTTGTGTTGGTAAAAAAGTACCAGAAACTGTTAAATATAACCTGTACTGTACCATACGCCATCTTGAATGAGTGTAAATGGGTAGGACATGCACATACCGCCCATGTAAGCTGTCCTCCTTAGTAAATATGCGTTCATACAGTAAATAAATGTTATAGGATTTTTTTATTATTCTATTAAATTGGCTATCATCAAATGGGAGCCTATAACCGTGGGAGTGTTACTGTTGTCCCTAGGGGCACCATTACCCCTAAATCAACCCTGCTGTTGACAAATCAGTCAGTATACCTCCAGCTGCTAAGTGTCTTTGCACCTTGGGTCACAGCACAGGGCACACAGCCCTATTTACGGCTCTGATATCGGTACCAATAGCACTTTTTATAATATTTTTATTTTACATTTTCGTCCACATTTTCTCTTTTTTTTCCATAACACAGCAGCCTTGAAACATTAGATTTACTGAATCGACAATATCACAAAAAGTGGTTGATATGTGTTGTCTACAGTATCCACTGTAACCCCTACATTTAGAAACCATAAAACACAGCCACTTGCATTGTCCAAATTATTTTGCACACCACGCTATAATTTTTTTTTTTTTGCAACTTTGAGTGTTTTTTCAGTATTTTACTGCTCACAGTTGTTCCTTACTTTGTCTTTTCCAATTAGTTATACAGGTTGAGTATCCCATATCCAAATATTCCGAAATACGGAATATTCCGAAATACGGACTTTTTTGAGTGAGAGTGAGATAGTGAAACCTTTGTTTTTTGATGACTCAATGTACACAAACTTTGTTTAATACACAAAGTTATTACAAATATTGTATTAAATGACCTTCAGGCTGTGTGTATAAGGTGTATATGAATGAAACATAAATGAATTGTGTGAATGTACACACACTTTGTTTAATGTACAAAGTTATAAAAAATATTGGATAAAATGACCTTCAGGCTGTGTTTATAAGGTGTATATGAAACATAAATTCATTCTGTGCTTAGATTTAGGTCCCATCACCATGATATATCATTATGGTATGCAATTATTCCAAAACACGGAAAAATACGATATCCAAAATACCTCTGGTCCCAAGCATTTTGGATAAGGGATACTCAACCTGTAATACTGTGTTGTAGCACTTTTATCATGGTCTGATTTTCCTTTACGATTTACTTCCTTTATGCTGAGAAAACACATCAATACAGAAGTTAGTTTACACCTATTTATAACGGTGAGAAACTTCCATTTTGTGTGAAATTACACAGACAAATTATATCACATCAAATCAGAAACTTTTCCTTCTTACCTGGGAATACTGTATTATATTGTGGACCATGGACAAAAGCTGGACTTTCCTTTCAAAAACATGTTATTATTATTCTTTTATCTATATGGCACCACCAGGGTTCCGCAGCATCTTACAAAGTGCATAAACAATTAAGTAAGACAAGAAAACAATGACTTACAGTACAAGACAATGTAGGACAAGTACATGGTATATAAATCATCAGGGTGGCAGAAATCGATGGCTATGTCCCACTGTACGGAGTGTAGAGTAGAAAATGGTCTAAAAGAGGGCAAGTACATGAAGAGAAAGGGCCCTGCTCATGAAAGCTTACATTTGGAAGGGAAGTGGGTTGATGAAGAAGTGGGTCTTGAGAGTCTGTTTAAAGTTTTGTAGAGAGGTGGAGAGTCTGATAGGGAGAGGAAGAGAATTCCAGAGACAGGAAGCAGCACGGCCAATATCTTGGAAGCAGGAATGGGAGGAAGTAATTAGTTGGCAGGAGAGGTGGCATGTATTTGTGGAGCAAAGAGGATGGGTGGGAGTGTAAAGTGAGATAAGGTCAGATATGTAAATGGGAGAGGAGTGGGTAAGTGCATTGTGAGTGTGAGAAACTTGCATTGGATTCTGAAGGTGAAGGGAAGCCAGTGAAGGGCTTGTAAGTGAGGGGAAATGGACGTAGTATGGTGGGAGAGGAAGATGAGACGGGCAACAGCATTGAGGATAGATTGGAGTGGAGAGAGGTATTTGTCAGGAAAGCCAGATAGGAAGAGGTTACAGTAGTCCAACCTAGATGAGAAAGGATCTGATCCTGGAAATATTTTTGTGATGGAAACGGCAGGACTGCCAGGGGTGATGAGTGTGTGGTTTGAAGGAGAGGGAGGAGTCAAGGATAACTCAAGGCAGTGCTCTTGGGGGCTAGAGGAGATAGTTGTGCCATCAATAGATAGTAACATTGTGGGAGGTGAGGTTGTGCGGGAGGGAGGGAAGATGATCAGCTCAGTCTTAGACATGTTAAGCGCTGGAACATCCAAAAAGAGATAGCAGGGAGACAGCTGGAAAATATTGGGTCTAATTCAGACCTGGTCGCAAGCAGGCGATTTTTGCACTGCTGCGTCCAGGTAGTTGCCGCCTACAGGGTGAGGGTGTAATCGCTGTGCAGGGGTGCGATCTGATGTGCAGAGTGCTGCACAAACCAAAGTTTGTGCAGTCTCTGCACAGCCCAGGACTTACTCTTGCCGTGCGATGATCGGGCCTGGACCTGACGTCAGAATTTCTCCCTCCAAATGGCTGGACACTCCTGCATTTTTCTGAACACTCCCTGGAAATGGTCAGTTGCCACCCACAATCTTATCAATCTTCTTCCGACCGCATTCTTCGTCCATCCCATCGCTGTCCGGCGATCCCCGGCGCTGGGGGTCATAGTAACATAGTATCTAAGGTTGAAAAAAGACAATTGTCCATCGGGTTCAACATATTTGTGGTCTCCTATGCACGATTATTTTGTATAAAATTTTGACTGAAGTTGCTGACTGCCGTTCCGATTAGCCCCTCCTTTTTATAATAACCATAGTGCGTGACTATGCCCCGTAACCCTGGATAGCCTTATCCATTAGGAATTTATCTAACCTATTCTTAAAGGTGTTGACTGAGTTGGCCATTACAACTCCCTCAGGCAGGGAATTCCAAACACGTATCGTCCTTACCGTAAAAAAGCCTTTACGCCGTATTGTGTGGAATCTCCTCTCCTCTAACCTGAGCGAGTGTCCACGAGTTCTCTGTGTTGATCTAACCAAAAACAGGTCCTGTGCAAGATCTGTATATTGTCCCCTTATATATTTGTAAATGTTGATCATGTCCCCTCTTAATCTCCTCTTTTCCAGTGTAAACATGCCTAGTCTTGCAAGCCTTTCCTCGTATTTCAGCGTCTTCATACCCTTAATTAGTTTGGTCGCCCGCCTTTGAACCTTTTCTAGCTCCAGGATATCCTTTTTGTAGTAAGGTGCCCAGAATTGTACACAGTTTTCAAGGTGTGGCCTCACAAGTGATTTATATAACGGGAGTATAATACTCTCGTCCTTAGCATCAATTCCCCGTTTTATGCATTCTAATATCTTATTAGCCTTCTTTGCTGCAGTCCAACTTTGGGTACTACTGCTTAGTTTGCTATCTATGAGGACACCTAAGTCCTTTTCCAGTACAGAATCCCCTAATTTTTCACCATTTAGTAGGTAGGTGTTATTTTTGTTCTTGTTACCACAGTGCATTACCTTACACTTGTCTGTATTGAAGCGCATTCTCCATTTCGCTGCCCAAGCTTCTAATTTAACTAAGTCATTCTGAAGCGAATCAGCATCCCCCTCCGCATTTATAACTTTACACAATTTGGTATCATCTGCAAAAATTGACACCATGCTCTCTAGACCTTCTGATAGGTCGTTAATGAAAATATTGAACAATAGCGGTCCTAATACTGAGCCTTGCGGCACACCACTTAGCACTTCAGTCCAAATTGAAAAAGATCCATTAACCACAATGCGCTGCTCCCTATTATCTAACCAGTTTTTGACCCAAGTGCATATTGTGCTTCCTAGCCCTGATTCTTGTAGCTTGTAGATAAGTCTCATGTGTGGTACAGTATCGAACGCTTTGGCAAAATCTAAAAAGATTACATCCACCTCTTTACCCTGATCTAGGTTTGCGCTTACTGGGGGTCATTCCGAGTTGTTCGCTCGTAATTTTTTTCTCGCAACGGAGCGATTAGTCGCAATGCGCAATGTCCGCAGTGCGACTGCGCCAAGTAAATTTGCTATGCAGTTAGGTATTTTACTCATGGCATTACGAGGTTTTTTCTTTGTTCTGGTGATCGTAATGTGATTGACAGGAAGTGGGTGTTTCTGGGCGGAAACTGGCCGTTTTATGGGTGTGTGCGAGAAAACACTACCGTTTCTGGGAAAAACGCGGGAGTGGCTGGAGAAACGGAGGAGTGTCTGGGCGAACGCTGGGTGTGTTTGTGACGTCAAACCAGGAACGACACTGACTGAACTGATCGCAGATGCCGAGTAAGTCTGGAGCTACTCAGAAACTGCTAAGAAGTGTCTATTCGCAATTCTGCTAATCTTTCGTTCGCAATTTTGATAAGCTAAGATTCACTCCCAGTAGGCGGCGGCTTAGCGTGTGCAAAGCTGCTAAAAAGCAGCTTGCGAGCGAACAACTCGGAATGACCCCCCATGTGCACTGCAGGGGGGGCAGATATAACATTTGCAGAGAGAGTTAGATTTGGGTGGGTTATTTTGTAGGCGGCGGCATAGCGTGTGCAAAGCTGCTAAAAGCAGCTAGCGAGCGAACAACTCGGAATGAGGGCCACTGTTTCATAAAAGCCAAGTAAGTTGGTTTGACAGGATCTGTCCTTTATAAACCCATGTTGATTCCTTTTAATGACCTTATTGACTTCAAGGAACTTCTGAATACTATCTCTTAGAATACCTTCAAATACTTTCCCCACTATAGATGTAAGACTAACTGGTCTATAATTACCTGGTTCAGCTTTACTTCCCTTTTTGAATATAGGCACTACTTCCGCTATATGCCAGTCTTTGGGACCCATACCTGATATTGCTGAATCCTTAAAGATCAAAAATAGCGGTTTTGCAAGTTCAGAATGAAGCTCCATTAGAACCCTTGGGTGAATACCATCGGGACCTGGTGACTTATTAATCTTTAAATGTTTTAATCGGTCACAGACTACTTCCTCGCTTAAATAAGTACCTATCAGTGGGATATTCTCATTATTCAGATTATATGTTAGTCCCTGAATTGGGTCCTCTCTAGTAAATACTTTTGAAAAAAACTAATTTAGTGTGTCCGCTATGTCATTATCATTTTTGCTTAAGACTCCCAACTTGTCTTTTAAAGGGCCTATACTCTCCTTCTTTAATCTCTTGCTATTAATGTATTTAAATAATTTTTTGGGATTCGCTTTGCTTTCCTTTACTACTAGTTTTTCAGTTTCTACTTTAGCCGCTCTTATTTCCTTTTTGCATATTTTGTTACATTCCTTATAGTGCTGAAATGACTCTGCTTCCCCGTCAGATTTGTATTTTTTTAAATGCTTGCCTTTTCTTGCCCATAAATTCCCTAATCTTTTTGTTAAGCCACATCGGTTTATGATTTTTATTCCTTTTTTTGCTGCTCGTAGGAATAAATTTGAGTGTATTTTTAGCTAGCAAGAATTTTAGTACCTCCCATTTCTCCGTAGTATTTTTTCCTAAAAACAAACCTTCCCATTCAATATCCCTGAAAAATACCCTCATTTTATCAAAATTTGCTTTGCTAAAGTTTAGAGTCCTAGTTGAGCCAGTATAGGGCTGTTTATGGAAACTGATATTGAATGTGACCATATTGTGGTCGCTCTTTCCTATGGGTTCCCCTACTATAATACCTGATACCAAATCCTCATTGTTTGTTAATACCAGGTCTAAGATTGCATTGTACCTAGTTAGTTCCTCAATTAGCTGAACTAAGTAGTTATCATTAAGTGTGTTTAAAAACATATTGCCCCTAGCAGTATCACATGAATCGTTTTTCCAGTTTATCTCTGGATAGTTAAAATCACCCATCACTACTATGTCTCCTACTCCTGCTGCTCTTTCAATTTGCTTTAGTAACAATTCCTCATCAGATGCGTTGATACCAGGCAGCCTATAGCATACACCCAATACTAACTTTTTTATTCCTTTTTGCCCGCATGCATTTTCTACCCATAATGTCTCGACAGTGTCTACAGTCTCCTCCTGAATATCTTCCCGTATATCAGGTTTTAAAAACGGCTTTACGTAAAGACACACCCCTCCACCCTTTTTATTTAGTCTGTCTCTCCTAAACAGTGTATAGCCCTCTAGATTGACTGTCCAATCATGAGATTCGTCCCACCAAGTTTCAGTAATGCCTATAATATCATACTGTTTGCTTGCTGCAAGTATTTCTAGTTCACCCTTTTTACCAGTAATGCTTCTGGCGTTTACATACATACAACTAAGATAAGTATTTTCCCTTGCGTTAGGGACATCTTTCACCTTATGTAGCAATGATGACCTGTAATCATCATTGGTTAGTGCTTTGGTAAAATCTCTTTTAGTACCCATGTTAGTAACCTTACCGCCTGCTCTTACCCTCCCCCCAACTTCTCCCCCATTTCGTTTACTACCGCCATCCCCACTATTCTCACTGCATGACCCGTAGTTTCTAGCTAAACCCTCCCCCCAGGCTCCTAGTTTAAAATCTCCAACCTTCTAACCATCCTTCCCCCCAGCACCACTGCCCCCTCCTCAGTCATGTGCAATCCGTCACGACAAAAGAGATGGCGCCTGACTGAGAAGTCCACCCAGTGTTCCAGGAACACAAACCCCTCTTTCCTGCACCAATCCCTAAACCACACATTTACCTCCCTAATCTCCCTCTGCCTCCCTGGACTAGCGCGTGGCACGGGTAATAATTCCAAGAATATTAACTTAGATGTCCTTGCCTTCCGTTTCTTTCATAAGTCCCTATAGTCTTTCTTAAGGACATCCCACCTTCCGCTAACTTTGTCATTGGTGCCAACGTGCACCAAGACCGCCGGGTCTTTCCCAGCCCCTCCCAACAATCTGTCTACCCGGTCCGCGATGTGCCGTACCCGAGCACCCGGGAGACAACAGACTGTACGGCGATCACGGTCCCGGTAGCAGATTGCCCTATCTGCCTTCCTGATGATAGAATCCCCTACCACCACCATCTGACTAGGTACCTCACTATCTTTTATCCCAACCGCGCCAGAGGGACCGCTCCTCTGGATGCTAGAGGGAGCAGTCTCCTCCGGCACCGTCATTTCTTCACTATCATCCTCCGATTCCTCGTCTAGTCGGGCAAATTTGTTCGGGTTTGATAGTTCAGAGATGTCGATCCTCCCCCTCTTTTTCTTCCTTCTAACTGTGACCCAGCTGGCTACCTGATCATCATCCTCTTCTACCAGTGACCCCTCCCGCAAATCCTCCACCGTTCTGTCTAAACTTTGCTCGAGATTGTGAATCTCCCTCAGTCTCGTAACGGTTTGCTTTAGATCAGTTACCTGGGCTTCTAGGGCAACCGTTCGCACACACCTCGTGCAGATGTAATCACACTGGGCCGGTAGCTCTAGGTGTGTATACATCTTGCACGACATACACTGAGTGAGGTCCCCAATCACAGCCCCTCCCATACTGTTTGTAAGGTCTAACTCCCTATTACTCTCAAAGAAAAAGCAGCAAAAATAAAAAGTAGAAGACAAACAATCTCAGTTATACAATAATTAAGCTGGCTTATACTTATCTATCTTTGTGCGGTTCTTGGTCCTTCACTTTTATGCAGCCATAGTACTCTCTCCTGCGGCACCTATACTCCACTTAGCAGTTGTTCCAGCTCACAGCACCTCCTTTTCACTCGGCTTCCAGCTCCTGCTTTTGCTGTTACCAACTCACACTTACAAATCCAAGCAGCACTTTATAATACAAGCCCTTACAAAGAGCCAAGGGTCGACGCGCCTGCGCATTGTGGCGCATACGCATGTGCAGTTTAGACCCGATTGCTGCTGAGTGAAAACGCACACCAGCGATTGGGTCTGAATTAGGCCCACTATACGAGTGAGGAGAGAGGGGGAGAGGTCAGGAGAGGAAATGTAGATCAGTAGCGGATCTTGCTACGGGCGCGCAGGATTTTTGCCCGGGTCGCCGCCTTCCAGAGGATGCCTCCGCCGTGGAAAGATCTGCTACTGATGCCCCCCGGTGCTCGGTAGATGCTGTGATGTGCAGTGCGCAATGAAGTCGTTGTGCACCTAGACACAAGGGGTCATAATTGACCTCTAGTGTCTATGCGGTGCTATGGGAGAGACGTCATGACGTCTCTCCCATAGATCAGAGGAGCGACGCCGGTGGAGGGCAGCAGCATTAGGGAAGCGGGAACGGGGATTGTAAGTATTAATTAATTGATTTTTTTATTTTTATTTTTTAAGCGGCGCAACTAGGGGGCACAACTCTACAGGAGGCCCAGTACTGGGGGCACGGCGCAACTAGGGGGCACAACTCTACTGAGGGCACAACTATACAGGGGGCATAACTGAGCACACCCCTTCTCCATGAAGCCACTCCCCTATTCCCCCCCCTGGGCTCCACAAAGTCTAGATCCGGCCCTGATGTAGATTTAAGTATCATCAGCATAGAGATGATATTGGAAGTCAAAAGAGCGAATGAGCTCACCTAAAGAGGACATATAGAGAGCGAAAAGGAGAGGTCCTACCTACTGTACTTCCACCTACTGTTAAGGGAAGTGCAGGAGAGGTGGAGTCATGAGAGGAGACAGAGAAGGAGTGGTCAGAGAGGTACTGTAGGAGGACAGCCAGGAGAGGGCAGTATCATGCAGACCAGTGGAGTGAAGGATTTGCAGGAGGAGAGGCTGGTTCACAGTGTTAAAAGCAACTGTTTGCTAAGTAGCCTGTAATAGTGAAATAATTTACCTGGTGAATGAAGTTTTTCATATTTGGTAAATGTTATAATTGTAATAATTTACTTATTTTTCAGATTATTAAAATGTCATCATTACAAACATATTTTCAGTATACATTTTTCCTAATCAATTGCTCCACTGGCAACTGCAAATCAAGAATTCCCGCTATCAATTATTGCATTCATATGCAAATCATTGTGTCCAATGCCCCCATAGCGACGGCGCTTAGGGTTAGGCTCTAGAGGGAGGGTTAGAGGTAGGGATTAGGGCAGAAATAATTACCAGAACACTGGAGGATTGGAGGTCTGACCCAGAAGTGATGGTCCCATGATGGTCACATAACTGGCAGGACCTGGAAGACACTGCTGAAACCGCTGCAGCCACCAAGAGAAGGTATGTCACTGATGGACCACTAGGACAAAATGTCAACATTCTAACATGATGAATGTCAACTTTATGAGTGTTGACATTTCGGCCCTCATTCCGAGTTGATCGCACGTAGCAACATTTTGCTGTTCGTGCGTTCAACCTGACGCCGCCTATGGGGGAGTGTATTTTAGCATAGCGAGCTGCGATAGCTTGTGCACCCTGCTATGCAAAAAAAAAATTCCTGCAAAACAAGACCAGGGTCAGACCTACTTACCCTGTGCGACGGATCCAGCGACAAAGGTCCCGGGATTGACGTCAGACATCCGCCCTCCAAACGCCTGGACACGCCTGCGTTCGGATCTCCACGGCCGGAAAACGGTGAGTATCCGCCCCAGAACACCTCCCTGCTGTCAATCTTCTTGCGATCAGTTTCTTCTTTCTTCCTGTCGTTGCCCAGCGATGGCAGTTGCTGGGCAACGACGTGCGTGCGCATTGCTTGCACCGTGCATGCACAGTTCCGACCCATTCGCACAGCAGCGATGAACCGCTGCATGCGAACAGGTCGGATTGACCCCCTTCAAACCCAACCCATATAGGAGTGTCGCATGCTTTCCAAATGCAGATTGGTTTATTCAGTTGCATTAACCACATTAAGTAGCTTAGCAGACTTCCAGGACCTTGCAAACTACCAGTTACTGGGTTTTGCATTTGAAGTTCAATTTCACCGGCATTTGCTGTTGCGCTTTTTTGTTTGTTTGTTGTTTTTTAGTTTGTTTGCCTTTTAATTAGAGATGAGCGGGTTCGGGTCTCAGAGAACTTCACGCTCTGAACCGGGTTCCGAGCCCGGCTCGGATTTTCCCGTCTGACTCGGAAACCCGAACGAGGCAAACGTCATCATCCTGCTGTCGGATACTCGTGGGATTTGGACTCCATATAAGGAGCCGCGCGTTGCCGCCATTTTCACTCCAGTCTCGGAGAGTGTAGTGAGAGGACGTGTCTCCGTCCTCAGTGTCTGTGTGCGGGCGGGAAAGTGGGGTGGCGAGTCTTGTGCTGCTCAGTCCAGTCCAGTATAGTCAGTGTATTGTGCTGCATCAGTCCAGCCGGTCACAGTGTTGGTGTCCTCTGCTGCTATATATCCCCAGTGCTGCTGGCTGCTGTATAAGTCTCTTGCATTTTTACAGTGTTGTCCTGCATTAGACCAGGGGTAGTGTCTTGTGCAGTATCAGTCCAGTGACCAGTCACAGTGGTGGTGTCCTCTGCTGCCATATATCCAGTGTAGCTGTATAAGTCCCTTTTAGTGGTGCTGTGTTGTCCTACATTAGACCAGGGGAAGTCTCTTGTGCAGCATCAGTCCAGTGACCAGTCACAGTGGTGGTGTCCTCCGCTGCCATATATCCAGTGTAGCTGTATAAATCCCTTTTTAGTGGTGCCGTGTCATACCCTCCAACATGACCCGCCCCACTAGGTACAAAATGCTCTGTTCCTGGACTTCCCTCTTAATTTATGATTGCCATCACCTGTGAGGAAACAGCTTTCTTATCATGTAACTAGTTCAACACAGGTGATGGAAATCATAAATTAAGAGGGAAGTCCAGGAACAGAGCATTTTGTACCTAGTGGGGCGGGTCATGTTGGAGAGTCTGCTGTGTTGTCCTACATTAGACCAGGGGTAGTGTCTTGTGCAGCATCAGTCCAGTGACCAGTCACAGTGGTGGTGTCCTCTGCTGCCATATATCCAGTGTAGCTGTACAAGTCCCTTTCAGTGTTGCTGTGTTGTCCTGTATCAGAACAGTGGTAGTGTCCTGGCCATCAGTCATTCCAGTGACCAGGCAGTCACAGTGGTATATGCTGCTGCTATATGTCCACTGGCGATGTATAATAATAATAATAACGACAATAATAACAACAACAAGTCCCTTACAGTGTTGCTGTGTTTTGCTGCATCAGACCAGTGGTAGTGTCCTGGCCATCAGTCATTCCAGTGACCAGGAAGTCACAGTGGTATACGCTGCTGCTATATGTCCACTGCTGACGTATAATAATAATAATAATAATAACAACCACAATTCCCACACAGTGTTGCTGTGTTGTGCTGCATCAGACCCAGGGGCGGATCCAGAAGAAAATGACAGGGGGGGCACCATGGAAGGGGCAAATACATTTGCGGACGCCTTCAGCGCATGCGCTCCCAGAAAAGGGGTGTGTCACCATTACAAGGGGTGAGGCCTCACAGGACAGGGAGAGAGTGAGAGAGAGAGTGACTTGCAGTAGGTGACAGGGAGAGTGACTATCAGTTGGTGACAGCTAGCGGTTGATGGAGAGTGACTGGCAGTGGGTGACAGGGAGTGGGAGAGAGGGTGACTGGAAGAACGTGACTTGTAGTGTGTGACTGGGTATAGAGATACTGGCAGTGGGTGACAGGAAGTGGGTGACGGGGAGAGTGACTGGCAGTGGGTGACGGGGAGGGTGACTGGCAGTGGGTGACAGGGAGAGGGTGATTGGCAGCGGGTGACAGGGAGACTGGCAGTGGGTGACAGGGAGAGGATGACTGGCAGGTGATGACAGAGAGAGGGTGACTAACTGGCAGTGAGTGACAGGGAGAGGATGCCAGGTAGACTGGCAGTAGGTGACAGGGAGAGGGTGACATATGAGTTAGTGTGATGTGGGCCCCTATGACACACATATAAGTGGGGAGGGAAAGGTGCACAGGTTAAAATAAAAAGTTTTCATTTTTTTATACAAAAAAAATTCTATTGTTATCTTGCATAATATACCACATACACATAAAAAACATACACATCTCACTGACTCACTCACCTTCCCTAGCATATCACAGGCGGATCTCTCTAGCCAGAGTTCTATTATGCACAATGACGGTAGGCTGGAGTGAACAGAGGATAAGTCTCCCCCAGCACTGAGCCCACTCCCGCGGACTCCAGTAATGCTCCCCAGTCTCCAGCACAGTCCGCGGCTCCGGGCACACAACAGCACCAGCTGTATTGTAGCAGCAGGCAGCCGCCGGGTCTCCTGAAACTACCGTGGCTCCATGAGTGGGTTTGCGCACACAGCAGCACTTCACTGCACCTAGCCTACTACATTAGCAGTATGGTGGCAGCAGAAAACCGTCGGCAGAGCTGGATTAAGGCTTTGGGGGGCCCGGGGTACTTAAGGTATAAAATTAAATGTGTGTGTGTATATATATATATATATATATATATATATATATATTTCTCTGACGTCCTAGTGGATGCTGGGAACTCCGTAAGGACCATGGGGAATAGCGGCTCCGCAGGAGACTGGGCACAAAAGAAAAGCTTTAGGACTACCTGGTGTGCACTGGCTCCTCCCCCTATGACCCTCCTCCAAGCCTCAGTTAGATTTTTGTGCCCGACCGAGCTGGGTGCAATCTAGGGGGCTCTCCTGAGCTTCTTAGGAAAAGTTAGTTTTAGGTTTTTTATTTTCAGTGAGACCTGCTGGCAACAGGCTCACTGCATCGAGGGACTAAGGGGAGAAGAAGCGAACCTGCCTGCTTGCAGCCAGCTTGGGCTTCTTAGGCTACTGGACACCATTAGCTCCAGAGGGACCGAACACAGGCCCAGCCTCGGAGTCCGGTCCCAGAGCCGCGCCGCCGGCCCCCTTACAGAGCCAGAAGCAAGAAGAAGTCCGGAAAATCGGCGGCAGAAGACATCAGTCTTCACCAAGGTAGCGCACAGCACTGCAGCTGTGCGCCATTGTTCCTCATGCACACCACACGCTCCGGTCACTGATGGGTGCAGGGCGCTGGGGGGGGGGCGCCCTGAGCAGCAATATGAACACCTTGGCTGGCTAAAATACATCACATATAACCCCCAGGGCTATATGGATGTATATTAACCCCTGCCAGATTCCTGAAAAAAGCGGGAGAAAAGTCAGCCGAGAAGGGGGCGGAGCCTATCTCCTCAGCACACTGGCGCCATTTTCCCTCACAGCTCCGCTGGAAGGACGTCTCCCTGACTCTCCCCTGCAGTCCTGCACTACAGAAAAGGGTAAAACAAGAGGGGGGGGGCACTAATTAGGCGCAGTATAATATAAACAGCAGCTATAAGGGGAAAAACACTCTGTATAGTGTTATCCCAACATATATATAGCGCTCTGGTGTGTGCTGGCATACTCTCCCTCTGTCTCCCCAAAGGGCTAGTGGGGTCCTGTCCTCTATCAGAGCATTCCCTGTGTGTGTGCTGTGTGTCGGTACGACTGTATCGACATGTATGAGGAGGAAAATGATGTGGAGGCGGAGCAATTGCCTATAATGGAGATGTCACCCCCTAGGGAGTCGACACCTGAGTGGATGGGCTTATGGAAGGAATTACGTGAAAGTGTCAGCTCTTTACAAAAGACGGTTGATGACATGAGACAGCCGGCTACTCAGCTTGTGCCTGTCCAGGCGTCTCAAAGACCATCAGGGGCTCTAAAACGCCCGCTACCTCAGATGGCAGATACAGACGCCGACACGGATACTGACTCCAGTGTCGACGATGAAGAGACGAATGTGACTTCCAGTAGGGCCACATGTTACATGATTGAGGCAATGAAAAATGTTTTACACATTTCTGATAGTACAAGTACCACTAAAAAGGGTATTATGTTTGGTGAGAAAAAACTACCTGTAGTTTTTCCTGCATCTGAGGAATTAAATGAAGTGTGTGATGAAGCGTGGGTTTCTCCCGATAAAAAACTGATAATTCCTAAAAGGTTATTGGCATCATACCCCTTCCCGCCAGAGGATAGGGCACGTTGGGAAACACCCCCTAGGGTGGATAAAACGCTCACACGCTTGTCTAAACAGGTGGCACTACCGTCTCCTGATACGGCCGCCCTCAAGGAACCTGCTGACAGAAAGCAGGAGAATATCCTAAAATGTATATACACTCACACGGGTGTTATACTGCGACCAGCAATCGCCTCAGCCTGGATGTGCAGTGCTGGGGTGGCTTGGTCGGATTCCCTGACAGAAAATATTGATACCCTGGATAGGGACAGTATATTACTGACTATAGAGCATTTAAAAGATGCATTTTTATATATGCGTGATGCACAGAGGGATATTTGCCGACTGGCATCAAGAGTAAGTGCGCTGTCCATATCTGCCAGAAGAGGGTTATGGACGCGGCAGTGGTCAGGTGATGCTGATTCCAAAAGGCATATGGAAGTATTGCCTTATAAAGGGGAGGAGTTATTTGGGGTAGGTCTATCGGACCTAGTGTCCACGGCAACAGCTGGGAAATCCACATTTTTACCCCAGGTAGCCTCTCAACATAAGAAGACGCCGTATTATCAGGCGCAGTCCTTTCGGCCCCATAAGGGCAAGCGGGCAAAAGGCTCCTCATTTCTGCCCCCTGGCAGAGGGAGAGGAAAAAGGCTGCAGCAAACAGCCAGTTCCCAGGAACAGAAGCCCTCTCCCGCTTCTGCCAAGTCCTCAGCATGACGCTGGGGCTCTACAAGCGGACTCAGGCACGGTGGGGGCCCGTCTCAAGAATTTAAGCGCGCAGTGGGCTCACTCACTAGTGGACCCCTGGATCCTTCAGGTGGTATCTCAGGGGTACAAATTGGAATTCGAGACGTCTCCCCCCCCCGCCGTTTCCTAAAGTCTGCCTTACCGACGTCTCCCTCTGACAGGGAGGCGGTATTGGAAGCCATTCACAAGCTGTATTCTCAGCAGGTGATAATCAAGGTACCCCTCCTGCAACAGGGAAAGGGGTATTATTCCACACTGTTTGTGGTACCAAAGCCGGATGGCTCGGTGAGACCTATTTTAAATCTAAAATCTTTGAACACTTACATACAGAGGTTCAAATTCAAGATGGAGTCACTCAGAGCGGTGATCGCGAACCTGGAAGAAGGGGATTATATGGTGTCTCTGGACATCAAGGATGCTTACCTCCATGTCCCAATTTACCCTTCTCACCAAGGGTACCTCAGGTTTGTGGTACAGAGCTGCCACTATCAGTTTCAGACGCTGCCGTTTGGATTGTCCACGGCGCCCCGGGTCTTTACCAAAGTAATGGCCGAAATGATGATACTCCTTCGAAGGAAAGGAGTTTTAATTATCCCTTACTTGGACGATCTCCTGATAAGGGCAAGATCCGAGGAACAGTTGGTAGTCGGAGTAGCACTATCTCAAGTAGTGCTGCGGCAGCACGGTTGGATTCTCAATATCCCAAAATCGCAGCTGATCCCGACGACACGTCTTCTATTCCTAGGGATGATCCTGGACACAGTCCAGAAAAAGGTGTTTCTCCCGGAAGAGAAAGCCAGAGAGTCATCCGAGCTAGTCAGAAACCTCCTAAAACCAGGCCAAGTATCAGTGCATCAATGCACAAGGGTCCTGGGAAAAATGGTGGCTTCCTACGAAGCAATCCCATTCGGCAGATTCCACGCAAGAACATTCCAGTGGGACCTGCTGGACAAATGGTCCGGATCGCATCTTCAGATGCATCGGCGGATAACCCTGTCCTCAAGGACAAGGGTGTCTCTCCTGTGGTGGTTGCAGAGTGCTCATCTTCTAGAGGGCCGCAGATTCGGCATTCAGGACTGGGTCCTGGTGACCACAGATGCCAGCCTGCGAGGCTGGGGAGCAGTCACACAGGGAAGAAACTTCCAGGGCTTGTGGTCAAGCCTGGAGACATCACTTCACATAAATATCCTGGAGTTAAGAGCCATTTACAATGCTCTGAGCCAAGCAAGACCTCTGCTTCAAGGTCAGCCGGTGCTGATCCAGTCGGACAACATCACGGCAGTCGCCCACGTAAACAGACAGGGCGGCACAAGAAGCAGGAGGGCAATGGCAGAAGCTGCAAGGATTCTTCGCTGGGCGGAAAATCATGTGATAGCACTGTCAGCAGTGTTCATTCCGGGAGTGGACAACTGGGAAGCAGACTTCCTCAGCAGGCACGACCTCCACCCGGGAGAGTGGGGACTTCACCCAGAAGTCTTCCACATGATTGTAAACCGTTGGGAAAAACCAAAGGTGGACATGATGGCGTCCCGCCTCAACAAAAAACTGGACAGGTATTGCGCCAGGTCAAGGGACCCTCAAGCAATAGCGGTGGACGCTCTGGTAACACCGTGGGTGTACCAGTCAGTGTATGTGTTCCCTCCTCTGCCTCTCATACCCAAGGTGCTGAGGATTATACGGCGGAGAGGAGTAAGAACTATTCTCGTGGCTCCGGATTGGCCAAGAAGGACTTGGTACCCGGAACTTCAAGAAATGCTCACAGAGGACCCGTGGCCTCTACTTCTGAGAAGGGACCTGCTCCAGCAGGGACCCTGTCTGTTCCAAGACTTACCGCGGCTGCGTTTGACGGCATGGCGGTTGAACGCCGTATCCTAAAGGAAAAAGGCATTCCAGACGAAGTCATCCCTACTTTGATAAAAGCCAGAAAGGATGTAACCGCAAAGCATTATCACCGCATCTGGCGGAAATATGTTGCGTGGTGCGAGGACAAAAAGGCCCCGACGGAGGAATTTCAACTGGGTCGATTCCTGCATTTCCTGCAAGCAGGAGTGTCTATGGGCCTAAAATTAGGATCCATTAAGGTCCAGATTTCGGCCCTGTCGATTTTCTTTCAGAGAGAACTGGCTTCAGTGCCTGAAGTCCAGACGTTTGTTAAGGGAGTGCTACATATACAGCCTCCTTTTGTGCCTCCAGTGGCACCCTGGGATCTGAATGTTGTTTTGGGTTTCCTAAAATCACATTGGTTTGAACCACTCAACACTGTGGACTTAAAATATCTCACATGGAAAGTGGTCATGCTGTTGGCCCTGGCTTCAGCCAGGCGTGTGTCAGAATTGGCGGCTTTATCCTGTAAAAGCCCTTACCTGATTTTTCATACGGACAGGGCAGAATTGAGGACTCGTCCTCAATTTCTCCCAAAGGTGGTTTCAGCGTTTCATCTGAACCAGCCTATTGTGGTACCTGCGGCTACTAAGGACTTGGAGGACTCGAAGTTGCTGGACGTTGTCAGGGCCCTGAAAATATATGTTTCCAGGACGGCTGGAGTCAGAAAATCTGACTCGCTATTTATCCTGTACGCACCCAACAAGCTGGGTGCTCCTGCTTCTAAGCAGACTATTGCTCGCTGGATTTGTAGTACAATTCAGCTTGCGCATTCTGTGGCAGGCCTGCCACAGCCAAAATCTGTAAAAGCCCACTCCACAAGGAAGGTGGGCTCATCTTGGGCGGCTGCCCGAGGGGTCTCGGCTTTACAACTTTGCCGAGCTGCTACTTGGTCAGGGTCAAATACTTTTGTGAAATTTTACAAATTTGACACTCTGGCTGAGGAGGACCTGGAGTTTTCTCACACGGTGCTGCAGAGTCATCCGCACTCTCCCGCCCGTTTGGGAGCTTTGGTATAATCCCCATGGTCCTTACGGAGTTCCCAGCATCCACTAGGACGTCAGAGAAAATAAGAATTTACTTACCGATAATTCTATTTCTCGTAGTCCGTAGTGGATGCTGGGCGCCCATCCCAAGTGCCGATTATCTGCAATACTTGTACATAGTTATTGTTAACAAATCGGGTTATTGTTGTTGTGAGCCATCTATCCAGAGGCTCCTCTGTTATCATGCTGTTAACTGGGTTCATATCACAAGTTGTACGGTGTGATTGGTGTGGCTGGTATGAGTCTTACCCGGGATTCAAAATCCTTCCTTATTGTGTACGCTCGTCCGGGCACAGTATCCTAACTGAGGCTTGGAGGAGGGTCATAGGGGGAGGAGCCAGTGCACACCAGGTAGTCCTAAAGCTTTTCTTTTGTGCCCAGTCTCCTGCGGAGCCGCTATTCCCCATGGTCCTTACGGAGTTCCCAGCATCCACTACGGACTACGAGAAATAGAATTATCGGTAAGTAAATTCTTATTATATATGCGGAGAAGAAAGGCGGCACTCGGAGACTGGCAAATTTGGTGAAACAAACCGTCAAGTGTTTAATCACATCTACGTTTCGGTGGACGTACCCCCTTCCTCAGGACAAACCTGAGGAAGGGGGTACGTCCCCCGAAACGTAGACGGTTTGTTTCACCAAATTTGCCAGTCTCTGAGTGCCGCCTTTCTTCTCCGCATATATTGAGGCAGCAACAACCTCTAAGGAGGGCACCGGAGCCAGTAACCTGTCGGGGGCGGTGAGTGCCGGACCACACAGAGGATTTTTATATCTATCTATCTATCTATCTATCTATCTATCTATCTATCTATCTATCTATCTATCTATCTATCTATCAGGGAGAGACTGGGAGGGGGAGGGTGCTGACGGGGAGAGACAGGGAAGGGGAGGGGGAGGGTGCTGAGGGGGAGATACAGGGAGGAGGAGGGTGCTGAGGGGGAGATACAGGGACATACTGTAACTTTATTTCAGGAAAGAAACAGCAAAGGATTCCCTGACAACCTTGCATGCCCCCCCCCCCTCCCCCCCTATCACATTTACGTAGCAAATACCTTAAGTCTTTTCCACACTGGCTGGCATCCTAGGACAGGAAGGAGCATATGTGACTCCTAATGGTGCCCATAAACAGCACAGCTTCAGGAGGAGAGAGCGCACGGTGAGTAAAGGCTTGGGCACAGGAGGAGAGAGCGGCAGCGCGGTACAGGACGCGACCAGAGAGCGGCAGCGCGCAGCGTGATGTGTTGGCGCCGGGTTGCCATTGGTACTTTCGGCGCCGGCGGCTGACAGTGTGAGCTCTGACCGCCGGGCCTCCTGCGCTGGGACTACTGCCCGCTGGCCTGGCTCTATCAAGGGGAGATTGCAGGCTGCAGCAGTGCCGTTGCCGGTTTAAAAAAAAACAAAAAACTGCCACAAATGATAGGGGGTAAACGGGCCCGAGTGCCCCTCCCCTGGATCCGCCACTGATCAGACCCGTGGTAGTGTCCTGGCCATCAGCCATCAGTCATTCCTGTGCCGCATATTGTGTTATATAACTCCAGAAACATAATAGAGAACAAAAATTTGAGGATAAAATAGGGAAAGATCAAGAACCACTTCCTCCTAGTGCTGAAGCTGCTGCCACTAGCCATGACATAGACAATGAAATGGCATCGTCGTCTGCCAAGGCTGATGCCCAACGTGATAGTAGAGGGCATGTAAAATCCAAAAAGCCAAAGTTCAGTAAAAAGACTCAAAAAAAGAAATTTAAATGGTCTGAGGAGAAACATAAACTTGCCAATATGCCATTTACGACACGGGGTGGCAAGGAACGGCTGAGGCCCTGGCCTATGTTCATGACTAGTGGTTCAGCTTAACATGATGATGGAAGCCCTCATAACTGAGGCCTTGACAGCTATGTTGGTGTTAGACGTGCGTCCGGTATCCGCCATTAGTGCAGTGGGATTTAGACAATTGATGGAGGTATTGTGTCCCCGGTACCAAATCCCATCTAGATTCCACTTCACTAGGCAGGCGATACCGAGATTTTGCCATTTAATTCCAGTGATTTGGATGTATAATTATTAATTATAGTGATTTTGCCAATTAATTCCAGTGATTTGGATGTAAAATTGCAGTGATTTTGCAGTATAATTCCAGTGATTTGGACGTATAGTTATTAATTACAGTGATTTTGCCAATTAATTCCAGTGATTTGGACGTATTTTACAGTGATTTTGCAGTATAATTCCAGTGATTTGGACGTATAATTATTAATTACAGTGTTTTTGCCAATTAATTCCAGTGATTTGGACGTATAATTAATAATTACAGTGATTTGGATGTTTAATTACAGTGATTTGGACGTATAATTATTAAGTACAGTGATTTTGCCAATTAATTCCAGTGATTTGGACGTATAATTCCAGTGATTTTGCCAATTAATTCCAGTGATTTGGACGTATAATTCAAGTGATTTTGCCAATTAATTCCAGTGATTTTGGCAATTAATTCCAGTGATTTGTACATATAATTCCAGTGATTTGGACGTATAATTCCAGTTGGAATTGTTTGTGTCGCTTGGCTTAGTCATACAGCTACCTCATTGCACCTCTTCGACATCTTTGCATGAGGTGCTGTTTGGGGCCTAGTTTTTGAAAAGTGCCATCCTGTGTGACGCTGCCGTATGAGTCCAGGGGTACTGCTGTATTAGTCCTGCGGTACTGCCGTACAAGTCCACCAATTGCAGAATTTTTTTTAAATGACTGGAGCGTGCTGGAGATGCTGTCAGTGGACCAAACAATTGCAGCCCACTCTCGACATTCAGCCACTGCGTGACACTACTAGATGGGCCAGGTGTTTGTGTCGCTTAGCTTAGTCATACAGCTACCTCGTGCTCCCTTTTTTCTTCTTTGCATCATGTGCTGTTAGGGGCCTTTTTTTATATCTGCCCTCCTGTCTGCCACTGCAGTGCCACTCCTAGATGGGCCAATTGTTTGTGCCGCTTGGCTTAGTCATACAGCAACCTCAATGCACCTCTTCTACATCTTTGCATGATGTGCTGTTTGGGGCCTTTTTTTTGCATATCTGCCCTCCTGTCTGCCACTGCTGTGCCACTCCTAAATGGGCCAATTGGTTGTGTCACTTGGCTTAGTCATACAACTACCTCATTGCAATTATTTTTCTTCTTTGCATGATGTGCTGTTTGGGACCTTTTTTTTTTTTATATCTGCCCTCCTGTCTGCCACTGCAGTGCCACGCCTAGATGGGCCAGGTGTTTGTGTCGCTTGGCTTAGTCATACAACTACCTCATTGCAATTCTTTTTCTTCTTTGCATCATGTGCTGTTTGTGGCCTTTTTTTTTATATCTGCCCTCCTGTCTGACACTGCAGTGCCACTCCTAGATGGGCTAGGTGTTTGTGTTGTCCACTTGTGTCGCTTAGCTTAGTCATCCAGCAGCCTCGGTGCAACCTTTTGGCCAAAAAAACAATATTGTGAGGTGTTCAGAATAGACTGGAAATGAGTGGAAATGAATGTTATTGAGGTTAATAATACAGTAGGAGCAAAATTACCCCCAAATTCTGTGATTTTAGCTGTTTTTATGTTTTTTTCAAAAATCATCCAGATCCAAAACCAAAACCAAAACTCGAAAGGGTGGTTTTGGCAAAACCAAGCTGAAACCAAAACACGAAAGTGGAATTAGTACCAAAACCAAAACACAAAACACGAAAAGTGCAAGCCGCACATCTCTATTTTTAATTCAAAGCTAATGGCCCTCATTCCGAGTTGTTCGCTCGCAAGGCGAATGTAGCAGAGTTACACACGCTAAGCCGCCGCCTACTGGGAGTGAATCTTAGCTTCTTAAAATTGCGACCGACGTACGCGCAATATTGCGATTACAAACGAGTTAGCAGTTTCAGAGTAGCTCCAGACTTACTCTGCCTGTGCGATCATTTCAGTGCTTGTCGTTCCTGGTTGACGTCACAAACACACCCAGCGTTCGCCCAGGCACTCCCACCGTTTCCCCGGCCACTCCTGCGTTTTTTCCGGAAACGGTAGCGTTTTCAGCCACACGCCCCTGAAACGCCGTGTATCCGCCCAGTAACACCCATTTCCTGTCAATCACATTACGATCGCCGGAGCGAAGAAAAAGCCGTGAGTAAAAATACTTTCTTCATAGTAAAGTTACTTGGCGCAGTCGCAGTGCGAACATTGCGCATGCGTACTAAGCGGATTTTCACTGCGATGCGATGAAAAATACCGAGCGAACAACTCGGAATGAGGGCCAATGCCATTGTGTATAATGCAACACTGTGAAATAATTTACCTATTTTATAAGCATTTACTTGATGGAGAGCAGGCAAAGAATGGATAACATAAGTCTGCTCACAGTCTGCAATAAGATGTCTGTATATGAAAGATGCATTCTCCTATACTAGTTCAGTTTGTAAAGATAAAGTTACAGGCTCAGGACCATGGGGTAATTCATACCTGATCGCACGCTAGCGTTTTTTGCAGCATTACGATCGGGTTAGAACTGCGCATGCGTATGCACCGCAATGCGCAGGCACGTCGCACAGGTACAAAGCGGATCGCCGCTCAGCGATGGGTTTGTGCGAAGAATCCATTCGCACGGCCGATCGCAAGGAGATTGACAGGAAGAAGGCGTTTGTGGGTGGCAACTGACCGTTTTCAGGGAGTGGTTGGAAAAACGCAGGCGTGTCCATGCATTTGCAGGGAGGGTTCCTGATGTCAATTCCGGTCCCGGACAGGCTGATGTGATCGCAGCGGCTGAGTAAGTCCTGGGCTGCGCAGAGACTGCACAAGATTTGTTTGTACAGCGGTGCTACACGTGCGTTCGCACACTTGCACAGCTAAAATACACTCCCCTATGGGCAACGACTATCCGTTCGCAGCGCTGTAAAAAAAACCTAGCGAGCGATCAGGTCTGAATTAAGCCCCATGTGCTGTAACCTGTAGCTCCTATCGATAAATGTCTGCACTGTTCTAGACTGCACTGGAAAAGCTACAGATTCCGTTCAGTCACTATTGGTTACAGCACTTTTGGAAACATTACGCTATTTTAATAAGGCGCCCATAATCTTATTGCGATTGGCATAAACACTTCTTTAAGCTAGTTTACCACTGAAATAACAACACACTAAAATAACGACACGGACACGGTTAGCTGTAGTTAAAGGTCAGACGATATTTATTGATCGCTGACCTGTTCTTTAAACTATAATTGTAATTGAATTGAGTTTATATTGGAGGATGGCAAAGGAAAAGTCGCTACCAGACACCAGCTCCAGTCATTTAGATTAAAACACAAAAACTGAGGAGGGGACTAAACCACAACACCGCCTCCTCCCTGCATAACCCGCATTGTGCAGGACACACCACTCTTATCTCTGGCAAACGTTCGGTTCCCACAGGGGAACGTCTAAATGTCCAACCGCAAGGTAAGGACACACCTGCCGTCCTTCTAAAGAGGGTGCCCCACAATGACCACTTATGCCCATCTGACCGCTGGTTGGTAGCGACTTCCCGCCACAAAGGTTTAACAAACCGCCCCGCCATCCAAACAAAGAAAACAAGGAAAACAAGATCGCTAACGGAAAGGACCAAAACCCCATCTAAGAAAACCCGAAAAAACTCCAGCCGGAGAAAGACGAACCCCATCCTCCTTGTAGAACTGCCGCTGACGCAGTACAAGCAGAGGATGCCTAACAACCACTCCACCTAAAGCTGTAACAAACAACGAAACAGCAGAATTACCAGCTTGCGGGCTTTCTCAATAGCTGAGAAACGCACCGCCCCCTGCAATGAAAAAACGCTGGACTAATTGACCACCCAAAACGGATCTCCGGCCAGTGACAACGTGGCCCACGAAATAAGCCTTAATGAACAAATTGAGGTCGATGCCGTTGACGCGACCCCTATCAGCGCTGCCCAAATGCAGGACAATACCGCCAAGACGACCCCAACTATGCTCACGGTAAAAAAGGAGCTGTACAAATACCCCGTAGTATCCCTTAACCACGGACAACCAACCAACAAACCACCCTGGTACCAAAACATCAGCTGTCCTACGCGCCAAGGGATGCCCTGCCGCCCAAAAAATGTAAGAGTGGCCAACCAGCCACACGTGTTCAAACCAACGACGGCTGCAAAAGAAAAACACCCTAACATCATCACACTGACATACATCACATAGGAAAACCAAGTAACAGAGAACAGAAATAACCCAAGTGAAGGAGAAAACTCAAAAACCTCCCGTGGACCTTTGAAGAGCCAATTGTAATTAGGCCCCCTCAGAGGAAAATGTAAAAATTCACTTCACACCCTCGATTCCTGAACGCTACCCGTTCAAAAACCGACGGGTAAACCAAGTTTTTGGGTTAGCGCAACAGGCGCACTAAACATTATCCACATGCATGTAGGACTTATAATAAGCATACCTCCACGGACTACCTCCTGAATAGCCGCTGTGGAGGACCCTGTGGCTGCCGCATGGTAGCCACCCCCATCCGCAAGGAATAGGACCTAAGAAGTATACCTCCAACACAAAAGCCATCAAACCGCCTACCAGGGACACAGCCGCTGCATCCAACCTACTGAAAAAACACCAGGACGCAGCAGACGCCCCAAACGAGGAAGGAGCCAACGCATGCCTAGACCGAGTAGCCAACCCGCCTGGACAATCTGCCCGACAGATACGGGCATGATAAACCCTCTGTCGCCACCCCCAGAACCCACGCACGGCACTCATCAAACTGCAAATGAGACAAAGCATCCACCATCCCCAGAGGCATAGGCATAGGCACCAGCATAGGCATAGGCACCAGCATAGGCATAGGCACCAGCACCATAGGCAAAGGCAAACTAGGCAATTGCCTAGGGCATTTGATATGCCTAGGGGCATCAGCAGCTTCTGCTGATTAAAATGATATGCGGCATGCCTATATTCTGTGTGTAGCATTTCATATGCAGATACAGCCACAGTCGCATACAGTATATAGGCAAGCCGCATATCAGTTTAATCAGCAGAATCTGCTTGTGCATCCTAGCCACATAGCAATGCAATAAGATGGATTTTCATTAAAATAATGTGCCCGATGTTAGCATTGAGGCAAGATTTATGAGGACACATCTGTTTCAAAGCAGAGACAGAGGTCACAGTGTTAGTGGCAGTGTGAGTGCTGTGTGCATGTGAGTGGGTTGGTTGTGCAGTAGTGTTCAGAATATGTGTAAGGAGCATTATGTGTGTCATGTAAAAATGTATTAATAATGTGCAACATATGTGTAAGGGGCACTGTGTGTCATTATGTGTATAAGGGCATTAATAATGTGCGGCATATGTGTAACAGGGTACTACTGTATGTGTGTCATTATGTGTATAGGGGCACTAATAATGTGCAGCAAATGTGTAGGGGGCACTATGCATGTCATTATGTGTATAAGGGCATTAATAATGTGCGGCATATGTGTAACAGACATTATGTGTAAAAGGGCATTAATAAAGGTTGTCATAATGTGTAAGGTGCATTATGTTTATAAGGACATTAATAATGTATCTCATATGTGCAAGGGGCATTACTGTGTGGAATTATGTGTATAAATGCATTACTAATGTGTGGCATTATGTGTATAAGGTGCTCTACTATGTGGCGTTGCGTATAGAAAGAGCACTACTGTGTCGTCTAATGTGAATAAAGAGTGATAGGGTGTGGTGTAATGTGAATAAGGAGCAATTCAGTGTGATGTAATGTGAATAAGGGGCTCTACTGTGAGGAGTAACGTTTATAAGGTAAAGTGATACTACTGTGGGATGTAATATGAATTATGGACACTATTGCATGATCAAATGTGAATAAAGTTGCAGTACTGTGTGGCGTAATTGGAATTGGGGTTACTATTGTGTGGCCATGTCCCTTCCCAGCAAAAACACACTCCTTTTTGGGCTGTGCGCGAAATGTGGGAACTGTTCCTATTTCAAATATAGGGGGTACAAACCCCAAAATAAGGACTGCTATGGGTGAGGGGTGATGGTGCTGGGAAAGAGGTGCAAGGTCAGAGGCGGAACCAGCGGTGGCGCTAGGGGGCACCAGCCAAAATCTTGCCTAGGGCATCATATTGGTTAGGGCCGGCTCTGACCATCCCATTGCGACTCCGGGAGCGTGATGGGAAAACTGCGCCGCCAGCAGACAAGCAAATTGCGCAACAGTCGCAAAGCCTGGGGGGACCGGAGGGAACAAGGAGGAGGAGGCCCAAAAAACCTCCCCGTAAAAAGACTATAGGAATGAAAACCAAATCCACAAAAACTTCTCTGATCTAGCGGGAAGGTAAACTGCGTGATGCTACCTGGCCGACCCCGCAGCGGCCCGCAGGTTTCCTGCAAACTATGCCACCCATAGGGATAAACCTGCCCGCAAAAGGGGAGGAGCTAAGCAACGACTGTACCCGCTTAAGCCGAACTTCGCGTTACTCCAAGCAGTCGTTAATAAAACCCAAAAGTGTCAGTACCTTGTCAGCGGGGAGGCGACAGCAACCCGCAATTGCACCCAGCGCAAACCCCTGATAACTCAGGCAACCGGTAGGGCCCTAGCAGCGTACTGGGGCAACGGGAACACCCAGGACCCCGAACAAAGACCTGGCAACCTACAGAAGGATAGCTGCAAACCAAAATGCCTCCCAGACCCATGAAGTGAAAATAGTCCCGGAAGCGAGAAACACCGGGGGGGGGGGGGGGGGGGACCGGAGATGGTCCGTATACACCAATGCAAGAAAATGCCGAGTTTCTCAAAATAGGCACATGAGACAGAAAAACCCCCGTGGCAGCCACCTGGCAGCATAAAACTAGCACCTAATCGAGGCCCGAAAAATTGCAGGGGATATGGGCGCAGGGGAAGCAGTGAAAATACGACCCAACGTATAAGTTAGCCAAAAGGGGGCACCCGGCCCATATTCACGAAACAAAACGCAGAGTCTAAAAAGACTGATACTCGGAAACGAGCATGAAAAGAAACCCCATGAGGATAAGACAAATGTAGGATAAGGCGGAACTTGCCCGGGGTCCTTGGGCACCAACCCCACAGGAAAGATGCACAAGTCGGGAAGAGGGGAAAAAACTGCATAGGGCCCACACGAGTCCCAAGCCGGCTCCGCGTCCCCCTTCCGCTGGACCTGATGCGGGAAAGCGTGAGCGGGCTTAAAACACCGGCACGCCACCATGGGCAAGGTCACCCGCACGTGGCTGGTGCACCGTCACTGGACGGGAGACAGGCCTCGCAAATTTGCATGAGTGACGAAAACGGGAGTGGACGCCTATGGTGTACTTGCCCCTGCCACAAGCGGAAAAAAAAACCCTCCCAAGGAGCGCAAAACAGAAGCGCCAACCGCGAGGGGCCCGCGGCCTTGGACCCCATTGTGCGGTCCGGCCTGCCGGGTGACCCCCAACCACACCCCCAAGGTAAAAAGACGTTATCACCCCGATCCCGATGGACTTCACGGCGTAATCTCCCCAAGCGTAAACCTCGGATTTAAAAATCGTGCGCTGAACCAAAACTGCACCATGTGGGGATATTCGGCAGGTCGCGACCCGGTGCAACAAGCCGTAAAATACAAAAACCGTAACCACCGATGAAAAGTACGGAAAGCAGTCTCCCCAATGCCCCCCGTCCGCCTTCTCCGCGAACCGCAAGGGGCGGAGGGAACAGTAGCCGCCGGCGCCCTGCCTTTCGGAGATGCCTAACGCCACGCGCAGCGCAATGACCCTAGCCAACTAACGCGGGTGCCCAGGAGAACCAAAGGAAACACTACAAGAAGGTACAAGTACTGTAAAAGTAATGAGAAACAACAGCATGCTCACCGGTGCCTGGAGGACGTGGAATACCATCAGCTGGCTCCCCCAGACTCGCAGACACCTGTGCAGACGAAACATAGGGGACAACAAGCGCAGGAAGCGCCCGCGCATAAACACAGAAACAGGAGGCACAAGCGGGGACACAACAAACGCTGCAACCCTTGGACAGCGGGTTGAGGCGAGGGAAAACACCCATATGGGAGGGAGGAACACGCGGCAGGAGGGGAAGCACCGCTAAACGGGACGACCCCAATGCCGGAAGCCAGGAGGGCCAAAACCGGGCACGCGGGGCCATAGCCGCTGGGGAATTACCGAGCTATGAACCCAAAAAGGACAGGGGGGGGGGGGGGAGACCCGAGGCCCCTTGAAGTAACCCGCGGGAAAGGACCCCGGACGTAGAAACCGCCGCACATGTCGCAAATTGTGGGAAGGAGGAAACAGGCAGACCCGCGGCTGCCATGCCCCGGGGGACACCAGTGAACAGTACTACGTGGGGGACAATGAACCAAGCAGCCCCAGGGAGCAGGGGCCCACAGGTGAGACCCCGGCTTGAGCCCCGCGGCAGATGACCCCGAAAAGAAGTCGCCAACACCACGCGGGCCCTGGAGGAAAAAACGTGGACCCCCGACCACCAACCCCAGAGCGTCTGGCCCCCCGTACCCACCCTCGGCCATCAGAGCATGCTGGGGGCCGGCCCCCCCACGCATTGGGGAGCCGTTAAACCTAACCCAGGCACCGGCTACCAGGAAGGCAGGGAGCGGCTGCTACCCACGCGCCGCTCCAGCCTCCACAAGCCGCCGCCCGTCACCCCCCCCCCCGCATACAGCCCAGGGCCGCCAGGCCCCACTGGAGCCGCCAGCGGTGAGGGGAGAGAGGCGCGCTCGGAAACGCCGAGCGAGGAGAGGGGAATCCGCAGCGTCGCGGGCGCCGGGAAAACCACCGCGGCCGCACCACGCCCGCGGCAGCCGCAGCAGGGGCACCCGTCCCGCCTCCAGACCGGCAGACGGAGGAGAGGCGTGGACGGCGGCATAGCGACCCCGCCGGGACCCGCTGGCAAAAGCGGGATACAGAGGCAGGGGAGACCACGAAAGCGGCGGCCTCGGCCCAACGCTGGAGGCGGGGGGGAAGCAGACCTGTGGGGACGCAGAATGGGAGAGGTGATAACAGCAACTAAAGGGAAAACCATGGGGATAACACAGCAAACCAAGCCACATGAAAAACAGTACAGTATAAAATACAGCATGTGTACTCAGCCTTCCTGGGCCATTCCAGGATGGCAAGAGGAAGTCTGAGGCACATGACTGGGATTATATATAATCCTAAACCCACGCCCCTAAAACCTTGATGGACAGCCCAACAATCCTATAGGAAAAATTACCACAGGAACAAAAAACTACCTAGCAACTGCTTAGTCATGGACAACCAATCACAAAAAAATGGGCTCTTATATGGCCTCAGGCTTATGCAGCCTTCAACTAATCTTAAAAAATATCACTGTATCCAGATGGCATCACTGTGGCCCACCGTTCAGTTTCCTAATAACTATTAAGAGCAGATGGGAGCTGGCTAAGCTTGAGGATGTATAGAATCCTGTTTGTTTTTTTTGCTGATTGATTGAGTGTGACAGACATGTTACTAGGCAGATTAAACTTTTCTTGTTTGAGGCATCAACCATTATTTCAGGATGCAGGTAACACCCCAAAGGACGGGATCCCGGCGGTTGATATACCGACAGCCGGAACCCCGATCGTTCTCCCAGTGAGCCAAGCCCTGCTGCGAGGGAAGGGGGGGGTTAGATTTAGGCATAGATGGGGGTTAGGGTGCAGGGATGGGAAAGGTATGGTTAGGTACCAGGGAGGGAGGGTTTGGTTTAGGCACTTAGAAGGGGAGGTTGGGGTAAGGCACCAAGCGGGGAGGGTTAGGCTTAGGCAATGGGGAAGGGAGGGTTAGGTTTAGGCACCACCCAGGAGGGTTAGGCACCACCGGGGAGGGTTAGGTTTAGGCACCCACAAGGGAGGGTTAGGGTAGGGGGCAGGGGAGTGTTAGGGTACTTTACAGGGGGCTGTCAGGATTCTGATTGTTGGCATTCCGCTGTTGGTATTCTGACCGCTGGCGTCTCATCCATTGAGATATCATACTGAAACTATTATTTTAGACAATGAGGAACTCAAAATATGTATTTAAGTTGATTTGTTTATACGAGCAGCCTCTTGTGCAGTTTGGAGTCCTGCCCTCCCACCCAAACCTTATTTTTGTCTCTGTTTTAATTTTGTAGATCCGAGCAGAACCAAAACCCAGCCCGAATCACTCAAAGAGATTCGATTCCCGGTTCAAATCTTCCTGCGGGTCGGAAGTCAGATTTTAAATTCAAATTTAGGGTTTTGGATTGCATAAATTACATGATTTTAGCTGTTTTTATAAATTTTCATCAATGCTTATAGATTTTTTTAGTGATTTTAAATAGAGATGAGCGGGTTCGGCTCTCTGAGAACCGAAACACCCCCGAACTTCACTACCCGAGCCCGGATCCGAGCCCGGCTCGGGTCTTCCCGCCTGACTCGGAAACCAGAACAAGGCAAAACGTCATCATCCCGCTGTCGGATTATCGCGGGGTTTGGATACCATATAAGGAGCCGTGCATCACTGCCATTTTCACTCCGGCATTGGAGAGTGTAGCGAGAGGACGTGTCTCCGTCCTCAGTGTCTGTGCGGGAGGGAAAGTGGGGTGGCGATTCTAGTGTTGTCTTGTGCTGCTCATATGTCCAGTGTAGCTGTATAAGTCCAGTGCAGTGGTGCTATGTTGTCCTGCATCAGTACAGTGGTGGTGTCCCTGTGCTGCTGTATATGTCCAGTGGTACTGCCGTATATGTCCAGTGATACTGCCGTATATGTCAAGTGGTACTGCCGTATTAATCCAATCCAGTGGTACTGCCGTATATGTCCAGTGGTACTGCCGTATAAATCCAGTGGTACTGGCGTATAAATCCAGTCCAGTGATATACCGTATAAGTCCAGTGAAACTGCTGTATAATTCCAGTGGTACTGGCGTATAAGTCTAGTAATACTGCCGTATAAATCCAGTCCAGTGGTACTGCTTTATAATTCGAGTGATACTGCCGTGTAATTCCAGTGATGCTGCCGTATAATTCCAGTGATACTGCCGCATAAGTCCAAGAATACTGCCGTTTAATTCCAGTGGTACTGGCGTATATGTCCAGTGATACTGCCGTATAAATCCAGTCCAGTGGTACTGCCGTATAGGTCCAGTGGTACTGTCCTGTGCTGTATATTATTTACTTCAAATAAAGGGGTTATTAATATTTAATCCAAATAATTTTTACAGGGTTTGCCCTGTGAGGTGTAGGGGTACACTGTTCTGTGCCGCATATTGTGTTATATAACTCCAGAAAAATAATGGAGAACAAAAATTTGGAGGATAAAATAGGGAAAGATCAAGAACCACTTCCTCCTAGTGCTGAAGCTGCTGCCACTAGCCATGACATAGACGATGAAATGCCATCAACGTTGTCTGCCAAGGCCGATGCCCAATATGATAGTAGAGGGCATGTAAAATCCAAAAAGCCAAAGTTCAGTAAAAAGAACCAAAAAAATACATTTAAATGGTCTGAGGAGAAACGAAACTTGCCAATATGCCATTTACGACACGGAGTGGCAAGGAATGGCTGACGCCCTGGCCTATGTTCATGGCTAGTGGTTCAGCTTCACATAACGATGGAAGCCATCATCCTCCCACTAGAAAAATGATAAGCGTTAAGCTGAAAAAAGCACAGCCAAGAACTGCGTTCTAAGTTGGTATCACAAATCCCCAAGGAGATTCCAAGTGTGTCGGCGGTTGTGATGCCTGACCTTCTCAACACTGGACAGGAAAAGGTGGCTCCTTCCACCATTTGCACGCCCCCTGCAAGTGCTGGAAGGAGCACCCACAGTCCAGTTCCTGATAGTCAAATTGAAGTTGTCACTGTTGAAGTACACCAGGATGAGAATATGGGTGTTGCTGGCACTGAGGAGGAAGTTGACGATGAGGATTCTGATGGTGATGTGGTTTGTTTAAATCAGGCACCAAGGGAGACAGTTGTTGTCCGTGGGATGAATAAGCCCATTGTGATGCCTGGTCAAAATACCAAAAAAGCCACCTCTTCGGTGTGGAATTATTTCTCCACAACAGGTGTCAAGCTGTGTGTTGCCTTTGTAAATCCCTAATAGGTAGGGGTAAGGATGATAACCGCCTACAGTAGGAACATCCTCCCTTATACATCACCTGCTGCTCATTCATCAGAAGTCATTGTTAAGTTCAGAAACTTTGGGTAAGAGCGTAAGCAGTCCACTGACACCTAAATCCCTTCTTCCTCTTGTACCTCTTGTATCCAAGTTCCTGCAAGCCACACCACCAACTCCCTCAACGTCAACTTCCTCCTCAGTCAGGAACGTCAGTAGTCCTGCAGACCATGTCACTGGCAAGACTGAGGAGTCCTCTCCTAACCGGGATTCCTCCGGAGGATCCTGAGTGGTACGCTTACTGCTGCAACTGCTGTTGTTGCTGCTGGGAGTCGATCGTCATCCAGAGGGGAAGTCGGAAGACCACTTGTACTACTTCAACTAAGCAATTGACTGTCCAACAGTCCTTTGTGAGGAAGATGAAATATGACATCAGTCATCCTTTTGCAAAGCGGATAACTGAGGCCTTGACAGCTATGTTGGTGTTAGATGTGCGTCCGGTATCCACCATTAGTTCAGTGAGACTTAGAGAATTGTTTGAGGTAGTGTGTCCCCTGTACCAAATCCCATCTAGATTCCACTTCACTAGGCAGGCAATACCGAGAATGTACAAAGACGTCAGAAAAAGTGTCCTAAAAAATGCAGTTGTACCCACTGTTCACTTAACCACGGACATGTGGACAAGTGGAACAGGGCAGACTAAGGACTATATGACTGTGACAGCCCACTGGGTAGATGTATTGCCTCCCGCAGCAACAGCAGTAGCGGCACCAGTAGCAACATCTCGCAAATGCCAACTCGTTCCTAGGCAGGCTATGCTATGTATCACCACTTTTCATAAGAGGCACACAGCTGACAACCTCTTACGGAAACTGAGGAACATCATTGCAGAATGGCTTACCCCAATTGGACTCTCCTGGGGATTTGTGATATCGGACAACACCACCAATATTGTGCGTGCATTACAGCTAGGCAAATTCCAGCATGTCCCATGTTTTGCACATACAATTAACTTGGTGATGCAGAATTTTTTTTTTAAATGACAGAGGCGTGCAGGAGATGCTGTCAGTAGCCCAAAAAATTGCGGGTCACTTTCAACATTCAGCCACTACGATATAGGCAAAGGAGGGGGAATGCACCTGACTCAAGCGCAGTGGAGAGTGATTTCCGTCTTGTGCAAGGTTCTCCAACCCTTCGAACTTGCCACATGTGAAGTCAGTTCAGACACTGCCAGCTTGAGTCAGGTCATTCCCCTCATCATGCTTTTGCAGAAGCAGCTGGAGAAATTGAAGAAGGAGCTAAGACGGAGCGATTTCAGTAAGTATGTGGGACTTGTGGATGGAGCCCTTCATTCACTTTGCCAGGATTCAAGGGTGGTCAATCTGTTGTAATCAGAGCACTACATTTTGGCCACCGGGCTCGATTTTAGGTTTAAAGCCTACGTTGTATCTCTCTTTTGGCAGACACAAGTCTGCAGAGGTTCAAAGACCTGCTGGTGAGAATACTGTCAACTCAAGCGGAACGTGACCCGTCAACAGCTCCTCCTTCATTTTCTCTCGCAACTGGGGCTGCGAGGAAAAGGATAAGATTTCCTAGCCCACCCGCTGGTGGTGATGCAGGGCAGTCAGGAGTGAGTGCTGACATCTGGTCCGGACTGAAGGATCTGCCAACGATTACTGACATCCATGTCTACTGTCACTGCATATGATTCTATCACCATTGAAAGAATGGTGGAGGATTATATGAGTGACAGCATCCAAGTAAGCATGTCAGACAGTCCGTATATATAATAGAGATGAGCGCCGGAAATTTTTCGGGTTTTGTGTTTTGGTTTTGGGTTCGGTTCCGCGGCCATGTTTTGGGTTCGACCGCGTTTTGGCAAAACCTAACCGAATTTTTTTTGTCGGATTCGGGTGTGTTTTGGATTCGGGTGTTTTTTTCCAAAAAACCTAAAAAACAGCTTAAATCATAGAATTTGGGGGTCATTTTGATCCCAAAGTATTATTAACCTCAAAAACCATCATTTCCACTCATTTTCAGTCTATTCTGAATACCTCACACCTCACAATATTATTTTTAGTCCTAAAATTTGCACCGAGGTCGCTGGATGACTAAGCTAAGCGACCCTAGTGGCCGACACAAACACCTGGCCCATCTAGGAGTGGCACTGCAGTGTCACGCAGGATGTCCCTTCCAAAAAACCCTCCCCAAACAGCACATGACGCAAAGAAAAAAAGAGGCGCAATGAGGTAGCTGTGTGAGTAAGATAAGCGACCCTAGTGGCCGACACAAACACCGGGCCCATCTAGGAGTGGCACTGCAGTGTCACGCAGGATGTCCCTTCCAAAAAACCCTCCCCAAACAGCACATGACGCAAAGAAAAAAAAAGGCGCAATGAGGTAGCTGTGTAAGATAAGCGACCCTAGTGGCCGACACAAACACCTGGCCCATCTAGGAGTGGCACTGCAGTGTCACGCAGGATGTCCCTTCCAAAAAACCCTCCCCAAACAGCACATGACGCAAAGAAAAAAAGAGGCGCAATGAGGTAGCTGTGTGAGTAAGATAAGCGACCCTAGTGGCCGACACAAACACCGGGCCCATCTAGGAGTGGCACTGCAGTGTCACGCAGGATGGCCCTTCCAAAAAACACTCCCGAAACAGCACATGACGCAAAGAAAAAAAGAGGCGCAATGAGGTAGCTGTGTGAGTAAGATAAGCGACCCTAGTGGCCGACACAAACACCGGGCCCATCTAGGAGTGGCACTGCAGTGTCACGCAGGATGGCCCTTCCAAAAAACACTCCCCAAACAGCACATGACGCAAAGAAAAAAAGAGGCGCAATGAGGTAGCTGTGTGAGTAAGATAAGCGACCCTAGTGGCCGACACAAACACCGGGCCCATCTAGGAGTGGCACTGCAGTGTCACGCAGGATGGCCCTTCCAAAAAACACCCCCCAAACAGCACATGACGCAAAGAAAAAAAGAGGCGCAATGAGGTAGCTGTGTGAGTAAGATAAGCGACCCTAGTGGCCGACACAAACACCGGGCCCATCTAGGAGTGGCACTGCAGTGTCACGCAGGATGGCCCTTCCAAAAAACACTCCCCAAACAGCACATGACGCAAAGAAAAAAAGAGGCACAATGAGGTAGCTGTGTGAGTAAGATAAGCGACCCTAGTGGCCGACACAAACACCTGGCCCATCTAGGAGTGGCACTGCAGTGTCACGCAGGATGGCCCTTCCAAAAAACACTCCCCAAACAGCACATGACGCAAAGAAAAATTAAAGAAAAAAGAGGTGCAAGATGGAATTGTCCTTGGGCCCTCCCACCCACCCTTATGTTGTATAAACAGGACATGCACACTTTAACCAACCCATCATTTCAGTGACAGGGTCTGCCACACGACTGTGACTGATATGACGGGTTGGTTTGGACCCCCACCAAAAAAGAAGCAATTAATCTCTCCTTGCACAAACTGGCTCTACAGAGGCAAGATGTCCACCTCATCATCATCCTCCGATATATCACCGTGTACATCCCCCTCCTCACAGATTATCAATTCGTCCCCACTGGAATCCACCATCTCAGCTCCCTGTGTACTTTGTGGAGGCAATTGCTGCTATTCAATGTCTCCGCGGAGGAATTGATTATAATTCATTTTAATGAACATCATCTTCTCCACATTTTCTGGATGTAACCTCGTACGCCGATTGCTGACAAGGTGAGCGGCGGCACTAAACACTCTTTCGGAGTACACACTTGTGGGAGGGCAACTTAGGTAGAATAAAGACAGTTTGTGCAAGGGCCTCCAAATTGCCTCTTTTTCCTGCCAGTATAAGTACGGACTGTGAGACGTGCCTACTTGGATGCGGTCACTCATATAATCCTCCACCATTCTTTCAATGTTGAGAGAATCATATGCAGTGACAGTAGACGACATGTCCGTAATCGTTGTTAGGTCCTTCAGTCCGTACCAGATGTCAGCATCAGCAGTCGCTCAAGACTGCCCTGCATCACCGCCAGCGGGTGGGCTCGGAATTCTGAGCCTTTTCCTCGCACCCCCAGTTGCGGGAGAATGTGAAGGAGGAGATGTTGACAGGTCGCGTTCCGCTTGACTTGACAATTTTCTCACCAGCAGGTCTTTCAACCCCAGCAGACTTGTGTCTGCCGGAAAGAGAGATCCAAGGTAGGCTTTAAATCTAGGATCGAGCACGGTGGCCAAAATGTAGTGCTCTGATTTCAACAGATTGACCACCCGTGAATCCTTGTTAAGCGAATTAAGGGCTCCATCCACAAGTCCCACATGCCTAGCGGAATCGCTCCGTGTTAGCTCCTCCTTCAATGTCTCCAGCTTCTTCTGCAAAAGCCTGATGAGGGGAATGACCTGACTCAGGCTGGCAGTGTCTGAACTGACTTCACGTGTGGCAAGTTCAAAGGGCATCAGAACCTTGCACAACGTTGAAATCATTCTCCACTGCGCTTGAGACAGGTGCATTCCACCTCCTATATCGTGCTCAATTGTATAGGCTTGAATGGCCTTTTGCTGCTCCTCCAACCTCTGAAGCATATAGAGGGTTGAATTCCACCTCGTTACCACTTCTTGCTTCTGATGATGGCAGGGCAGGTTCAGTAGTTTTTGGTGGTGCTCCAGTCTTCTGTACGTGGTGCCTGTACGCCGAAAGTGTCCCGCAATTCTTCTGGCCACCGACAGCATCTCTTGCACGCCCCTGTCGTTTTTTTAAAAATTCTGCACCACCAAATTCAAGGTATGTGCAAAACATGGGACGTGCTGGAATTTGCCCATATTTAATGCACACACAATATTGCTGGCGTTGTCCGATGCCACAAATCCACAGGAGAGTCCAATTGGGGTAAGCCATTCCGCGATGATCTTCCTCAGTTGCCGTAAGAGGTTTTCAGCTGTGTGCGTATTCTGGAAACCGGTGATACAAAGCGTAGCCTGCCTAGGAAAGAGTTGGCGTTTGCGAGATGCTGCTACTGGTGCCGCCGCTGCTGTTCTTGCGGCGGGAGTCCATACATCTACCCAGTGGGCTGTCACAGTCATATAGTCCTGACCCTGCCCTGCTCCACTTGTCCACATGTCCGTGGTTAAGTGGACATTGGGTACAGCTGCATTTTTTAGGACACTGGTGACTCTTTTTCTGAGGTCTGTGTACATTTTCGGTATCGCCTGCCTAGAGAAATGGAACCTAGATGGTATTTGGTACCGGGGACACAGTACCTCCAACAAGTCTCTAGTTGGCTCTGCAGTAATGATGGATACCGGAACCACGTTTCTCACCACCCAGGATGCCAAGGCCTCAGTTATCCGCTTTGCAGTAGGATGACTGCTGTGATATTTCATCTTCCTCGCAAAGGACTGTTGAACAGTCAATTGCTTACTGGAAGTAGTACAAGTGGGCTTACGACTTCCCCTCTGGGATGACCATCGACTCCCAGCAGCAACAACAGCAGCGCCAGCAGCAGTAGGCGTTACAAGCAAGGATGCATCGGAGGAATCCCAGGCAGGAGAGGACTCGTCAGAATTGCCAGTGACATGGCCTGCAGGACTATTGGCATTCCTGGGGAAGGAGGAAATTGACACTGAGGGAGTTGGTGGGGTGGTTTGCGTGAGCTTGGTTACAAGAGGAAGGGATTTACTGGTCAGTGGACTGCTTCCGCTGTCGCCCAAAGTTTTTGAACTTGTCACTGACTTATTATGAATGCGCTGCAGGTGACGTATAAGGGAGGATGTTCCGAGGTGGTTAACGTCCTTACCCCTACTTATTACAGCTTGACAAAGGCAACACACGGCTTGACACCTGTTGTCCGCATTTCTGTTGAAATACTTCCACACCGAAGAGCTGATTTTTTTGGTATTTTCACCAGGCATGTCAGTGGCCATATTCCTCCCACGGACAACAGGTGTCTCCCCGGGTGCCTGACTTAAACAAACCACCTCATCATCAGAATCCTCCTGGTCAATTTCCTCCCCAGCGCCAGCAACACCCATATCCTCCTCATCCTGGTGTACTTCAACACTGACATCTTCAATCTGACTATCAGGAACTGGACTGCGGGTGCTCCTTCCAGCACTTGCAGGGGGCGTGCAAATGGTGGAAGGCGCATGCTCTTCACGTCCAGTGTTGGGAAGGTCAGGCATCGCAACCGACACAATTGGACTCTCCTTGTGGATTTGGGATTTCGAAGAACGCACAGTTCTTTGCGGTGCTTTTGCCAGCTTGAGTCTTTTCAGTTTTCTAGCGAGAGGCTGAGTGCTTCCATCCTCATGTGAAGCTGAACCACTAGCCATGAACATAGGCCAGGGCCTCAGCCGTTCCTTGCCACTCCGTGTGGTAAATGGCATATTGGCAAGTTTACGCTTCTCCTCCGACAATTTTATTTTAGGTTTTGGAGTCCTTTTTTTACTGATATTTGGTGTTTTGGATTTGACATGCTCTGTACTATGACATTGGGCATCGGCCTTGGCAGACGACATTGCTGGCATTTCATCGTCTCGGCCATGACTAGTGGCAGCAGCTTCAGCACGAGGTGGAAGTGGATCTTGATCTTTCCCTAATTTTGGAACCTCAACATTTTTGTTCTCCATATTTTAATAGGCACAACTAAAAGGCACCTCAGGTAAACAATGGAGATGGATGGATACTAGTATACAATTATGGATGGACTGCCGAGTGCCGACACAGAGGTAGCTACAGCCGTGGACTACCGTACTGTGTCTGCTGCTAATATAGACTGGTTGATAATGAGATGTAGTATGTATAAAGAAGAAAGAAAAAAAAAACCACGGGTAGGTGGTATACAATTATGGATGGACTGCCGAGTGCCGACACATAGGTAGCTACAGCAATGGACTACCGTACTGTGTCTGCTGCTAATATAGACTGGTTGATAATGAGATGTAGTATGTATAAAGAAGAAAGAAAAGAAAAACCACGGGTAGGTGGTATACAATTATGGATGGACTGCCGAGTGCCGACACAGAGGTAGCTACAGCCGTGGACTACCATACTGTACTGTGTCTGCTGCTAATATAGACTGGTTGATAATGAGATGTAGTATGTATAAAGAAGAAAGAAAAGAAAAAACCACGGGTAGGTGGTATACAATTATGGATGGACTGCCGAGTGCCGACACAGAGATAGCTACAGCCGTGGACTACCGTACTGTACTGTGTCTGCTGCTAATATAGACTGGATGATAATGAGATGTAGTATGTATAAAGAAGAAAGAAAAAAAAAACCACGGGTAGGTGGTATACAATTATGGATGGACTGCCGAGTGCCGACACAGAGGTAGCTACAGCCGTGAACTACCGTACTGTGTCTGCTGCTAATATAGACTGGTTGATAATGAGATGTAGTATGTATAAAGAAGAAAGAAAAAAAAAAACCACGGGTAGGTGGTATACAATTATGGATGGACTGCCGAGTGCCGACACAGAGGTAGCTACAGCCGTGGATTACCATACTGTGTCTGCTGCTAATATAGACTGGTTGATAATGAGATGTAGTATGTATAAAGAAGAAAGAAAAAAAAACCACGGGTAGGTGGTATACAATTATGGATGGACTGCCGAGTGCCGACACAGAGATAGCTACAGCCGTGGACTACCGTACTGTACTGTGTCTGCTGCTAATATAGACTGGATGATAATGAGATGTAGTATGTATAAAGAAGAAAGAAAAAAAAAACCACGGGTAGGTGGTATACAATTATGGATGGACTGCCGAGTGCCGACACAGAGGTAGCTACAGCCGTGAACTACTGTACTGTGTCTGCTGCTAGTATAGACTGGATGATAAATAATGATATAAAAAATATATATATATCACTACTGCAGCCGGACAGGTATATATTATATAATGACGGACCTGCTGGACACTGTCTGTCAGCAGAATGAGTTTTTTATAGAATAAAAAAACACCACACAAGTCACACGACGAGTGTTTAACTTTTTCAGGCAGACAATCACAATATACTGGTGGTCAGTGTGGTCAGGTCACTGGTCAGTCACACTGGCAGTGGCACTCTGGCAGCAAAAGTGTGCACTGTTTAATATGTACTCCTGGCTCCTGCTATAACCTATAACTGCTCCCCAGTCTCCCCCACAATTAAACTGTGTGAGCACAGTCAGATATTATACATAGATGATGCAGCACACTGGGCTGAGCACAGATATGGTATGTGACTGAGTCACTGTGTATCGTTTTTTTCAGGCAGAGAACGGATTATATTAAATAATAATAAAACTGCACTGGTGGTCTCACTGGTCAGTCACTAGTATAACTAACTAACTACTATCAGCAAAATTCTGCACTCTCTGAGTACTCCTCCTAAGCTCCAGTAAATGAAGTGTCTCACTCTCACTCTCCTATCTATTTCTAAACGGAGAGGACGCCAGCCACGTCCTCTCCCTATCAATCTCAATGCACGTGTGAAAATGGCGGCGACGCGCGGCTCCTTATATAGAATCCGAGTCTCGCGATAGAATCCGAGCCTCGCGAGAATCCGACAGCGTGATGATGACGTTCGGGCGCGCTCGGGTTAACCGAGCAAGGCGGGAAGATCCGAGTCGCTCGGACCCGTGTAAAAAAACATGAAGTTCGGGCGGGTTCGGATTCAGAGGAACCGAACCCGCTCATCTCTAATATATACTGGCAGGAAAAAGAGGCAATTTGGATACCCTTGCACAAACTGGCTTTATTTTACCTAAGTTGCCCCCCCCCCCTCCAGTGTGTACTCCGAAAGAGTGTTTAGTGCAGGCGGTAACCTTGTCAGCAATCAACGTAGAAGGTTACTTACACAAAATGTGGAGAAGATGATGTTCATCAAAATTAATTATAAATTCGTCCAGGAAGACCTTGACAAGCAATAGCCTCCAGAAAGTACACAGGGACCTGTGATGGTGGATTCCAGTGGGGACGAATTTTATACTCTTTGAGTAGGAGTATGTACACACTGAAAGGGGTGAGGAATTGGAGGATGAGGATGAGGTCGACATCTTGCCTCTGTAGAGCCAGTTTGTGCTTCTTTTTTGGTGGGGGCCCAAACAAACCAGTCATTTCAGCCACAGTCGTGTTGCAGACCCTGTCGATGAAATTATTGGTTTGTTAAAGTGTGCGTGTCCTGTTTATACAACATAAGGGTGGGTGGGAGGGCCCAAGGACAATTCCATCTTGCACCTCTTTTTCTTCTTTGCATCATGTGCTATTTGGGGGCAAGTTTTTTAAGGTGCCATCCTGTCTGACACTGTCGAACAAGTCCAGTGGTACTGCCATATAAGTCCAGGAGTACTGCCATATAAGTCCAGTCCAGTGGTGCTGTCTTGTGCTGCCTCAGTTCAGTGGTGGTGTCTTGTGATGCCATAAGTCCAGTGGTGGTGTCCTGTGTTGTATATTATTTACATATATTATTATCCAAATAATTTTTACAGGGTTTGCCTTGTGTGGTGTAGGGGTACACTCGCCTGTGCTGCATATTATTATAATAGCTTCAAATAAAAGAGTTATTATTATCCAAATTAATTTTACAGGCTTTGCCGTGTGTGTGTGTGTGTGGTTTAGGGGTACGCTCTACTGTGCCACCAATATTGTGCATGTATTACATCTGGGCAAATTCCAGCACGTCCCATGTTGTTTGTGCCGCACATTTGTGTACTTTAGCTTAGTCATACAGCTACCTCATTGCACCTCATTTTCTTCTTTGCATGATGTGCTGTTTGGGGCCTAGTTTTTTTTAAGTGCCATCCTGTCTGCCACTGCAGTGCCACTCCTAGATGGGCCAGGTGTTTGTGCCGCACACTTGTGTCGCTTAGCTTAGTCATACAGATACCTCATTGCTCCTCTTTTTCTTCTTTGCATGATGTGCTGTTTGGGGCCTAGTTTTTTTAAATGCCATCCTGTCTGCCACTGCAGTGCCACTCCTAGATGGGCCAGGTGTTTGTGCCGCACACTTGTGTCGCTTAGCTTAGTCATACAGCTACCTCATTGCTCCTCTTTTTCTTCTTTGCATTATGTGCTGTTTGGAGCCTAGTTTTTTTAAATGCCATCCTGCCTGACACTGCAGTGCCACTCCTAGATGGGCCAGGTGTTTGTGCTGCACATTTGTGTCGTTTAGCTTAGCCATCCAGCGACCTTGGTGCACCTCTTTTTTTCTTTGCATCATGTGCTATTTGGGGACTAGTTTTTTTAAGTGCCATCCTGTCTGCCACTGCAGTGCCCCTCCTAGATGGGCCAGGTGTTTGTGCCGCACACTTGTGTCGCTTAGCTTAGTCATACAGATACCTCATTGCACCTCTTTTTCTTCTTTGCATGATGTGCTGTTTGGGGCCTAGTTTTTTTAAATGCCATCCTGTCTGCCACTGCAGTGCCACTCCTAGATGGGCCAGGTGTTTGTGCCGCACACTTGTGTCGCTTTGCTTAGTCATACAGCTACCTCATTGCTCCTCTTTTTCTTCTTTGCATTATGTGCTGTTTGGAGCCTAGTTTTTTTAAATGCCATCCTTTCTGCCACTGCAGTGCCACTCCTAGATGGGCCAGGTGTCTGTGCTGCACATTTGTGTCGTTTAGCTTTGCCATCCAGCGACCTTGATGCACCTCTTTTTTTCTTTGCATCATGTGCTATTTGGGGACTAGTTTTTTTAAGTGCCATCCTGTCTGCCACTGCAGTGCCACTCCTAGATGGGCCAGGTGTTTGTGCCGCACACATGTGTCGCTTAGCTTAGTCATACAGCCACCTTGGTGCAACCTTTTGGCCTAAAAACAATATTGTGAGGTGTTCAGAATAGACTGGAAATGATTGGAAATGATTGGTATTGAGGTTAATAATACCGTAGGATCAAAATTACCCCCAAATTCTGTGATTTTAGCTGTTTTTATGTTTTTTTTAAAAATCATCCAGATCCAAAACCAAAACACGAAAGGGTGGTTTTGGCAAAACCTATCCAGATCCAAAACACTAGCATGGGAACAGAACCAAAACCAAAACACAAAACACGAAAAGTGCCCGCCGCACATCTCTAATTTTAAACCAAACCAAGATCCGAATCCAAATCAAAAAACTTGAGGGTGGTTTTGCCAACACCAAAACACGGTGATGAATTAGAACCAAAACACGGGGGTCCGCGCACATCTTTAGTTGCAGTAGATGAGATTAGGTCCTTCCTGGTATATGCCAAATTTCATCCAGAGACCCCACCGTTTATAGCAGAATCCAATTTATATAACTCACCCACTTACAGTAGATCTGTCTTTGACCTAAATAGGCTGATAACCCAACTCCTTATCAGAGCTTCAGCCTGCCAACCTCCAGTTGTTTCATAATAATAATAATAATAATGATAACTTTGGGACTTTATAAGCCTTAAAAGTTGATGCACAGGCTTAGAACATTGCTGTGGCCGGGGGAAGTTTCGACAGAACACAAGGCTGGTACTGATCAAAGACCTCGTAGTTAGAGGGAAGGGAAGAAAACAGCCTCAAACTCCAATTAGGCATTTAAAATATATATCTATGTAAATAAAAATGTCAGGGATGGGACAGACCAGGCTATAGATTCCATTTCTGTCTCTATTTTCCAGGACATACCCCTGGGAAGTTTGGACTTTGTGGAGGTCACAATGATGCAGTTTATAGTCCAGTCCATCAACTCCAATTCAGTGACTTCACAGAAAGAATTGATTCAGCTCAATGGAATAATACTGGACCGACTGTATTAGACTATTAGGGTGGAATTCAAATGTTTGAAAAGTCGGTTAGGTGTCTGTCTATTAGAAAGGAAAACACAGACTCCCAACTGACTTTTCAAACATTTGAATCTCCCCCATAGTCTTTACTACAATACAGCAGGTATATGAAAACAGATAAATAGGGTACAGGGGTTATTATATCATAAATATACTCTTTGGGTAAATTCTGCACATGGGCCCTCATTCCGAGTTGTTCGCTCGTTGCCGATTTTCTCTATTTTGCGATTAGTCGCTTACTGCGCATGCGTAATGTTCGCAGAGCGCATGCGCTTAGTTATTTTACTCAACAGTTAGGTTTTTTACTCACGGCATTACGAGGAATTTTCTTCGTTCTGGTGATCGGAGTGTGATTGACAGGAAGTAGGTGTTTCTGGGCGGAAACTGACCGTTTTATGGGTGTGTGTGAAAAAATGCTGCCGTTTCTGGGGAAACGGGGGAGTGGCTGGCCAAACGCAGGGCGTGTGTGTGACGTCAAACCAGGAACTAAACGGACTGAGGTGATCACAATCTAGGAGTAGGTCTGGAGCTACTCAGAAACTGCAAGGAATTATTTAGTAGCAGTTCTGCTAATCTTTTGTTCGCTATTCTGCTAAGCTAAGATTCACTCCCAGTAGGCGGCGGCTTAGCGTGTGCAATGCTGCTAAAAGCAGCTAGCAAGCGAACAACTCGAAATGAGGGCCATGGAACACCTGCATAAAAGGTGGATTGTTCCTTTGAACAACTGTAAATACTAACAGAAGATCAACTTTTTGTGATTGGTTGTTAAATGACTAAGCAGTTGCTAGGCAGATCAGTTTTCCCGGTTGGTTTTTTCCTATTGGATTAGAGGGTTGTGCATCAAGATGAAGAGGAGGGTCTTAGGTTAGTATATAGGTGGGGGCCATTTTGCTAGACTTCCTCTTGCCATTCAGTTTATGCCCAGGAAGGATAAGTATACTACTGCTTATTCAACTTGTTATAAATTGGTTCAGTTTCTTTTGCCTCCACTGGGCATTATATTAATACTGGTTGCCCCCTCTCTGTGCGGTCATTCGTTTGCTTTTACCAACGTCTCCCTCCCTCCGCGATGCCTCGTCCCAGACGATCAGCCCCTCCCCCCCGTCGCCTCGTGGATGCGGGGAGCACCTTCCGCTCCCGCTCCCCGAGCATTGTACCTCAGAGAGGCCTTTCCCCTGCTGCAGACAGGCGGCGGGGGCGGGCAGTTACAGCCCGCTCCCCTGCCGCACGGAGACGGGCGGCCAGCGGCCGCTCGTCACGTGGTGCCGGGACGCGCGGCTCGGCCGGGCCGCGCGCCCCGACGCTCGCAGCGGGACAGGCCTCTCCTCGCCCTCCTGCTACAGGCGCCTTCAGTCCTCCTCCTCCGGCGGCCAGCGGCCGCTCGGCACATGGCGCGGGTACGCGCGGCCCGGCGGGGCCGCGCGCCCCGACGGGGCCGCGCGCCCCGACGCCTCCCGCGGGTCAGCCATCTCCTCACCCTCCTTTGATCAGTACCTCCGGCCCTCCTCCTCCATCCCCGCGGACGGCTCTCGGCGGCGTCCTGGGGGCACAAGCGGTGCCGGACGGCCGCGGCAGAGCTGCGGGGGGCGAGGGGGGGGGTCAACGTTCAGCGGGGGAATATGAGCCCAGGACAGCGGGCAGTGTCTCCCGCTGTCCTCGGGACAACACAGGGCCCCAGCCTACCCCCCTCCAGCGAGGGGACTAGTACACCCCAGGCCGTTTTAACGAATGTGGGGCCGTTTGGGCCTGGTGTGGCTGGGGTGGGGGACGCGGCAGCGGCTGCCGCCACACCCGCCCCGGCGGCAGTCACATGGCAGGGTTTCCCCCCGGCCTCGGGGGCCTGCTCGAGTGCCCCCTGGTCGTCAGCCGCCCCGCCGCCATTAACGGCGCCCCCGTTTGCAGGGTTTCAAACTCCTCCCCACGCCCTTCCCGGTCCTTTTCAGTTCGGGTCCACGCAGGCGTCCGTCTCGGCGGCTTATATTACGCCCGGCGGGGCGCTTGCGGTAGCAGCGCAGCAAGGCTTCGCAGGGAGCCAGTCCTTCCCCGGGGGTTTTGCTTGGCCTCCGGCTCCAGCATTCCCCTTAGCCACCAGCATGCCTTCCATGGGCTTCATGACGATGTCCGGCACACAATTTTCCCCGCACGGGTCCAGCGCGGGCGCCGGCGTGCAGTCCACGTGGTCGGTCGGTGGCCCTCGAGTCACGGTGCCCTTTCCGGCCTTTGCGGGCCTGCAGTCAGGTCAGGCACCGGGCGGTGGGTATCAGGTGGCACAGAGTTGGCCCCCTCTCCCGGCGCCCCCTCAGTTCCTTCCGGCGTCATCCGGATGGGCGGGGGCAGGCGTCTGCCCGCCGCATACGGCGTGGCGGCCGTCTTACCCCGCGAGTTTTGGTGCAGTGAGCGGGTCGGCCTTTACGCAGTCGGTCGGGTACACCTCGGTGGGGGCCCCCTCCCTGCAGCTGCCGGGCGGCCATCCGCCGCGGAGCGGCGGGGCGGGCCCTCCGCCTCCGCAATTGCGGCCACTTGTTGATGATGTTTTGGTTCCCTCTGTGCCTGTTGTCCCCTCTTTTTCTCCCTCAGAGGTCCCGTCTAATTCAGGGGCTACGCCCGTCAGGAGGCGAAGGTCGCGGACGACCGCGACTGCGAACGTGGAGGTACGGCCATCAGCGGAGGCGGATGCAGCGGACGACGCGGTTCCGGGTCCTTCGAACTCCGGTGAGCTAAACATTCCTTTACACGTTTCAACTTGTAGTTCCTCATCTTCTAGCAGCGTATCATCCGGCTCTCCGCGGCGCCCGCGTAAATTAGCTAGGCTCATCGCGCGGCGAATGGCTAAGGAGGCGCATAAGGTGGCCGCTCCTGCGCAGGTGGTCCCCTCTGACCCCCCCCCGTTACGGGGAGATGGTACATTGCGCCAACACGGCGGTTACAAGGGGGGTTCGCAAGCGCATGCGGGAAAAAATCCGTAAGGGGAAGTATGTAGACATATTCACCCTTACGGAGGAAATGCGGCAGGGTTTTGACGCAGCCAAGAAGCCGGGTGGTATTGGGGAAAATGCGTTTCGCAATTTTCACCAGTGGCTGCGTGGGTTTTTGGTTTTCATGGCTTGCTACACGGAATCGCGTCCCTCGGAGTATGCCAACTTGGTGAAATATTTGTTTTTAGTACACGATATGTACTTAAAATCCAAGGGTTCCGCGTGGCGGGATTACGACGAGAAGTTTCGTCGCAATCAGGATGGCAACCCCATCCTGCCCGCGGGTTTTAAGGATGTTGAGGTGTGGTTGGAGGTCACGCAGCAGGTCAAACCCACCCCGGACGTCACGGCCAAGAAGCCCGGGGCGGCCGGGGCGGCGGCTTCCCGATTGACGGGGAAAGGCAAGTGCTTTGCCTACAACGACGGCAAATGCGTCAAAGGAACGAGTTGTCATTTTCGCCACTCATGTAGGTTGTGCGGAGCAAGTCACCCGGCCAAGGAATGCACCGCGGCGACAGGCAGTAAGCCTGCCGCTTCCACCGAGGCCGGTGGAGTTGGCAAGTAAGGCCTTCTCCCCGATTATAGTTCCCGAGTTGCAGCGCTGGCTTACCTTGTACCCCGATGAGTCGGCGGCATCGTTTCTCTTGGAGGGCTTTCAGCACGGTTTTCGTTTGCCAATTCCGGATTCGGTGTATGTGGTTGCACGCCAGAATTTGAGATCGGCTCGGGAATTCCCGCAGGAAGTCCGGCGGAAGGTTGACGGGGAGATTGGGCTGGGGCGCATGGCTGGGCCCTACGCCTTTTCCCCGCTGCCCTCCTTGTGCATTTCCCCAGTAGGGGTAGTGCCCAAGAAGGCCATAGGCAAGTTTCGTTTGATACAGCACTTGTCGCACCCGCCGGGGTTGTCGGTCAACGACGCTATCCCGGAAGCCCAGTGCAGGGTTCGATATCAGTCGTTTGACGACGCGCTGCGCTTGGTGAGGGAGTGTGGTCCGGGGAGTCTGTTGGCAAAATTGGACGTGGAGTCGGCCTTTCGGCTACTCCCGCTACACCCAGATTCCCTGCGGTTTCTGGGTTTCAAAATAGGGGGCGAATTCTACGTCGATCGGTGTCTCCCCATGGGTTGCTCTGTCTCCTGCGCCTACTTTGAGTGCTTTAGCACATTTTTACACTGGTGCGTCCAGACCGCCTCCGGGCAACTGGGGGTGGCTCACTACCTGGATGACTTTCTCTTTGTTGGGCCCGGGGACAGTTCGGTCTGTGGGGACATTCTCTCGGTGGCCAGGTCGTTATTCTGCGCTTTAGGGGTGCCGGTTGCGCAAGATAAGTGCGAGGGTCCTTGCACGTGTCTTAGCTATTTAGGTATCGAAATTGACACGGTAGGGGGGTGCTGTCGCTTGCCCGAGGATAAGGTGCGGAAACTATTGGGTTTGATTACAGACTGTTTAGGAAAACGCAGGGTTCGGCTTAAGCAGGTGCAGTCCTTGCTTGGTTCTCTCAATTTTGCGTGTCGGATTATCCCCATGGGTAGGATTTTCTGTCGCAAACTCGAGCGGGCCACAGCGGGGACGGTACGGCAGAATCACTCCGTGTACCTTTCCCGCGAGATCAAAGATGATTTGCGGATTTGGGTCTCTTTTCTGGTGTCCTTCAACAGGGAGGTCTTGTGGCCCGCTCCTTGTTGTTCTAGTAAGCAGCTGCAATTGTTCACGGATGCTTCAGGCAGTCGAGGGTTTGGCGCGTTCTTCGCTGGCGCATGGTGCGCTGCGGCTTGGCCGGCATCTTGGGTGACGCGCGGGTTTACCAAGAACCTTTTGTTGCTGGAATTGTTCCCGATCTTAGTGGCGCTTGAGTTATGGGCCGGACGGTTCGCAAATAGGGACATCTTGTTTCTTTGCGACAACTTGGGGGTAGTGCATGCGATTAATAATCAGCGTTCCTCCTCACCGCAGGCACTGAGACTGCTAAGGCATTTAGTGTTGGTTTGTTTGCAGCGCAATATTAATTTTAGGGCCAGCCACGTTCCTGGAGTTGACAATGGAATTGCGGATGCATTGTCCCGGTTCCAATTTGACAGGTTCAGGACGTTGGTTCCGGGAGCGGAGGCAGAGGGGTTACAATGCCCACCTTCTGTCTGGCAGATGGTCGAATCGGTTTAACGGCTTTAGCCAGGTGTGCTCTGGCTCCCTCCACGCTACGAGCGTATGATGCTGCATGGCGGGATTGGTCAACCTTTCAGAGTAGGTACGGGGTAGCAGGTGAGTCCTCGGCCGACGCCCTGTTGACCTTTGTTTGGGAGCATTACCAAAACGGTAGGTCAAAAGCGGCCATGGCTACTGCCCTTGCGGGCATCGCCTTTCACTCGCGGCTCCACGGGACGAAAGACCCCACGGGGTCGTTTGTCCTTTCCAGAGCGCTGAAAGGTTGGGCTAGGTTGCACCCGGCGCCTGCGGATTCACGTAGGCCTGTAACGTTGCAGCTGCTAGCAGAATTGCTGCGCGTGCTACCTCAGATTGCGTCCTCGGAATTTGAGGTGGCATTGTTTAGTAGCGCGTATGCCCTGGCCTTTTTCGGGGCTTTTCGGGTGAGCGAGTTAGTGGCGAGCAGCAAGGCATCCCGGGAATCGGGCCTGCTATACGAGAATGTGCGCTTGCAGGAGGGCCTGTTGCTCTGTAGGATTGTGCGATCCAAGACAGATCAAACAGGTAGGGGTCGCTGGTTGTCCTTGGAGGCTCAGGAAGGAATGGGCGTTTGCCCGCTGCGGTTGACGCAAGAGTATGTGCGTTTAAGACCTCCGGGGGGCAACCAGTTGCTGGTGCACGCGCAGTCGGACCCTCTGACAAAGTTTCAGTTTTCATCTGTGTTCAAGAAATGTTTGACGACGCTGGGCTTGCAGGAGGCGGACTTCGGTACTCATTCCTTTCGGATTGGGGCGGCTACCCATGCGGCGGCCGCTGGTTCATCACCAGCGGCTATTCGGGAGTTGGGTCGCTGGAGGTCAGCCTCCTATAAGTCCTATGTCCGTATAGATAAATTATAAGTGCGCCTGTTGCGCTAACCCAAAAACGTGTTTACTCGTCGGTTTTTGAACGCTTACCGTTCAGGAATCGAGGGTGTGAAGTGAATTTTTTAAATTTTTCCTCCGAGGGGGCCTAATTTCAATTGGCTGTTCTATCAAGGTCCACGGGAGGTTTTTTGAGTTTTCTCCTTCACTTGGGTTTAATTTGGTTACGTTGTGTTTAAGTTACAGATTATGTGCATAATCTGACGTTAGGATATTTTCTTTTACAGCTGTCATCAATTTTGGAGACCACATATGGATGGTTGGTCATTCCTATGTTTTTTGGGCGGAGAAACATCCCATGGCATCTAGGGCGACTGAGATTTTTGGGTCCAGGCAATTTAGATGGTTAGGTGTTAGGGGCATGTTATGGGGTGATCTGTTGCGCGTCCTTTTTTCTCGGGAGCGCCGCTGGGGTCGCCCCAGTTGTATTATCATTCATTTGGGTGGTAATGATCTGGGCCGAGTTAGACTTGATTTTGTCTATAAAGGCGGATGTAGTGGCGATCCGTTGTCACTGGCCTGGGGTATGCATTGTCTGGTCGGAAATGGTGCCCCGTTTTCATTGGCATGGTGCGGTGCGTTTCTCGGCGCTGGAGAAAGCACGCAAAAAGGTGAATTCTACGGTGTCTCTTTTTGTCAAGGCCATAGGCGGAGTGGCAATCAAGCATCCTCTGCTGGTGCTGCGGAACAGGCAGTTCTACAGAGACGATGGGGTTCACCTTTCTCCAGAAGGAGTACAGTTTTTTCTGGAGGACATTTTTGGTCTTTTTCGGTAGAGCTAGTTAGTTTCTGGTTTGGTTAAGGTTCTGTTTGCGGATGGCGGTGGCGGTTTGGTAAACCTTGGTGGCGGGAAATCGCTGCCAACCAGCTGTCACACAGGCATAAGTGGTCATTGTGGGGCTCCCTCTTTAGAAGGACGGCAGGTGTGTCCTTTTCTTGCGGTTGGACATTTAGACGTTCCCCTGCGGGAACCGAACGTTTGCCAGAGAGAGAGGGGTAAGGCCAGCACAATGCGGTTTATGCGGGAAGGAGGTGGGGTAGGTGTACGCCCCTCCTTGGTTTGGTGGTTTTCATCTAGGTGACGGGTGCTGGTGTTTGGCAGCGGTTTTCGGTTTGCCATCCTCCAAAACTAAAGTTAAATATATATTCAATTCTAATTCGGCCTCAATTATTAGTTTAAAGAGTTGGTCAGCGATTAATAAACATCGTCTGACCTTTAACTCCAGCTACTGTGTCCGTGTCTTTATTTCAGTGTGTGGTGTGGTTTTATTTAGTGATAAGCTAGCTTAAAGAAAAGGTTTATGTAATCACAATAAAGTTATGAGCGGCTTAGATAAGCTGAAGGCTGCATAAGCCTGAGGCCATATAAGCGATCAACTTTTTGTGATTGGTTGTTAAATGACTAAGCAGTTGCTAGGCAGATCAGTTTTCCCGGTTGGTTTTCTCCTATTGGATTAGAGGGTTGTGCATCAAGATGAAGAGGAGGGTCTTAGGTTAGTATATAGGTGGGGGCCATTTTGCTAGACTTCCTCTTGCCATTCAGTTTATGCCCGCCCGCCCTCCCAGAATGCGGCTACGTTTTTTGTTCTTGCTGTGGGCTGTTGAAAGCCAGATTGGCGGGAAATCGCTGCCAACCAGCTGTCACACAGGCATAAGTGGTCATTGTGGGGCTCCCTCTTTAGAAGGACGGCAGGTGTGTCCTTTTCTTGCGGTTGGACATTTAGACGTTCCCCTGCGGGAACCGAACGTTTGCCAGAGAGAGAGGGGTAAGGCCAGCACAATGCGGTTTATGCGGGAAGGAGGTGGGGTAGGTGTACGCCCCTCCTTGGTTTGGTGGTTTTCATCTAGGTGACGGGTGCTGGTGTTTGGCAGCGGTTTTCGGTTTGCCATCCTCCAAAACTAAAGTTAAATATATATTCAATTCTAATTCGGCCTCAATTATTAGTTTAAAGAGTTGGTCAGCGATTAATAAACATCGTCTGACCTTTAACTCCAGCTACTGTGTCCGTGTCTTTATTTCAGTGTGTGGTGTGGTTTTATTTAGTGATAAGCTAGCTTAAAGAAAAGGTTTATGTAATCACAATAAAGTTATGAGCGGCTTAATGAGAAATGTTCCGGCACTCCCCCTGCTGGCCGCTGCAGCTTCTGTTCTGCTTCTAAAACCACAAACAGAAGTCTCCGTTTCACAAGTCATTTGCCTCAGTCTCTAACGATGACAGCATCAGCTGGCTTATTCAATCTGAAAAACTGAAAAGCAAAAAAAACTAAAACAGTACTGTATCATAAGCTGCAATTTATCAAATTATCATTTTGGTTAAGATACATGCTAAATAAAAACAAAATTGAATCAGTTAATTTAACCTCTATCAGTGTCAGACTGGAGCATAAAGGGCCTACCTGGGGAATGCCGTGGTATGGACCCATGCTTAGGGGTGTGGGTAGCCTCCAGAGGCGTGGCTAACCTTTAGAGAGTGTATGCACTGGGCCCCTTTATAAATCTATTCTATGCATGATAATTTATCAGATTAATGCACTGTAGAAAATGCATCATAGTCCTGTACAGCATAAGGTAACATATGTACTGTATAATTCAAGTGCACAGTCTGGAACCTGATCCCTAGAGGAGGGGGTGGGCCCTCAGGCAGTGGGGCCTACCGGTGGTTAGTGTTGTTGTTGTTGTTATTATTATTTTTATTATGACACTTTTTTTTTTAGGGTGCCACAAGTATTTTGCAGCGCCATACACACGGCAGATGAGAGGAGATGCAGGTATAGACATTTTCTACGTAGGAGAGAACTGAAATTAAAGTGTGAGAAACGAGGGTTGTGAGAACAGGAGGGAAGAGGGCCCTGATCTGAGGAGCTCACAATCTAGGGGGTGGGGGAGACAGACAGGTGACATGAGGTGCGAGCAAGTGAAAGGCAGCCTGATGGTAGGAAGTAAGCGAGGCATAGATGGGCAAGGCTTGAGGTAGTGGGTTGGGAAAATGGCCTCGAAACTAGGTTATGCAAAAGGGTACGCTTTGAGGAACAGGTGGGTTTTCAGTGCCCGTTAGAAGCTTTGCAAGGTCTGGGAGAGTCTAATAGAGCGAGGGAGCTCGTTCCAGTGAAGGGGGCAGCACGGATAAAATATTGGATTTGTGCATGGGATGCAGTGACCAGGGTAGAGGGGAAGCGATGGTCATTGGCTGACCGGAGTGAGCAGGAGGGAGATGAGGTTGGAGATGTAGGGAGCAGTGGAGTTAGAGAGGGCCTTGTACGTGAGGATGAGGAGTTTGAAGAGGATTCTGTAGGGGAATGGGAGCCAGTGCAGGTTTTTGTTGAGGAGGAATGGCTGATGGAGCGGCGGAAGAGGAAGATAAGTCAGGCTGTGGAGTTGCAAACAGATTGGACTGGAGTGAAATGGGAGCATGGGAGGCCAGTGAGAATGTTGCAGTAGTCGAGCCAAGAGATGACTAGTGAGTGGATAATAAGTTTAGTTGCACTCTGGGAGAGGAACGGCCTGATCTGAGCGATGTTGTGTAGCTGGAACCGACAGGATTGAACCAGAGACTAAATGTAGCGGGGCTGAAGGAGAGGGAGGAGTCAAGAGTGATGCTCAAGCAGCATAGGATGATGGTGTTATCAATAGTGTCAGAGAAATTAGGGAGGGTAGAGACCCTGGATGGGGGAAAGATGATGAGTTCAGTTAATTCATGTTGAGCTTCAGGGAGCACTCAGACATCCAGGAGGAGATGGCAGGGAGGCAGCTGGATACCCGAGAGAGGACAGAGATGAAGAGGTCAGGAGAGGAGAAATATAGTATATAGATATAAGGGGTTTCCAGTGAGGCACTGTGCTGGGTCTTTAAGCATTGTGTAAAAAAATTAAATAAAACAATACTGTTGTGTCTTGTTCAGGCCATTACTAGGAGAGCTGGGAGACGAAGTCAATAGAAGAGCAGGAGTAGCACCCAGTACTAGTCCTGTGGCTGCAGCCAGTATTTCAACATTTACTAAAGGTGGTCCAGGGGACACAAAGTTTAAGAAAGGGCACAAGAATTCTAAACAATATTTCACAATGTTAAAAAAAACATCACCTCTAATAATAAAGTGAAAATTTTCTGCCCAAAAATGTAAAATTGTTTACTGTACACCGCATTCATTGGTAAAGAAAGGAATAGGCCATGATCTTTCTTTGTGAGTGATGGTCCTGCTAATGCTACTGATGTTTCATGCTCTAAAATGCCTACTGCAGAAGCTGAGCCCAAACACAGTCAGGTTTCTTCTTCTGTAACCTCATATGATGGTGCAACACCTTCTCACTCTAGTAGAATCTAGTAAAGGTGTCACCTTTAAAACACCTTTAAATCAGTGTCCAAAAATAGAAAAACATTAAGGCTGAAGAACAAACTATGTGTTCACAAATGTCACAAATCCCTGAGGAGAGTTTAGTGGTGTCCACGTTAGCTACAGTATGTGTGAGTCTGACATTTATGACACTGAACTCATAGAGAAGCCTCCTTCCACCATTTCTGCACCCTCTGCAACTGTGGGGAAGAGCAGTACAAGTAAAGATGGTGACATAGAAATTGAGGATGCTACTGTGGAAGTGCAACAGCATGAGGGGGATATTTGTGTATCTAATCCTATCAATGAGGATGCTGATAATGAGGATATTGCTTGTGTCAAAGTAAGTTAGCCACTAGTGGCAGCAGTTCTTGCCCGTGATAAAAAGAAGGCCATTGTCATGTCTGGGTATAAGACCAAAAAAGCCACCTCTTTTGTGTGGAATTATTTATACCCATATCCTCACAACATTTGTCAAGACATCTGTGCTGTTTGTAAATCCAAAGTAAGTAGAGGTAGGGATGTTATCCATCCAGGAACCTCCTCCCTGTTACCACATTTGGAACAAGTTCATGCAAAGTATTTGGGAAAATCTAAAAAATCTGGTAAAATAATACCAAGCAATCCAGCATCAGCTAGCTCTTAGCTAAAACCCAGCACATGCAATCTCCACTGCCAACACCTTCATAATAAATCTCCTCATTAATGATCCGAGGTAGTCCTCCTGCATCCAATTTGCAAAGGTTAACTGACTCCTCTCCTATCCAGGATTCCCCAGAAGAATATTTGTACTCTAGGGCTGCTGCTGGAGGTGAATCATCACCCCAAAAGGGGACCAAGAAGACTAGTAGTTTCAAACAACAATTGACTGTTAAACAGTCCTTAACAAGAAGCAAGTATGAAAGCTGTCATCCAGTTGCACAGCCATGACAGCTATGCTAGTATTAGATCTGAGTACAATATCCGCCATACAGTAAATGCATCTGGTTTTAGGCAGTTATTTGAGGTCAGATGTCCCCGCTACCAAATTCCATCTGAGTTTCATTTTGCCAGAACAGCAATTCCTCGCCTGTACTGCAAGGTTAAAAAAAAAAAGAATTCTTGGCCTAGAAAATGCCATTGTACTTACTATCCACTTAACCACTGGTCAAACTAAAGGTACATGATTGTGAAAGCCCACTGGGTAGGTGTATCACCTTTAGCAGCAGTATGTAACACATACGACAGCTCATTCACATGCAGGCTACTCTCTGTATCACCGGCTTCACTAAGAGGCATACTGGGGTCAACTTGGTATAAAAACTCAGGGATGTCATGGCAGCATGGCTTGCCCCACTAAGACTCTCCGCAGGATTTGTCATTTCCAATAATGCAACTAATATTGTGAGAACATTACAACTGGATGAATTTGAAGATGTCCCATGTTTTGCACACACAATAAACTTGGTGGTACAGAATGTTTTAAAAATGACAAGGAGAGTGTAGGAGATGCTGCCTGTGATCTGAGAAATTGACAGATGTTTTCAGCATTCAGCAACCACATGCAGAAAATTGCCCATGTACAGATGTGTCCGCTTGCAGTATTGCTGCAATGAATATGCATAGCAGTACACTGTTCACAGCATAGTGGGCTGTATGCCATGCGTACACCCACTATGCCATTCAGTTCAATAGAAGTCACGTGCACATGCTCCCACCATCCATAGATTCCTTTGGTAGCCAGCAGCGATGTGAACCGACGTGGCATACCACACTATGTATGCATTGCGGTTCCACTACAGCACGCTGCTATACGTAGCAAAGCAATAGCGGAACACATCTGTAGTAACCAGGTGGAATTCCACCCTTTATATGCTTCAGCGAAAGGAGGAATAGCAAAAGCCACCCAAACCTACAAAACAAGCCATGACATAGGGAGAGGGGGGGGATGTACCATAATCCAGCACAGTGGAGAATATTTCCCATTTTATGCAAGCTACTGAAACCATTTGAAGTAGTAACCAATGAAGTGATTTCAGACACTGCCAACCTGAATCTGGTGAGTCCTGTAATTAAACTACTGAAAAAGCAACTAGAGAAACTGAAGGAGGAGGACTTAGAGATCAAGTTTTTTATTTTCTTCACTAGGATAAAAGGGTTGTCAACATCTTGCAATCGGATCACTACATTTTGGCACCGATGCTTGATCCCAGGTTGAAGGCATATATAATGGGGTATATTTACTAAGCTCCCGATTTTGACCGATTTGGTGTTTTTTCTTCAAAGTGTCATCTTGGGAATTTACTAAACTCAAATCTCGGCAGTGATGAGGGCATTCGTATTTTTTTTACGGCTTTGTTTTTAAAATACGAATGAATACACCATCGGTCAAACGCGGCTGTTTAGGTATAGAACTCGGTCATTTACTATGCATTCGTATTTGAAATCTCTACCGTGAAAATGTATTTGCGGCCGTGAAAAAAAGCAATTCGTAAAAAAAAGCGGAAAAAATATAGACCTACTTTTGAGAAGCGTGTTTACATGTGTTTCCAATTCTACATTAATCACACCTGAATTTTTTGACCTTTAAAAGGGACCCAAGCACATTTTTCTAATCTCTCACTCTGAAATGGCTGCTGCCATGTGTAGTACTGATTTCTTGTTTGCTGTGGGATACCTGAGACTGCTCCATGAGGCTACAATAAACCAGGGCCAGGAAACTGAACATGGTCAGCAGGTTGTACAGGTGCCGCGGAGGCTGCGCAGGCATCGTTTTTTTAGGGGGCGTTTAAACTTGAACGCATTGGCCGATGACCAGGTTATACAGATGTTCCGGCTAAATAGAAACAACATTTTCCATCTGTATGACCTTGTCAAACTGGACCTAGACCCTGAGACAGCACGCTCTCGCTCTGTCTCAGGCCTGCACAAACTCCTGGCTGTGTTGCACTTTATGGCTAATGGCAGCTTCCAGGCTGTGACAGGCGATGTAATTAGTATCTCCCAGCCCACCTTTTCAAAATATTTAAATCAGGTGAGTTTAAACATACATACACGTCTATGTCTAAGTGGTGCTTCTGTTATGTAATATAACACAGTATTGTATTTACTACAGGTCATGACACTCACCTTATATTTTGTAATGTCCACTCAGGTTTTGGATGCCTTGGATCCCCACATAGATGCCTCTATCTGCTTCCCTACCCAGGAGTCGCGGTGGCATGCAGTCAGGGTAGCTTTCTATGAGCTTGCTGGCATGCCCAATGTGCTGGGTGCCATAGATTGCACACACGTTGAGCTGAGACCATCTAGGGGCAGGCAATATATTTATACCAATAGACATCTGGGCCAATCCACTAATGTCCAGGTTGTTTGTGATGCAAATCTAAAAATTATGAGTGTTGTTGCGGGTTACCCTGGCGGCTGCCTTGACTCCTTCATCCTCAGTCAGTTATCCCTCTTTGATAAGTTTGATGCCGGACAAATGCCTGATGGCTGGCTGCTGGTTATGTTCAAAGTTTGTTGTGTGTATGTTGTGTATGTGTGGTAACTTCAACCTCGTCATTATGTTTTTTTTTCCCCTAAACCACATGTCCTAATGTTGCCTATATCTGTCTTTCAGGTGATGGTGGTTATGGCTGCTACTCTTGGCTCCTTACTCCATTGTCCCAACCTGATTCTCCTGCTGAACACAATTATATTAATGCACATAAGTCCACGCGGAATGTGATAGAAAGATGTTTTGGGGTGCTGAAATCTAGGTTTCGCTGTCTAGATAAGTCTGCAGGGCTTTTTTTGTATAGTCCCTCAAAGGTGACTAGGATTGTGTTCTGCTGCTGATTTCTACATAACATGTGTTTGCGCCAACATCTGCCACATGTTGGTGATGAAGAAAACAGTCAGCAAGTAGGTGAGTTAGAAACATCTGATGACAGTGTGAGTACAGATGTAGGGAGGCAGGTAAGGCAAGAAGTGATTCTGCGTTATTTTACCGGTAAGTCTTATTTATTCATAATTAACCTTGGCTAACACCAATTCTAAAATGTTTGATAGGTCTGAATTCTGTTTGTGATGCGTTATTGTTTGTTATTTCTCATGTTGTTTACAGTTATGCAATGAAATGTGAAACTTACACTGTCTGTCATTAACAAATGAAACATTACACATAAGGGGTCATTCCGAGTTGTTCGCTCGTTATTTTTTTCTCGCAACGGAGCGATTAGTCGCTAATGCGCATGCGCAATGTCCGCAGTGCGACTGCGCCAAGTAAATTTGCTATGCAGTTAGGTATTTTACTCACGGCATTACAAGGTTTTTTCTTCGTTCTGGTGATCGTAATGTGATTGACAGGAAGTGGGTGTTTCTGGGCGGAAACTGGCCGTTTTATGGGTGTGTGCGAAAAAACGCTACCGTTTCTGGGAAAAATGCGGGAGTGGCTGAAGAAACGGAGGAGTGTCTGGGCGAACGCTGGGTGTGTTTGTGACGTCAAACCAGGAACGAAACTGACTGAACTGATCGCAGATGCCGAGTAAGTCTCGAGCTACTCAGAAACTGCTAAGAAGTGTCTGTTCGCAATTCTGCTAATCTTTCGTTCGCAATTTTGATAAGCTAAGATTCACTCCCAGTAGGCGGCGGCTTAGCGTGCAGAGGCGTAACTAGGGTTTTTGGAGCCCAGGGCAAAATCAATAATGGCGCCCCCCCAAAAAAAAATTTTTTTTTTTAATAAAAATAATAAATTAATAAAATGCTAATAATAAAAAAAAAAATACAAAAGGAAAGTATGTGCAGACGCCACCGGTGTCACTGCATATGAAGATGTCAGGGTGTGTATGTATGTGTATGTAGGTGCAGTGGTCGAAGTTGAATTTTTGAAGGTGGAATGAAAGAGTGCAGACAGCAATTATGCGCGCTCCGGAAAAGGGGCGTGGTCACTCAAAAGGGGCGTGTCCTTCAGTGTAGTAGGACCCCTTATACTATCTAGTACTGGTGCCCCTTTCACATTATAGCACACGGTATGAGCCGAAATTCACATTATAGCACACAGTATGAGCCGAAATTCACATTGCCCCACACGGCATGAGCCGAAATTCACATTATAGCACACAGTATGAGCCGAAATTCACATTACCCCATCTGGTATGAGCCAAAATTCACATTATAGCACACGGTATGAGCCGAAATTCACATTATAGCACACGGTATGAGCCAAAATTCACATTACTCCACATGGTATGAGCCAAAATTCACATTACCCCACATGGTATGAGCCGAAATTCACATTACAGCACACGGTATGAGCCGAAATTCACATTACAGCACACGGAATGAGCTAAAATTCACATTACCCCACATAGTATGAGCCGAAATTCACATTATAGCACACGGTATGAGCCAAAATTCACGTTACAGCACATGATATGAGCCAAAATTCCCATTATAGAGTTAGGGGATCTTACCCCCAGAATTAACATGGCCTGTGGGGCACTATGATGAGGGGAGCCCACCCCCTTAATAGACTAATTGCAGAGTTTAGCAGCGGAAGGGCTGCAGCGGTTTCTCACCCCAAGCTGCGGCGCTTCTGCCACCTCCGACACTCCACATCTTCGGCACCACCCGGGATGCAGAGCACCGCACCGGGTATGCACCCTTTTCAGTGTGGTCTGCTGCGCTCCGAAGGGGTTCTTGTTTCATGCTGCAGGATCCCGATGTGTGCCTTCCTCCCCGCTGTTACTATCATGGTAAGCATTAGTATCGTTTACCGCAGAGGCCATTTTCTGAGGCATATGTGTTAAACCTCAGGAACTGAGATGCCCTTCTCACCATACAGCTCTGTGGCCGAGCCGGGCGGGGGGACAGCCAGCAGCAGCATGCCGGATATCAGCAGCAGAGGGTGCGGGCTGTACATACTTGAGGCAGCTGGATATTCAACAGTGCTGAAAGCCTCCGGAGCCCGCACCCCCGGAGCTGCAGTACACCGGCAGAGGACACCCATCCCCCGAACCCTGCGTAGCCCAAAGCCGGAGATCAGCAGCATGTTGAACGCGGAAGCAGAAGCTGCTTATTGCCGGTCAACATGCTGCTGATCTCCGGCTTTGGGCTCCGCACGTGCCTTACAGCCCCTACCCTCGGCTGCTGATATCCGGCATGCTGCCCCTGCTGCTGGCTTTCCACCCGCCCGGCTCGCCCACCCAGCTGGATGGTGAGTGAGAAGGGCATCTCAGTGCCCGTGGTTTAATACATATCTCTCTTCGGTAAATGGCCATTAGTACATCCCACACACACTGATTACACACACACAGACTGGCCACCCCCAAATCCTACACACACCCACTCAGACTACACACACACATTCTCTTACTTTCCTCTCCCCCACACACACACTAGACTGCAAAAATTTACACACACTGACACTGTTCCACACACACACAATTAACACACACTCACACTGTCCCACACACACAATTAACACACATGCACACTGTCCCACACACCAGTGGCGTGCGGTGAGGTCAGTGGCGTGCGGTGAGGCACTACAGCCATAATGTCTGCCGAATCCTGCCGATGACCCCTACCGCCACCGAGCCAATGCCCGCCACTGCCTCTGAGCCGATGCCCGCTGCCACCACCAATGGCTTACAAACTCGCCCACCATCAACTGACCCAGCCCTCCGCCACTAATTTGCAACTCAGTCCAAAGCCGCCAATGCCCGCTGCATGCCTGCTCATCATACTTGTGATATATTGTACATTTTTATAGAAAAAAATAATAATTTGTGTTTGGGACTGGGAAGGGAGTGGGAGGAGGACATGAATGCAATTTTTTTGTCCAGGGCTTCCATTAACTTAATGGAGAAGGGTCTGAATGGGTTAAAAATGTAAAAAAAAAACTGAGTGAGGTCCCCCCTCCTAAGTATAACCAGCCTCGGGCTCTTTGAGCCGGTCCTGGTTGTTTTAATACTGGGAAAAAATTGGACAGGGGTTCCCCGTATTTAGACAACCAGCATCGGGCTCTTAGTCCGGTCCTGGTTCCAAAAATATGGGGGACAAAAGATGTAGGGGTCCCCCCCGTATTTTTAAAACCAGCACCAGGCTCCACTAGCCAGGGACATAATGCCACAGCCGGGGGACACATTTATGTAGGTCCCTGCGGCCGTGGCATTACCCCCCCAACTAGTCACCACTGGCCGGGGTTCCCTGGAGGAGTGGGGACCCCTTAAATCAAGGGGTCACCCCCCCTCCAGGCACCCAAGGGCCAGGGGTGAAGCCCGAGGCTGTCCCCCCCATCCGTGGGCTGTGGATGGGAGGCTGATAGCCATGTAAGTAAAAAAAGAATATTGTTTTTTGTTCTGGAACTAGAAGGGCCAGAAAGCCTCCCCCGCTTGCTGGTACTTGGAGAACCTCAAGTACCAACATGCAGGGAAATAACGGGCCCGCCGGTACCTGTAGTTCTACAACAGAAAAAATACCCAAATAAAAACACAACTCACACACCGTGACAGTAAAAATTTATTAAAACACACTGACACACTCACACATACTTACCTATATCCCACGCTGGTCACGTCCACTTGTCCAGTAGAATCCAGTAGGGGAATCTGTAAAAATGAGAGACAGATTACTTACCTACATCCCACGCCGATCACGTCCACTTGTCCAGTAGAATTCAATAGGGGTAGCTGTAAAAATGAGAGACAGATTACTTACCTACATCCCACGCCGATCACGTCCACTTGTCAGTAGAATCCAGTAGGGGAATCTGTAAAAATGAGAGACAGATTACTCAGTGGCGTAACTACTGCCCCCGCAGTCCTCGCGGTGGCTTGGGGGCGAGGGGCTGCGGGGGCGCCACTGATTTACAGCAGACTGACATGCGGACGAGCGTCCACATGTCAGTCTGCAGTCTCCTTCCCTCCGCCGCTTTTTGGAGGGACACGGAGGGCACACAGCGCGCCTCCCTGTGTCCCTCCTGCTGCATCATCTCCGGCGGCCGCGGGTCTAATAGGGGGAAGTGCCGTCCGTGAGCTCTAATTGGCTCACGAACCGGCACTTCCCCTAGACCCGCGGCCGCCGGAGATGATGCAGCAGGAGGGACACAGGAGAGACGAGCTGTGCCCTCCTCCGTGTCCCTTCAAAAAGCGACGGCGGCGGGGGGGGGGTAAATATCTGGCACTGGGGGCATATATGGCACGGGGGGGAGGGAGGAATATCTGGCACTGGGGCATTTCTGGCACTGGGGGGAATATCTGGCACTGGGGGCATATATGGCACGGGGGGGGAGGGAGGAATATCTGGCACTGGGGGGAATATCTGGCACTGGGGGCATATCTGGCACTGGGGGGGGATATCTGGCACTGGGGCATATATGGCACTGGGGGGGAATATCTGGCACTGGGGGCATATATGGCACTGGGGGGGATATCTGGCACTGGGGGCATATATGGCACGGGGGGCATATATGGCACTGGGGGGAATATCTGGCACTGGGGGCATATATGGCACTGGGGGGGGATATCTGGCACTGGGGCATATATGGCACTGAGGGGGGGGAATATCTGGCACTGGGGGGGGATATCTGGCACTGGGGCATATATGGCACTGGGGGAATATCTGGCACTGGGGGGAATATCTGGCACTGGGGGGGGGATATCTGGCACTGGGGCATATATGGCACTGGGGGGGAATATCTGGCACTGGGGGCATATATGGCACTGGGGGGGAATATCTGGCACTGGGGGCATATATGGCACTGGGGGGGATATCTGGCACTGGGGGCATATATGGCACGGGGGGAATATCTGGCACTGGGGGGAATATCTGGCACTGGGGGCATATATGGCACTGGGGGGGATATCTGGCACTGGGGGCATATATGGCACGGGGGGAATATCTGGCACTGGGGGGAATATCTGGCACTGGGGGCATATATGGCACGGGGGGAATATCTGGCACTGGGGGGAATATCTGGCACTGGGGGCATATATGGCATTGGGGGCATATTTGGCACTGGGGGGGAATATATGGCACTGGGGGCATATCTGGCACTGGGGGCATATGTGGCACTGGGGGGGAATATCTGGCACTGGGGGCATATGTGGCACTGGGGGGGTATATATGTACCTGGCACATGGGGGGGACGACTATATTTGGCACTGGGGCATGTAAGTACCTGGCACCGTGGGGGAATATCTGGCACTGGGGACATATGTGGCACTGGGAGCACAGCCCTAGCAACAAGGACTACCTCCTAGCAACGAGCATGACACCCAGTGCATGAAACACCTGGCAACGAGCATGACACCCAGTGCATGAAACACCTGGCAACGAGCATGACACCCAGTGCATGAAACCCCTGGCAACGAGCATGACACCCTGAGCATGAAAACCCCTGGCACCGTGCATGGAACCAAGAGCATGAAACCCCTGGCAACGAGCATGACACCCAGTGCATGAAACCCCTGACAACGAGCAGGTAATTGAAAAGTAATTAGAAGCCTTACTGTAGGACTTAATGTGTAATGGGCATTACGGTGTGTGGCATAATGTATCACGGACATTGCGGTGTGTGTCATAATGTGTCACAGGCATTACGGTGTATGGTATACTATATCGCGGGCATTGTGATATGTGGTATAATGTCTCAGGGTCATTGCAGTGTGTGGCATAATGTATCACGGACATTGCGGTGTGTGTCATAATGTGTCAGGCATTACGGTGTGTGGTATACTATATCACGGGCATTGTGGTATGTGGTATAATGTCTCAGGGTCATTGCAGTGTGGCATAATACATAACGGGCATTGCGATGTGTGGCATAGGGTATAACGGGCAGGGCATTGCGGTATGTGTCACAGGCATTACGGTGTATGGTATACTATATCACGGGCATTGTGGTATAATGTCTCAAGATCATTGCAGTGTGTGGCATAATGTGTCACAGGCATTGTATGTGCTATAATGTATCAGGCATTGCAGTGTGTGGCATAATGTATCACGGACATTGCGGTGTGTGTCATAATGTGTCACAGACATTGTATGTGCTATAATGTATCAGGGGCATTGCAGTGTGTAGCATAATGTATAACGGGCATTGCGATTCCTGTAATAATGTGTCACAGGCATTACGGTGTGTGGCATAATGTGTCACAGACATTACGGTGTGTGGCATAATGTGTCGGGGGCATTACAGTGTGTGCATATTGTGTCGTGCATTATTGTGTGCGGCATAATGTCTAAGGGCCATTGCAGTATGTGGCATAATGTATACTGGGCATTACTATAAGGAGGAAAAATGACAAATAATGTAAGGGGCATGAATCAGGATTATTTTTCTTTCCTGTGGTGGCCAACGTATGGGCGTGCAGGTTGCAAAACTGGGGTATAAGGTAGTCTTTTCCTGCAATGCCACGCCCCTTTATGCGAAACCACGCCCACTCCAACAAAACCACGCCCCTTTTTTGCCGCGCGCGCATTCGGCGCGCGCATATTTATCCTTTTCTTGCTCCCAATTATGGAGCATGAAGGGGGGGGGGGGGGCGCCGAAGAATTTTTGGGCTTGGGGGAGAAAAATTTCTAGTTACGCCACTGAGATTACTTACCTACATCCCACGCCGATCACGTCCACTTGTCCAGTAGAATTCAATAGGGGTAGCTGTAAAAATGAGAGAGATTACTTACCTACATCCCACGCCGATCACGTCCACTTGTCAGTAGAATCCAGTAGGGGAATCTGTAAAAATGAGAGACAGATTACTTACCTACATCCCACGCCGGTCACGTCCACTTGTCCAGTAGAATCCAGTAGGGGAATCTGTAAAAATGAGAGACAGATTACTTACCAACATCCCACGCCGGTCACGTCCACTTGTCAGTAGAATCCAGTAGGGGAATCTGTAAAAATGAGAGACAGATTACTTACCTACATCCCACGCCGGTCACGTCCACTTGTCCAGTAGAATCCAGTAGGGGAATCTGTAAAAATGAGAGACAGATTACTTACCTACATCCCACGCCGGTCACGTCCACTTGTCCAGTAGAATTCAATAGGGGTACCTGTAAAAATGAGAGACAGATTACTTACCTACATCCCACGCCGATCACGTCCACTTGTCCAGTAGAATCCAATAGGGGTACCTGTAAAAATGAGAGACAGATTACTTACCTACATCCCACGCTGGTCACGTCCACTTGTCCAGTAGAATTCAATAGGGGTACCTGTAAAAATGAGAGACAGATTACTTACCTACATCCCACGCTGGTCACGTCCACTTGTCCAGTAGAATCCAATAGGGGTACCTGTAAAAATGAGAGACAGATTACTTACCTACATCCCACGCCGATCACGTCCACTTGTCCAGTAGAATCCAATAGGGGTACCTGTAAAAATGAAAATGATACTTACAAAATTCAATCCACAGAAGGAGAGAGAGAGAGAGAGAGAGAGAGAGAGAGAGGGGGGGGGGGAGGAGGAGGGGGGGGGGGAGAGAGAGAGACTAACCTGCTGCTGCTGCTGGGGAGACCGGCACACACTGCAGGGCCACGACGGGAGGACAGAGCCGGCGGAGGAGGGGGAGAGCCGCACACCGCCGCTCCTGTCAGCGGCAGCGGAGGAGGACGGGGCGCACACTACAGACGCCAATAACCGCTGGGACAATTAACACACACAATTAACACACACGCACACTGTCCCACACACACACACACACAATTAACACACACGCACGCACACTGTCCCACACACACAAATAACACACACACACACACACACACACAATTAACACACACTCACACTGTCACACACGCACACACACACACACACACACAATTAACACACCCACACAATTAACACACATTCACACTGTCCCACACACACACACACACACACACACACACACACACACACACACACACACAACACACTCACACTGTCCCACACACACAATTAACATTAACACACACTCACACTGTCCCACACACACAATTAACACACATTCACACTGTCCCACACACACACAATTAACACACATTCACACTGTCCCACACACACACAATTAACACACACTCACACTGTCACACACTCACACAATTAACACACGCACACTGTCCCACACACACAATTAACACACACTCAAACTGTCCCACACACACACAATTAACACACTCACACTGTCCCACACACACACAATTAACACACACACTGTCCCACACACAACACACATGCACACTGTCCCACACACACACAATTAACACACACACACACACACACACTGTCCCACAAGAACAATGTCCCACATACACACACTTAACACACACACAATGTCCCGCACCCCCTTCTCTCCCCTGTCCCGACACTGCAAGAAAGTATAAAGTTTACCCCGGCCCGCTCACCTGAGGCTGCACTGTTCAGGGGCCGCGCACCCCCCCCCCCGAGGTCGCGCATGCGCACACCTCCGCGGTCGCGATCGCGCACGCGCAATCGCGTACTTTGCAGGGGGGGGGAGTAGGGGGAGGCTCCTGGCTGCCGCTGCCTGTCTATTGTGACAGGCACAGCAGCCGGGGAGACAGGGAAAGCGCCGCGGGTAGCGTCGGCGGAATCCCTGACGCATGGGGCGAGTGGGCCGTGCAGGTGCCGGTGGCGCCCCCCTCTGTTGGGGCTGCCATGGCGCCCAGGGCACGTGCCCTGCTCGCCCCATGCTAGATACGCCTCTGTTAGCGTGTGCAAAGCTGCTAAAAGCAGCTTGCGAGCGAACAACTCGGAATAACCCCCATATTGCGTATGATTAATTTATTACCTTAAACTCAGGCATTTTGAGTGAATCAATTAGATGATTAGTAATTTTCTAAGAACATACTGTAGTTGTTGCTGCAGCCTTGATAATTTCTTTGTTTTTTGTTTGCTGGGTGCAGAGGATTGGGATGGCTCATTGGTCCTGGTTCTGCTGGATCGTCTAACTGGGGAGGTAACTGGGGTCTGGCTAGGTGTAGTTGTTCCTGAGCTTGAGCTTAGTTGGTGGGATGCCAACACATTTATGCTTTGGCTCAGGTTGTTGAGGCTTGCTGTGAGTTGTGTAGTTGCGACAGTGTTGTTGCCAATGATTCGAGAGAGGCTTTCGTTTATTACTTGGTTATGTTGTATAATTTGTATGAGGACTTGTTGATGCCGCTGTTGGTCATCCATTATTCATTGTAAATTTGCGTGCATTTGGCTGTTGTCTGCCCTCATCTGCTCCATAGCGATTGCTACTCTGCCAACTTGAACAATCAGTCTGCCTGAGTTCCGACTGAGTCTAGGCAGATGATGGGGCAGACTGGCAAGGTATTGGCTGTGGGTGTTCAGACAGGCATAGTGTTGTGCCTGTTGTGTGGACCAACTGGACCAAAACTCTGGGCCCATTTGTAGCTGGGGTGGTGTTGGGCTCAATTGGGGGCTGTGGGATGTTTGGGGTGGTTGGGTTATGTCCTGCGGCGTGGTTGGCTGGTTTGGATCAATCGCTTGCAGGTGTAGTGTGTACGATTTCTGCAAGTCAGTTTCCTTCTGGGTATCCTCAGGCATGATGGGTGGTTCTGTATGGGGTTGAAGACAGCCACTATTTAGTTAATATTTTGCATCAGTTTGGTTTGAGCTTTACGTCAACATGCATTACTTCTTAATATTCATGTTGTAAATGATAAATAGATTGTGGGCTAAACTTTAAAATTTAGGTAACTTTTTTTTAGAAATATGTGGCTTCTTACGTTCCCTACTCAGTTCTAAAATGTTTCAGGGAATTGTTGGACTCTGAGCCATAATTAATGTACTAACACGAAGAACTCTAACAAATAAAAAATACAACATTTACATATTGTGTATGAAGCTTACTTTTGTAAAACGCACACAATACATTAAATGTGTTGAGCAATACACTCATACATTGTTCAAGGCAGTCAGTGGTGTGGCCAAAACTTGATTAAATATAGTGCAAATAAATGTTATTCTAAATATGGTTGAAAATGTATTAAGGTGAGCGATGTTTAGAACTGGTGATGTTGGCCATGGCAAACAATCGGATTCGACTTGACATTTATGTAGCTGTTTCTAGCAAAAAAACAAAAACAAAGATTGGTTGCTATGGCCAACATCACATCTCAAGAAAAAAAAAAACATCTTACTAACGTTACCCCCATGTGTTTGCTGGGGTGGTCTTCAGTATGCCGGCAGACGGGCTTCCGGCGACCAGCATACCGGCGCCGGGAGCCCGACAGCCGGCATACCGACACTTATTCTCCCTCGTGGGGGTCCACGACCCCCCTGGAGGGAGAATAAAATAGTGTGACGCGCGTAGAGCGCCACCGTGCCCGTAGCGTGGCGAGCGCAGCGAGCCCGCAAGGGGCTCATTTGCGCTCGCCACACTGTTGGTAAGCCGGCGCCGGTATGCTGGTCGCCGGGAGCCCGGCCGCCGGCATATCGTAGTGAACCCGTTTGCTGTTGGGGATTAATACAAGGATGAGTGTGTTTTTTTTTACACATTTTTTTTGGGTGTGCACAAACACTGTTTTTTAAAGAATATAAAATTAATTGTTATGTTTACTCACCAGACAGCTGAGGGGATTGTGGTTCCTTGCTTTGTGGACTGGACAAAATGGTGGTGGCTGGGCCGACACAGTAGAGGTGCGCCGTTGTGGTGGTGAGGATGCGGGTGGAGATTCCGCCTCAAGACGGCGTCTCTTGGTACCCATCTTATGGAGACTATCCGAGCCCTGTGATGGTCGTCTTAGTGGAGGGGTGTTCGATGAAGAAGGACCTATGTGATAATATAAACATTATAATTCTGAATTTCTATGTGTTTTCAGAATATGTGTATACACTAAATTCTTACCTGCATCGCCAGCATCTGCATCTCTTGGCAGTGTGGGTTGTGGCCTGGCTGTGCTGCGTCTCTTTCGTACTGTAGAAATATGAAGATTGTCCTTATGAACATTATATTATGTTTATATGTTTATGCAAAAACCTTATTGTGATGTAGACATATGAGAAACATTATGAGAAGTAAACAAATCTTTGCTTATGCTTTTCTGCCTGACTTCATTGGGTGTGTATACTTAAATTATGAAACAATTACACCAACTAATCCATACCCAAAGGTGCAGAATTCACAATATTATACTACTAAAAACCCAACCGTGGTAGCTTAACACAACCAGAATATTGGCCCTCATTCCGAGTTGTTCGCTCGGTAAATTTCATCGCATCGCAGCGATTTTCCGCTTAGTGCGCATGCGCAATGTTCGCACTGCGACTGCGCCAAGTAAATTTGCTATGCACTTAGTAATTTTACTCACGGCTTTTTCATCGTTCTGGCGATCGTAATGTGATTGACAGGAAATGGGTGTTACTGGGCGGAAACAGGCCGTTTTATGGGCGTGTGGGAAAAAACGCTACCGTTTCCGGAAAAAACGCAGGAGTGGCCGGAGAAACGGAGGAGTGTCTGGGCGAACGCTGGGTGTGTTTGTGACATCAAACCAGAAACGACAAGCACTGAACTGATCGCAGATGCCGAGTAAGTCTGGAGCTACTCAGAAACTGCTACGAGGTGTGTAATCGCAATATTGCGATTACTTCGGTCGCAATTTTAAGATGCTAAGATTCACTCCCAGTAGGCGGCGGCTTAGCGTGAGCAACTCTGCTAAAATCGCCTTGCGAGCGATCAACTCGGAATGAGGGCCATTGTTCTGTATTTAATATTTGTTTGGTGCTAACAACCAAACACTACAACCAAATATGTGAACAAAAATGTAAGCATAAAATTAGAATCTGCATGAAAAATCACATCAACCACACAAAGGACAACACACAATAACCATAACAACACACAATAACCATAACTACATAAAAAAATTAAACAAACATTACGCAAAACACATGACTCACACTTCATTTAAAGACACCCACAAAAAAATTTCAATTTGTTTAAAAACCAGAAAAAGGCCAAGGTCAACTGCTAACTTGACAATACAAAGGACAAAAACATAACTATTTCTGAATAAAACTACATCACCAACACATTTAAAGAATTAACCAACTTACATTCACAATTAGCTAGAAGACATTTCAGACAACTAAAGACAAAGCACAGATGTTTTAATTATAAAACCAAAAAAAAAAAGACAACTCACCATCCTGCCTTGGGCGATCCGAATCCCGGACATGAGTCGCACCAACCACTTCTGGTGGAATAAGGGAATAAGGGAACGCACAGGCTCCTCCCAATCCCGATATGACGCTCGGAAGGGGTGTCCACCCCCTGTTTGGCGGGCTGATTTAGCCTCTTTAGACATCTTAGCCTTGACACGCCGTCACTGTCACTCTCACTCGAGGCTGCAGCACCAACCTCCCCCTCTTCCTCACTAACCTCCTCCACCTCACTCACCTCCTCCCTCTCACTCACCTCCTCCACCACACTCACCTCCTCCATCTTACTCACCTCCTCCCTCTCACTCACCTCTGACTGGGACATATTCCGGACAAACAACAAATATCACTGATAAAAAAAAAACACTAAACACACTCCTCCACTACCACTACACACCACACACCAAACACGCACACACACACACACACACACACACACACACACACACACACACACACACACACACACTCACTCACAAACAATGACAATAGACTTTAAAACAAAACAAAGACAAAAAAACTATACAGACTTTGAAATAACTACACAACAAGTATGACAAGACTACTTACACACACAGTACAGCACTCACCAATCGCAAAGAACCACCTCAAAACCGCCAAAAACTCCTATCAACTCTCCAACACCAAACACAACTTCCTCTCACCTCTGCACTAGCTAAACCCACGAGGTTCGGGCGGTTTGGGGCGGTTTTATAGTAATGAGCACAGACACTCCTCCATCACGAATCAAACCAATCACGGACGAGTGACAAAAACGAAACTTAGAAAAAAAACGCGGCCGGGAACGGAAAAACACTGCCGTAACCGAAAAATTACGCATTCGGGGAAAAAAACAGACAACACGGCCGCAAAAACACAAAATCGGCCGCATTCTACCTTGGAAAAACACGAATGACATCGACTTCGAAAAATGGAAATAATCAAAACACGACAGCATAGTAAATGAGGCGTAATAAATTCAAAAAGTTGCAAATTCACACATTCGATGTCATTCGTGTTTAATCTCCCTCCAAATCGGTACAAATACGAATTTTTGTAAATATACCCCAATGTCTTTCTTTCCAATTGACACAGATCTTAAGAGATGCAAAGAGCTTCTTGAGAGCAAGTTGGCAGCTCAAGTGGCACATGATATGACAACGTCTCCACCTTCAGTTTCTCCTGCAACTATTCCTGCCAGGAACAAAATTACATTTCTCCTTCGTCCTAGAGGATGCTGGGGAATCCAAAAGGACCATGGGGTACAGATGGGATCCGCAGGAGACATGGGCACTTTAAGACTTTAAATGGGTGTGAACTGGCTCCTCCCTCTATGCCCCTCCTCCAGACCTCAGTTAGATTCTGTGCCCAGAGGAGACTGGTTGCACACTAGGGGAGCTCTACTGAGTTTCTCTAAAAAATACTTTTGTTAGGTTTATTATTTTCAGGGAGCACTGCTGGCAACAGGCTCCATGCTTCGTGGGACTGAGGGGAGAGAAGCAGACCTACTTCTGTGAGTTCAAAGGCTCTGCTTCTTAGGCTACTGGACACCATTAGCTCCAGAGGGTCTGATCATTGGTGCGCCTAGCTGCTCGTTCCCGGAGCCGCACCGCCGTCCCCCTCACAGAGCCTGAAGAGAGAAGCCGGGTGAGTAGTAGAAGCAAGAAGACTTCAAAGGCGGCAGAAGACTTCAGATCTTCCTGAGGTACCGCGCAGCGGTTGCGCTGCGCGCCATTGCTCCCTCACACCAGCGGCACTATATGGGTGCAGGGCACAGGGGGGCGCCCTGGGCAGCAATAAAACCTCACTTTTGAGACTGGCATGACAGTATACATTGCATAGGCAATGTATACAGACCCCCGCCAGTATAAATAAAAGCGGGACCGAATCCCACCATGTAGGGGGCTTCCTCCTTCAGCTCTAACCAGCGCCATTTTCTCCACAGCTTGCTGCAGAGACGCTGCTCCTGGCCCTTCACTGCTGTACACAAGTAACAGGGTGCACGAAACGAGGGGGGGGGCTTGAAAATTTGGTGTTGATTACTTGGTATAAAAGCGCTTACAGGTCTGGGGCATTATTTAATTCCTTCAGACAGGTGAGGCGCTGGGTGTGAGCTGTCAAACTCCCTTTCTGTCTCTCTAAAGGACCTTACTGTGGGTCTGTCCCCCTATAGCCCAGTATGTTTGGGGGTGTCGGTACGCGTGTGTCGACATGTCTGAGGTTAAAGGCTCTTCCCAGGAGGAGGCTGGTGTGGGAGCTGAACAGAATGTGGGAGTGACTCCGTCGGCACCGCCGACTGCTGATTGGGTAGATATGTGGAGTGTTTTAAATGCAAGTGTGGCTTTATTGCATAAGAGGTTAGACAAATCTGAGTCTCAGACCCAAGCATGGAGACAATCCATGGGAGATGTTTTGTCACAATCTCAGACCCCCTCAGGGTCACAGAAACGTTGATTTACCCAGATAGCAGACACAGATACCGACACGGATTCCGACTCCAGTGTAGACTATAATAATGCCAAGTTACATCCTAAGGTGGCTAAGAGTATTCAGTACATGATTGTGGCAATTAAAGATGTGTTACATATCACAGAAGACCCCACTGTCCCTGACACAAGGGTCTGTATGTTTAAGGGAAAGAAACCTGAGGTAATGTTTCCTCCCTCTCATGAACTGAACGCTCTTTTTGAAAAAGCTTGGGAGTCTCCTGACAAGAGACTGCAGATTCCCAGGAGAATTGCTATGGCGTATCCTTTTCCCTCGCAGGATAGGTTACGGTAGGAATCCTCACACACGGTGGACAAAGCTCTAGCGCGTTTGTACAAGAAGGTGGCGCAACCGTCCCCTGACACGGCGGCCCTAAAGGATCCTGCGGATCTTAAGCAATCTATTTATGTTACTACGGGTACGCTGCTCAGGCCGGCCGTGGCATCGGCATGGGTGAGTAGCGCTATTGAAAGGTGGGCAGATTACTTGTCATCTGACATAGACACCCTGGATAGGGATAGCGTGCTGTGATCTCCAGTCTGGAGGGGGGGGGGGATTTTATGGTGTCAGTCGACATAAAGGATGCATACCTACATGTCCCCATATATCCTCCTCATCAGGCGTTCCTGAGGTTCGCTGTTCAGGATTGTCATTACCAATTTCAGACGTTGCCGTTTGGTCTTTCCACGGCCCGAGGATTTTCACCAAAGTAATGGCGGAAATGATGGTGCTCCTGCGCAAGCAAGGGGTCACAATTATCCCATACTTGGACGATCTCCTGATAAAGGCGAGATCAAGGGAGCAGTTACTAAAAAGCGTTGCGCTCTTCCTGGAGGTGCTGCAACAACATGGATGGCTCCTAAATTTACCAAAGTCGCAGTTGATTCCGACAACTCGGCTGTCGTTTTTGGGCATGATTCTGGACACGGAACTGCAGAGGATCTTTCTCCCGTTGGAAAAGGCTCAGGAACTCCAGAACATGGTCAAGGAACTTCTGAAACCGCCAAGAGTGTCGATTCATCACTGGACTCGAGTGCTGGGGAAAATGCTGGTGGCCTACGAGGCCATTCAGTTTGGCAGATTCCATGCAAGAACTTTTCAGAGGGACCTACTGGACAAGTGGTCCGGGTCCCATCTGCACATGCACCGGAAGATAAGCCTGTCCCCCAGGGCCAGGGTTTCTCTCCTGTGGTGGCTCCAAAGTTCTCACCTTCTAGAGGGTCGCAGGTTCGGGATCCAGGATTGGGTTCTGGTGACCACGGACGCGAGTCTCCGAGGTTGGGGAGCAGTCACACAGGGACAAAATTTCCAGGGAAAATGGTCAAGCCAGGAAGCTTGTCTGCACATAAATGTGCTGGAGTTAAGGGCCATCTACAACGGCCTTCGGCAAGCGGAACATCTTCTTCGCGACCTGCCCGTCCTGATTCAGTCGGACAACGTTACAGCCGTGGCGCACATAAACTGCCAGGGCGGAACAAAGAGCAGAGCGGCGATGGCAGAGGCCACCAAGATTCTTCGCTGGGCGGAAAAACATGCAAGCGCTCTGTCAGCGGTCTTCATTCCAGGAGTGGACAACTGGGAAGCAGACTTCCTCAGCAGACACGATCTCCATCCAGGAGAGTGGGGTCTTCATCAAGAGGTCTTTGCAGAAGTGACAAGTTGTTGGGGACTTCCTCAAATAGACATGATGGCTTCTCGCCTCAACAAGAAGCTACAGACATATTGTTCCAGGTCAAGGGACCCTCAAGCAATAGCAGTGGACGCACTGGTGACACTGTGGGTGTTTCAGTCGGTCTATGTGTTCCCTTCACTTCCACTCATCCCAAAGGTGATAAGGATCATAAGAAGAACAAGGGTTCAGGCGATACTCGTTGTTCCAGATTGGTCACGGAGGGCCTGATATCCGGATCTTCAGGAATTACTCACAGGAGATCCCTGGCCTCTTCCTCTAAGAGAAGACCGGTTACAGCAGGGGCCGTGCGTGTTCCAGGACTTACCAGGGTTGCGTTTGACGGCATGGCGGTTGAACACCAAATCCTAGCTAGAAAGGGTATTCCCGGGAAAGTCATCCCCACTCTACTTAAAGCTAGAAAGGAGGTAACAGCGAAGCATTATCACCGTATTTGGAGAAAACATGTGTCTTGGTGTGAATCCAAGAAGGCTCCTACGGAAGAATTTCAGCTGGGTCGTTTTCTCCACTTTTTGCAAGCAGGTGTGGATGCGGGCCTGAAGTTAGGCTCCATTAAAGTGCAGGTTTCGGCCTTATCAATTTTCTTTCAAAGGGAATTGGCCTCACTTCCAGAAGTACAGACTTTTGTAAAGGGCGTGCTGCACATCCAACCTCCCTTTGTGCCCCCAGTGGCACCGTGGGACCTTAACGTGGTGTTACAGTTCCTTACGTCACATTGGTTTGAACCTTTAAAAAAGGTTGAGTTGAAATTTCTCACTTGGAAAGTAGTCATGCTATTGGCCTTGGTGTCAGCAAGGCGGGTGTCCGAATTGGCGGCTTTGTCTCACAAAAGCCCCTATCTGATTTTCCATGTGGATAGAGCGGAATTGAGAACTCATCAACAATTTCTGCCTAAGGTGGTTTCGTCGTTTCACATGAACCAACCTATTGTGGTGCCTGTGGCTACTGAAGCCTTGGCGGATTGCAAGTCTCTTGATGTGGTCAGAGCTTTGAAAATGTATGTAGCCAGAACGGCTCGTGTTAGGAAAACAGAGGCGCTGTTTGTCCTGTATGCGGCCAACAAGGTTGGCGCTCCTGCTTCTAAGCAGACTATTGTAATACGATTCAGCAGGCTCATTCTACGGCTGGATTGCCGTTACCGAAATCGGTAAAAGCCCATTCCACAAGGAAGGTGGGCTCATCTTGGGCGGCTGCCCGAGGCGTCTCGGCATTATAGCTTTGCCGAGCAGCTACTTGGTCGGGTTCAAACACTTTTGCAAAATTCTACAAGTTTGATACCCTGGCTGAGGAGGACCTCATGTTTGCTCAATAGGTGCTGTAGAGTCATCCGCACTCTCCCGCCCGGTCTGGAGCTTTGGTATAAACCCCATGGTCCTTTTGGAGTCCCCAGCATCCTCTAGGACGAAGGAGAAAATAGGATTTTAATACCTACCGGTAAATCCTTTTCTCTTAGTCCGTAGAGGATGCTGGGCGTCCGTCCCAGCGCGGACTCTATCTGCAGTAATTGTAAATAGTTATTGCTTATGTTATGTTGTGTTTTGGTAAAGGTCAGCCTGTTGCTGATCTCTTTGGTTCACGCTGTTAACTGGTTTTAGTTAAATGCCATGTTGTACGGTGTGTTGTGGTGTGAGCTGGTATGTATCTCACCCTTAGTTTAACAAAATCCTTTTCCTCAAAATGTCCGTCTCCTCTGGGCACAGTTCCTATAACTTAGGTCTGGAGGAGGGGCATAGAGGGAGGAGCCAGTTCACACCCATGTCTTAAAGTGCCCATGTCTCCTGCGGATCCCGTCTATACCCCATGGTCCTTTTGGAGTCCCCAGCATCCTCTATGGACTAAGAGAAAAGGATTTACCGGTAGGTATTAAAATCCTACTTTTTCATGAGACCCACTAGTGATGAGGATGAGTGACAGAGCCGGCCATAGGCATAGGCAAACTAGGCAATTGCCTTGGGCATTTGATATGCCTAGGGGCATCAGCAGCTTCTGTTGATTAAAATTATATGCGGCATGCCTATATTTTGTGTGTAGCATTTCATATGCAGATACAGCCACAGTCTCACACAGTAAATAGGCATGCTGCATATCATTTTAATCAGCAGAAGCTGCTTGTGCATCCTAGCCACATAGTAATGCAAATAAGATGCATTTTCATAAAAAAGGTGCCAGATGTTAGCATTGAGACAAGATTTATGAGGACACATCTGTATCCAAGCAGAGGCAGAGGTCACAGTGTTAGTAGCAGTGTGAGTGCTGTGTGCACGTGAGTGGGTTGGTTGTGCAGTAGTGTTCAGAATATGTGTAAAAGCATTATGTGTGTCATGTAAAAATGCATTAATAATGTGCAACATATGTGTAAGGGGCACTATGTGTGTCATTATGTGTATAAGGGCATTAATAATGTGCGGCATATGTGTAACAGGGTACTACTGTATGTGTGTCATTATGTGTAAAGGGGCACTAATAATGTGCAGCAAATGTGTAGGTGGCACTACGTGTCATTATGTGTATAAGGGCATTAATAATGTGCAGCATATGTGTAAGGGACATTATGTATAAAAGGGCATTAATAAAGGTTGTCATAATGTGTAAGGCGCATTATGTTTATAAGGACATTAATAAGGTGTCTCATATGTGTAAGGGGCATTACTGTGTGGAATTATGTATATAAATGCATTACTAATGTGTGGCATTATGTGTATAAGGTGCTCTACTATGTGGCGTTGCGTATAGAAAGGGCACTACTGTGTCATCTAATGTGAATAAAGAGGAATAGGGTGTGGTGTAATGTGAATAAGGAGCAATTCAGTGTGATGTAATGTGAATAAGGGGCTCTAGGAGTAATGTTTATAAGGTAAAGTGATAATACTGTGGTATGTAATATGAATTATGGACACTATCGCATGATCAAATGTGAATAAAGTTGCAGTACTGTGTGGCGTAATTGGAATTGGGGTTACTATTGTGTGGCCATGCCCCTTGCCAGCAAAAACACACCCCTTTTTTTGGGCTGTGCGCCAAATGTGCGAGCTGTTCCTATTTAAAGTATAGGGGGTACAAACACCAAAATAAGGACTGCTATGGGTGAGGGGTGATGGTGCTGGGAAAGAGGTGCAAGGTCAGAGGCGGAACCAGCGGCGGTGCTAGGGGGCACCAGCCAAAATCTTGCCTAGGGCATCGTATTGGTTAGGGCCGGCTCTGATGAGTGAACTCAGTGCACCAGAATGAAACAACATTAGAATTGCCCTAAATTATTGACACCTCTACCATGACTCAATCTAATACAGTGACCATCAATAGAATGGTGGAGGATTCTTTTAATGACAATGTTAAAATTAGCATGTCTGACAGTACCTTTGAATACTGGGAGGACATAAAGGCAATTCAGAGCCCTATGTACAAGTAGCTTTGCTTTATTTAAGCTGCCCACCCTCCAGTGTGTACTCGGAGTGAGTGTTTAGCAAGGCCAGGAACCTTGTAAGCAATCGGCATGGGAGGCTACTTCCTCATAATCTGGAACAGTAATGCAGTAATTGCTGTAATCTGCAACTTACATACCCCCAGCAAGCACCCGCTACGCCCTTCTATTCCATAGATATCCAATGTTTGGTTAAACTGTGCATGTCCTTTTTAAAATACAACATAAGGTTGGGTGAGAAGGCCAGAGGTCAATTCCATCTTGCACCACTTTTCTTTTCATTACGGGCTGTATTTGGGGGGTCATTGGTGACAAACCTTTATTATTTGTTATTGCTCTAATACATTACTAATATGCAATACATTTTTAAACAGAAATGTCTATCCATTGTTCATGATTGGGCAAATTTTAAAGTAGATTTTAATGTTGACTGTTATAACTGAGATTTGTGAAACCAACTTTTACATTTGATTCATAGTTTGAGTATCTGGGCACAGCAGCTGACCCCAAATCTGTGAGGCTCTCAACCAGTGGTGGGATTCAGCCGGTTCGCACCGGTTCCGCAGAACCGATACCTAATGCTAGGTATGGCTCTGCGAACCGTTTGCTAATGAGTGCTGCCTGCCCACCCGCCCGCCGGCACAGACCGGTGACTGCAACAGGGCTGAGTGTCAGAGGAGGCGGACAGGCGGAGGATAACTCCCTACTTTTCCATCGAGCTTCAGAGGACCGGACAATGGAGAATGTGAGGAATCCGGCATCGCAAAGGCCACCCCCGCCCAGCTTAAGGGTCCCAGAAGGACCCGTCCCCTGGTGGCAGCAGACGGAGGCGGGAGAGGTGGTTAGTGACACCCCTGACCCGGCATGCATCAAGACCCCCAGGACAGGGGGAGGACCGGACAGACAGACGGATGACTCCTGCAGAATGCCCAGAGAGGACCGGAGGACTGAAAAGGAGTTTCGACTGCACCAAGAAGAGCCCAGGATACCCGATCACAGGGTTACAGAAGAGCCACAATTGGTGAAAAGAAAAACAGGTTTAATTCTGTTCCCTCCTGCTGCCATACTCTGCTTTTACTGTATATAAGTAAACATAAGAGATGGTCTCCCTCACTGTCACTTAGTGCACCCTATCTACTGTAGTTGTTTTGTACGATTAACATAGACTGTGCTCCTGGTGGGTTGCATGAAGGAAGGGGGGTAGGAAGTCCTGTACCACTGTGTTTATAGCTCTCCTGTTTTGTTTCCAGATACTGCATAACGCTTTCCTGTATTGTACCTGCAGTTACTTATATCTCTGGTCTGACTGCTCTTTATACCAATGTATATATAAGCCCTTAATTCTAGTTACAATAGGGTTACTTGTAATTTGTGTTATTCTTATGTATATGTTTAATGTCCCTCTGCTCTGTACTTTAGTTTTTATATTATCTGCTCAGTATTCCTTAAACTGTAAATGTACAGTATTTTACTACTGGTTTTCCATAATGTGTAAAAGGGGCTCTACTGTGGTGTAACATGTATAAGCAGCTCTACTGTGGTGTAACATGTATAAGCAGCTCTACTGTGGTGTAACATGTATAAGCAGCTCTACTGTGGTGTAACATGTATAAGCAGCTCTACTGTGGTGTAACATGTATAAGCAGCTCTACTGTGGTGTAACATGTATAAGCAGCTCTACTGTGGTGTAACGTGTATAAGCAGCTCTACTGTGGTGTAACATGTATAAGCAGCTCTACTGTGGTGTAACATGTATAAGCAGCTCTACTGTGGTGTAACATGTATAAGCAGCTCTACTGTGGTGTAACATGTATAAGCAGCTCTACTGTGGTGTAACGTGTATAAGCAGCTCTACTGTGGTGTAACGTGTATAAGCAGCTCTACTGTGGTGTAACATGTATAAGCAGCTCTACTGTGGTGTAACATGTATAAGCAGCTCTACTGTGGTGTAACATGTATAAGCAGCTCTACTGTGGTGTAACATGTATAAGCAGCTCTACTGTGGTGTAACATGTATAAGCAGCTCTACTGTGGTGTAACATGTATAAGCAGCTCTACTGTGGTGTAACATGTATAAGCAGCTCTACTGTGGTGTAATGTGACTGGCGGACGATACTGTGCGGTGTAATGTGACTGACGGACACTACTGTGTGGTGTAATGTGAAATGGTACTATTCTGTGGCCACGCCCCTTCCCCATGAAGCCACGCCCCTATTTATGCCGCGTGCCTTCAACGCGCACTAAACCGGTTTTGCCTGGGTTGGGGCTGCCAAAGGAAACTTCCGCACTGGGCGCCACAAGGTCTAGAACCAGCCCTGATTACACGGAATGTTACAAGAAAGGGTCTAATTCTATAGAACCTGTTGTTAATTTATTTGAATCCCACCACTGCTCTCAACTGTTTGTGAATTGGTTTTAATCTCTGTGTATTAATTAAAGGTGCCTACAATTATTTAACACAAATTTGCGGAGGAACCCATAAGCTTCAAATATATAGTCATCCTTTGGATAAACAGGTATAATAAGAAATTCGAGTACTTAGAAATGGGTTACCAAATCGTCTCTATCACTGAAACAATTGGACAGACATCTATGTAACTTTTATCCAGTGGTGGATTTTCCACTAGGCATGTGAGGCAAGAGCCTAGGGGTGCCAGTTGCTGGGGGCAGCACGACACTCCACCCCTCCGCAGGTAAATTCTTTTTCGACTGCTGCCTGCGCCACTCTGCCAGTTTGTAGGAGACATGCACTTGAGCAGTAGACTATGGCACAGCGCCAGAGGGGTCTATTTACTAACCCTTGGATGGAGATAAAGTGGAAAGAGATAAAGAACCAGCCAATCTGCTCCTAACTGTTATTTTTCAAACCCAATCTGTGACATGACAGTTAGGAGCTGATTGGCTGGTACTTTATCTCCGTCCTCTTTACCTCCATCCAAGGCTTAGTAAATAGACCCTTGAGTCTACTATGTGCACCCCCTGCTACAGAGGAGGGTGACTGGATGGAGACTGTTCCATCTCTCTAAAAACACCCGTGCACACACCTAAATACGTAATACACAAAATAACAAGTTTGTCAAGACAGGTGGAAACGACGTAAGTTTTGTTCTTATCACTTCTGTTTACAACACTAGGGTCAGATACATCTCACGTAAGAAGTATAAATTCTGAGTATACCTGGGACATAATAATGTTATCAGACAGCAAGGTCGGACTGGCTGACACGGGGGAAATCCCCGGTGGGTCCTACTGCCTGATGGCTCCAACCCGTCCTCTAGGGGGTCAGTAACTTGTTGGAGCAGGATCATCTTTGGTATGTTTCTATGGAAGCTACAGCAAGATTAGCCTTCCAGCCAATCAAAGTGGGCGATCCTGACACACCCCTGTTACCTACTTTATAAAGGGGCTCTCTTCTTTGCATGTCCTCTCTAATGGTTGTTCAGATCCCTCTGGAGTGGTTGGCCACATTCCTTAAGCTTGGGTCCCAAACACTGCATTCCCTGGTGGGCCCTTCATGCCTCAGTCCGACACTGTCAGACAGTTAAAAAAAAAGCAACACTGTGATCAGGAAAGACTCAGAAGGTAAGAGTCACAGAACTGGGATAGGTCTGCTGGGGAAGTTAGATACGTTCTAATGTCAGAGATAAAGGGGCAGATGTACTAAGCTTTGGAGAGATACAAAGTGGAGAGAGATGAAGTACCAACCGGCCACCTGGCTCCTGTCATTTTTCAAACACATGCACTTATTCAGTGTCGGACTGGGGCATGTAGGGCCCACCGGGGGAATGCAGTGGTAGAGGCCTATGTTAGGGGTGTGGCCATTCTGCAGAGGGATGTGGCCTGCCACCTCAATGGTTTGACTAACCATTAGAAAGTGCAATGTCTGGGCCCCTTTATAAATATATACAGTAAATTCAGCTGCTGAATGCATGATAATGTACCAAGGGGCAGATGTATTAACCTGGAGAAGGCATAAGGAAGTGATAAACCAGTGATAAGTGCAAAGTGATAAACGCACCAGCCAATCAGCTCCTAACTTAATTTACATATTGGAGCTGACTGGCTGGTGCGTTTATCACCTTGCACTTATCACTGGTTTATCACTTCCTTATGCCTTCTCTAGGTTAATACATCTGCCCCCAGATTAATAACAGATTAACAACAGCAATGCACTGTAGAAAATACACCATAGTCCAGTATAAGGTAACATATGTATAATTCAAGTGCACAGTCTGGAACCTGATCCTTAGAGCCGGAGGTGGGCCCCCAGGCAGTGGGGCCCACCGGTGGTTTCCCCTGTACTCCAGTGGGCCAGTCCAAGCCTGCACTTATTTATCAATGTGTGATAAATTTCACTGTGAGTGATAAATTGCACCAGCCAATCCGCTCTTGTCAATTTTCAAACACAATCTGTAACATGGCAGTTAGGAGCTGATTGGCTGGTACAAGTTATCACAGTGAAATTTATCACTTATTGATAAATAAAGGCAACAGTCTGTAACATGGTAGTTATGAGCTGATTGGCTGGTAATTTATCTCCATCCATTTTATCTTTCTACAATCCTTAGTACATAGGCCCTCATTCCGAGTTGTTCGCTCGCTAGCTGCTTTTAGCAGAATTGCACACGCTAGGCCGCCGCCCTCTGGGAGTGTATCTTAGCTTAGCAGAATTGCGAACTAAAGATTAGCAGAACTGCTAATAAATAATTATTTGCAGTTTCTGCGTAGGTCCAGACCTACTCACAGATTGCGATCAGCTCAGTCCGTTTAGTTCCTGGTTTGACGTCACAAACATGCCCTGCGTTCGGCCAGCCCCTCCCCCGTTTCTCCAGACACTCCCGTGTTTTTCCCTGACACGCCTGCGTTTTTTAGCCAACGCCATGAAAACGCTGAGTTGCCACCCAGAAACGCCCCTTTCCTGTCAATCATTTACCGATCAGCAGTGCGACTGAAAAGCGTTGTAAGTACACCAGCAAATCTACTAAGTTTTGTGTTAAATAACTTAGCGCATGCGCTCTGTGTACCATGCGCATGCGCAGTAAGCAACAAATCGCAGCATAGCGAAAATCGTCAACGAGCGAACAACTCGGAATGACCCCCATAGATCCCAAAGACTTGGTGGAAGATGTACAGTATTAAACCTTAGAGAGATAAAGTTGAGAAGTTGCCTATAGAACCCAATCAGCTTCTGTCATTTTATAGACTGTGCTAGCTACTAGTGATGAGCACCGGAAATTTTTCGGGTTTTGTGTTTTGGTTTTGGGTTCGGTTCCGCGGCCGTGTTTTGGGTTCGAACGCGTTTTGGCAAAACCTCACCGAATTTTTTTTGTCAGGTTCGGGTGTGTTTTGGATTCGGGTGTTTTTTTCAAAAAACCCTAAAAAACAGCTTAAATCATAGAATTTGGGGGTCATTTTGATCCCAAAGTATTATTAACCTCAATAACCATAATTTCCACTAATTTTCAGTCTATTCTGAACACCTCACACCTCACAATATTATTTTTAGTCCTAAAATTTGCACCGAGGTCGCTGGATGGCTAAGCTAAGCGACCCAAGTGGCCGACACAAACACCTGGCCCATCTAGGAGTGGCACTGCAGTGTCACGCAGGATGGCCCTTCCAAAAAACACTCCCCAAACAGCACATGACGCAAAGAAAAAAAGAGGCGCAATGAGGTAGCTGTGTGAGTAAGCTAAGCGACCCTAGTGGCCGACACAAACACCTGGCCCATCTAGGAGTGGCACTGCAGTGTCACGCAGGATGGCCCTTCCAAAAAACACTCCCCAAACAGCACATGACGCAAAGAAAAAAAGAGGCGCAATGAGGTAGCTGTGTGAGTAAGCTAAGCGACCCTAGTGGCCGACACAAACACCTGGCCCATCTAGGAGTGGCACTGCAGTGTCACGCAGGATGGCCCTTCCAAAAAACACTCCCCAAACAGCACATGACGCAAAGAAGAAAAAAAGAGGCGCAATGAGGTAGCTGTGTGAGTAAGCTAAGCGACCCTAGTGGCCGACACAAACACCTGGCCCATCTAGGAGTGGCACTGCAGTGTCACGCAGAATGGCCCTTTCAAAAAACACTCCCCAAACAGCACATGACGCAAAGAAAAAAAGAGGCGCAATGAGGTAGCTGTGTGAGTAAGCTAAGCGACCCTAGTGGCCGACACAAACACCTGGCCCATCTAGGAGTGGCACTGCAGTGTCACGCAGGATGGCCCTTCCAAAAAACACTCCCCAAACAGCACATGACGCAAAGAAAAAAAGAGGCGCAATGAGGTAGCTGTGTGAGTAAGCTAAGCGACCCTAGTGGCCGACACAAACACCTGGCCCATCTAGGAGTGGCACTGCAGTGTCACGCAGGATGGCCCTTCCAAAAAACACTCCCCAAACAGCACATGACACAAAGAAAAAAAGAGGCGCAATGAGGTAGCTGTGTGAGTAAGCTAAGCGACCCTAGTGGCCGACACAAACACCTGGCCCATCTAGGAGTGGCACTGCAGTGTCACGCAGGATGGCCCTTCCAAAAAACACTCCCCAAACAGCACATGACGCAAAGAAAAAAAGAGGCGCAATGAGGTAGCTGTGTGAGTAAGCTAAGCGACCCTAGTGGCCGACACAAACACCTGGCCCATCTAGGAGTGGCACTGCAGTGTCACGCAGGATGGCCCTTCCAAAAAACACTCCCCAAACAGCACATGACGCAAAGAAAAAAAGAGGCGCAATGAGGTAGCTGTGTGAGTAAGCTAAGCGACCCTAGTGGCCAACACAAACACCTGGCCCTTCCAAAAAACACTCCCCAAACAGCACATGACGCAAAGAAAAAAAGAGGCGCAATGAGGTAGCTGTGTGAGTAAGCTAAGCGACCCTAGTGGCCGACACAAACACCTGGCCCATCTAGGAGTGGCACTGCAGTGTCACGCAGGATGGCCCTTCCAAAAAACACTCCCCAAACAGCACATGACGCAAAGAAAAAAAGAGGCGCAATGAGGTAGCTGTGTGAGTAAGCTAAGCGACCCTAGTGGCCGACAGAAACACCTGGCCCATCTAGGAGTGGCACTGCAGTGTCACGCAGGATGGCCCTTCCAAAAAACACCCCCCAAACAGCACATGACGCAAAGAAAAATGAAAGAAAAAAGAGGTGCAAGATGGAATTGTCCTTGGGCCCTCCCACCCACCCTTATGTTGTATAAACAGGACATGCACACTTTAACCAACCCATCATTTCAGTGACAGGGTCTGCCACACGACTGTGACTGAAATGACGGGTTGGTTTGGACCCCCACCAAAAATGAAGCAATTAATCTCTCCTTGCACAAACTGGCTCTACAGAGGCAAGATGTCCACCTCATCATCATCCTCCGATATATCACCGTGTACATCCCCCTCCTCACAGATTATCAATTCGTCCCCACTGGAATCCACCATCTCAGCTCCCTGTGCACTTTGTGGAGGCAATTGCTGCTGGTCAATGTCTCCACGGAGGAATTGATTATAATTCATTTTAATGAACATCATCTTCTCCACATTTTCTGGATGTAACCTCGTACGCCGATTGCTGACAAGGTGAGCGGCGGCACTAAACACTCTTTCGGAGTACACACTTGTGGGAGGGCAACTTAGGTAGAATAAAGCCAGTTTGTGCAAGGGCCTCCAAATTGCCTCTTTTTCCTGCCAGTATAAGTACGGACTGTCTGACGTGCCTACTTGGATGCGGTCACTCATATAATCCTCCACCATTCTTTCAATGGGGAGAGAATCATATGCAGTGACAGTAGACGACATGTCCGTAATCGTTGTCAGGTCCTTCAGTCCGGACCAGATGTCAGCATCAGCAGTCGCTCCAGACTGCCCTGCATCACCGCCAGCGGGTGGGCTCGGAATTCTGAGCCTTTTCCTCGCACCCCCAGTTGCGGGAGAATGTGAAGGAGGAGATGTTGACAGGTCGCGTTCCGCTTGACTTGACAATTTTGTCACCAGCAGTTCTTTGAACCCCAGCAGAGTTGTGTCTGCCGGAAAGAGAGATCCAAGGTAGGTTTTAAATCTAGGATCGAGCACGGTGGCCAAAATGTAGTGCTCTGATTTCAACAGATTGACCACCCGTGAATCCTTGTTAAGCGAATTAAGGGCTCCATCCACAAGTCCCACATGCCTAGCGGAATCGCTCTGTGTTAGCTCCTCCTTCAATGTCTCCAGCTTCTTCTGCAAAAGCCTGATGAGGGGAATGACCTGACTCAGGCTGGCAGTGTCTTTAACTGACTTCACGTGTGGCAAGTTCAAAAGGTTGCAGAACCTTGCACAACGTTGAAATCATTCTCCACTGCGCTTAAGACAGGTGCATTCCACCTCCTATATCGTGCTCAGTTGTATAGGCTTGAATGGCCTTTTGCTGCTCCTCCGACCTCTGAAGCATATAGAGGGTTGAATTCCACCTCGTTACCACTTCTTGCTTCAGATGATGGCAGGGCAGGTTCAGGCGTTTTTGGTGGTGCTCCAGTCTTCTGTACGTGGTGCCTGTACGCCGAAAGTGTCCCGCAATTCTTCTGGCCACCGACAGCATCTCTTGCACGCCCCTCTCGTTTTTTAAATAATTCTGCACCACCAAATTCAAGGTATGTGCAAAACATGGGACGTGCTGGAATTTGCCTATATTTAATGCACACACAATATTGCTGGCGTTGTCCGATGCCACAAATCCACAGGAGAGTCCAATTGGGGTAAGCCATTCTGCGATGATCTTCCTCAGTTGCCGTAAGAGGTTTTCAGCTGTGTGCGTATTCTGGAAAGCGGTGATACAAAGCGTAGCCTGCCTAGGAAAGAGTTGGCGTTTGCGAGATGCTGCTACTGGTGCCGCCGCTGCTGTTCTTGCGGCGGGAGTCCATACATCTACCCAGTGGGCTGTCACAGTCATATAGTCCTGAGCCTGCCCTGCTCCACTTGTCCACATGTCCGTGGTCAAGTGGACATTGGGTACAACTGCATTTTTTAGGACACTGGTGAGTCTTTTTCTGAGGTCTGTGTACATTTTCGGTATCGCCTGCCTAGAGAAATGGAACCTAGATGGTATTTGGTACCGGGGACACAGTACCTCCAACAAGTCTCTAGTTGCCTCTGCAGTAATGATGGATACCGGAACCACGTTTCTCACCGCCCAGGATGCCAAGGCCTCAGTTATCCGCTTTGCAGCAGGATGACTGCTGTGATATTTCATCTTCCTCGCAAAGGACTGTTGGACAGTCAATTGCTTGGTGGAAGTAGTAAAAGTGGTCTTACGAGTACGACTTCCCCTCTGGGATGACCATCGACTCCCAGCAGCAACAACAGCAGTGCCAGCAGCAGTAGGCGTTACACGCAAGGATGCATCGGAGGAATCCCAGGCAGGAGAGGACTCGTCAGAATTGCCAGTGACATGGCCTGCAGGACTACTGGCATTCCTGGGGAAGGAGGAAATTGACACTGAGGGAGTTGGTGGGGTGGTTTGCGTGAGCTTGGTTACAAGAGGAAGGGATTTACTGGTCAGTGGACTGCTTCCGCTGTCGCCCAAAGTTTTTGAACTTGTCACTGACTTATGATGAATGCGCTGCAGGTGACGTATAAGGGAGGATGTTCCGAGGTGGTTAACGTCCTTACCCCTACTTATTACAGCTTGACAAAGGCAACACACGGCTTGACAAATGTTGTCCGCATTTCTGTTGAAATACTTCCACACCGAAGAGCTGATTTTTTTGGTATTTTCACCAGGCATGTCAATGGCCCTATTCCTCCCACGGACAACAGGTGTCTCCCCGGGTGCCTGACTTAAACAAACCACCTCACCATCAGAATCCTCCTGGTCAATTTCCTCCCCAGCGCCAGCAACACCCATATCCTCCTCATCCTGGTGTACTTCAACACTGACATCTTCAATCTGACTATCAGGAACTGGACTGCGGGTGCTCCTTCCAGCACTTGCAGGGGGCGTGCAAATGGTGGAAGGCGCATGCTCTTCACGTCCAGTGTTGGGAAGGTCAGGCATCGCAAACGACACAATTGGACTCTCCTTGTGGATTTGTGATTTCGAAGAACGCACAGTTCTTTGCTGTGCTTTTGCCAGCTTGAGTCTTTTCATTTTTCTAGCGAGAGGCTGAGTGCTTCCATCCTCATGTGAAGCTGAACCACTAGCCATGAACATAGGCCAGGGCCTCAGCCGTTCCTTGCCACTCCGTGTGGTAAATGGCATATTGGCAAGTTTACGCTTCTCCTCCGACAATTTTATTTTAGATTTTTGAGTCCTTTTTTTACTGATATTTGGTGTTTTGGATTTTACATGCTCTGTACTATGACATTGGGCATCGGCCTTGGCAGACGACGTTGCTGGCATTTCATCGTCTCGGCCATGACTAGTGGCAGCAGCTTCAGCACGAGGTGGAAGTCGATCTTGATCTTTCCCTATTTTTGGAACCTCAACATTTTTGTTCTCCATATTTTAATAGGCACAACTAAAAGGCACCTCAGGTAAACAATGGAGATGGATGGATACTAGTATACTTATGGATTGACGAGCGACTGCCGACACAGAGGTAGCTACAGCCGTGGACTACCGTACTGCGTCTGCTGCTAATATAGACTGGATGATAATGAGATATAAAATATATATATATCACTACTGCAGCCGGACAGGTATATATTATATAATGACGGACCTGCTGGACACTGTCAGCACTGCAGACTCCTAAAGTAAGCTACTAGTAGTATCAAGAAGATAGAAAAAAAAAACACCACAGGTAGGTGGTATACAATTATGGATGGACGAGCGACTGCCGACACAGAGGTAGCTACAGCCGTGGACTACCGTACTGCGTCTGCTGCTAATATAGACTGGATGATAATGAGATAAAAAATATATATATATCACTACTGCAGCCGGACAGGTATATATTATATAATGACGGACCTGCTGGACACTGTCAGCTCAGCACTGCAGACTCCTAAAGCAAGCTACTAGTAGTATCAAGAAGATAGAAAAAAAAAAACACCACAGGTAGGTGGTATACAATTATGGATGGACGAGCGACTGCCGACACAGAGGTAGCTACAGCCGTGGACTACCGTACTGCGTCTGCTGCTAATATAGACTGGATGATAATGAGATATAAAATATATATATATCACTACTGCAGCCGGACAGGTATATATTATATAATGACGGACCTGCTGGACACTGTCAGCTCAGCACTGTAGACTCCTAAAGTAAGCTACTAGTATCAAGAAGATAGAAAAAAAAAAAAAAACACCACGGGTAGGTGGTATACAATTATGGATGGACGAGCGACTGCCGACACAGAGGTAGCTACAGCCGTGGACTACCGTACTGCGTCTGCTGCTAATATAGACTGGATGATAATGATATAAAAAATATATATATATATCACTACTGCAGCCGGACAGGTATATATTATATAATGACGGACCTGCTGGACACTGTCAGCTCAGCACTGCAGACTCCTAAAGTAAGCTACTAGTATCAAGAAGATAGAAAAAAAAAACACCACGGGTAGGTGGTATACAATTATGGATGGACGAGCGACTGCCGACACAGAGGTAGCTACAGCCGTGGACTACCGTACTGCGTCTGCTGCTAATATAGACTGGATGATAATGAGATATAAAATATATATATATCACTACTGCAGCCGGACAGGTATATATTATATAATGACGGACCTGCTGGACACTGTCAGCTCAGCACTGCAGACTCCTAAAGTAAGCTACTAGCATCAAGAAGATAGAAAAAAAAAAACACCACGGGTAGGTGGTATACAATTATGGATGGACGAGCGACTGCCGACACAGAGGTAGCTACAGCCGTGGACTACCGTACTGCGTCTGCTGCAGTGCTAATATAGACTGGATGATAATGAGATAAAAAATATATATATATCACTACTGCAGCCGGACAGGTATATATTATATAATGACGGACCTGCTGGACACTGTCAGCAGAATGCGTTTATAGAATAAAAACACCACACGACGAGTGTTTAACTTTTTCAGGCAGACAATCACAATATACTGGTGGTCAGTGGTCACTGGTCAGTCACACTGGCACTGGCAGTGGCACTCTGGCAGCAAAAGTGTGCACTGTTAAAATATGTACTCCTGCTATAACTGCTCCCCAGTCTCCCCCACAATTAAGCTGTGTGAGCAGAGAGCACTCAGCACAGTCAGATATACAGTATTACATAGATGATGCAGCACACTGAGGGCACACTGAGGCTGAGCACAGATATGGTATGTGACTGTGTCACACTGTGTATCGTTTTTTTTCAGGCAGAGAACGGATTAATTAAACTGGTGGTCACTGGTCACACTATCAGCAAGTAGTACTCCTAATATGCTCCCCAAAATTAGTAAATCAAGTGTCTCTACTACTCTCTAGTCTACTCTAAATGGAGAGGACGCCAGCCACGTCCTCTCCCTATCAATCTCAATGCACGTGTGAAAATGGCGGCGACGCGCGGCTCCTTATATAGAATCCGAGTCTCGCGATAGAATCCGAGCCTCGCGAGAATCCGACAGCGGGATGATGACGTTCGGGCGCGCTCGGGTTAACCGAGCAAGGCGGGAAGATCCGAGTCTGCCTCGGACCCGTGTAAAAAGCGTGACGTTCGGGGGGGTTCGGTTTCCGAGAAACCGAACCCGCTCATCACTACTAGCTACATGACAGTCAGGAGCTAATTGGTCGCCATATGCAACTTCCCCGCCTTATCTCTCTCCGAGATTTTTATAAATATCCGTAGCATGATAAGTACATAAGAAATTCTAAGAATTTCTTTCTGTAGTTGTAGTAATTAATAACGACAACAGATGATTGGTTGGTACTGCGTGTCTCTACACTTTGGCCCTCATTCCGAGTTGTTCGCTCGGTAATTTTCTTCGCATCGCAGCGATTTTCCGCTAATTGCGCATGCGCAATGTTCGCACTGCGACTGCGCCAAGTAAATTTGCTAAGAAGTTTGGTATTTTACTCACGGCATTACGTGGTTTTTTCTTCATTCTGGTGATCGTAATATGATTGACAGGAAGTGGGTGTTTCTGGGCGGAAACTGGCCGTTTTATGGGAGTGTGTGAAAAAATGATGCCGTTTCTGGGAAAAACGCGGGAGTGGCTGAAGAAACGGGGGAGTGTCTGGGCGAACGCTGGGTGTGTTTGTGACGTCAAACCAGGAACGACAAGCACTGAACTGATCGCAGTGGCAGAGTAAGTATCGAGCTACTCAGAAACTGCTTAGAAATTTCTATTCACAATTTAGAGAATCTTTCGTTCGCAATTTTGCTAAGCTAAGATTCACTCCCAGTAGGCGGCGGCTTAGCGTGTGCAATGCTGCTAAAAGCTGCTTGCGAGCGAACAACTCGGAATGAGGGCCTTTATCTCTCTCCAAGCATTGAAACTAGAGATGTGCATGGACCCCAGTGTTTTGGTTAATTGTGTTTTAGTTTTGTCAAAACCACCCTCAAGTGTTTTGGTTTGCATTTGGATTTTGCTAAAAAAACATTGATAAAAGATCGATAAAATCATTAATGGCAATGTTTAGATTTGGTGGGTGATGGGGGGCAGGTGCAATCGCCTCCCCACCGCACATAGGAGAGAGGCTAACTGCTGCTGCTTCTCTCCCTAGCCTGCTACACTGCAGCATGTGCTGCGCTGGGGGAGAGTCAGCCTCTCTTCCTGCCTGCCCACTGTCTACAATGGGGAAGGGGGAAGCAGCAGGACCCGGGACCCCGCCAGGCCTCTCCAACAGAACCAGGCAGTGTCGGACAAGGACATGAAGAGCCCACCGGGGGAATGCATTTGTAGGGGCCCATGTTTAGGGGTGTGGCCAGTCTCTAAAGGTTTGACTAACCATTAGAGAGTGCATGGCCTGGTCCACTTTATAAATATATTTTATGACCAGATCAATGCACTGTATCCCCATGGGCCAGTCCAACCCTGGAACCGGGCACGGGTAAAGAGTACCCGCTAAATCTCCCCCCACCCCCACCCCCGCCACTCTTGGCGCCACTGGGAATATGTGATGTAGTGTACTATAAGGTTACTGCACCAAAACTGAACAGAAGCTCCAAATAAAGATGTTACCTCTTTCATATGTTGTTTTTTTTTATGTTATTGTGTTATTATTATACTATCATAATGAAAATAAAAATATGAGTGGATTTATGGAATGTATTTTGAGTCTAATAATATTTACAGTACTACTAAATGAAACTGCTCCCATAACAAAATACAGGATTTCCAAAATGGAAACATCATGCATTTATTATACAACGACTACTCTGTAACAACGGTGCGCTGCTTGCCAACTTCCAGTGTTTAGACGGTTACATAAAAAAGAGACATTTGTGTCCTCTGAAATACGGCTCGGGGATCCTGGCAAATGTAGTCGCTTATAGCATTGCAAGACAAATGAAAATATTTAACAAGTATAATTTTCTGTTTGATTTAATAGTGCCCAATAAATGGAATCTATAAAACCGCAGTAATGAAATGAACACGTAATTTATCTTCTTCTGTTGTCCTCTCTGTGTTCTTTTGTCCTTTGATTGCACTGGTGGATAATATTATTTTGTTCCCAAGGAAATATGTCCCTTTGATTAGGTTGCTGATATTCCCTCATTTGTCACTGTTCTATCAAGCTAAGCCATGTAACAGCAGGGACTCTTGATTATTTAATTGCTTGTAAGAACTCATTAAATTTTCCTATCAATCACGGGACATATGGTGAACATCAGCCAATGGTGTGAGAGCCTGGAACAAAGATCTTTCACCAATTACACAGTTTGTTCAAGCTGCAAGAGCTCGGAGTTATTTGCACAGACCTGTTTAATATGGAAGTTGCAATAAAAATGGACTCGTTTCCAATAAGCCCTCTATATACTCCTAACTCTCTAATAAAGTGTAAAGACAAAAGGTGACACATAAAAGGTATAGACCAAAAGGGACAACAACCAGCTTGAGTTTGTTACTTAGACACTCTGTGTGTCACAAGCGCTAAGGATGTTGTGGAGGGAGGTACAAAGCAAATAGGCAATTTACTGACATATTGCTAGATATTACTTACTGTAAGTCTAGATATCGTGTCTTGCTGTGCTGCCATCAGTGTCTGACTGGCACTGGTAAGGGCCCATGGGGAGAACGCACTGGTAGGGGCCCATGCTTAAAGGCTTGGCTACCCATTAGTGAGTGCATGATAAATACATTTTTATATATATATAGAAATTATATATAAATGCGAAAGCCCTCACTCACTCATCACTAATTCTCTTACTTCCCGATAGGTTGGGAAGCTGAAATGTAACATTCTGTAGGTATTCTTCAGGTGGGAAATAGGAAAACTACGTCATTAGAATTTTAATAAACCTCCCCTAAGGGGATGAAGAGGGGTTGATAGAATTACATCATTACCGATGTGTGGCTTGCGTCTCGAGAACGATAATGCCCAAACGCTCAACTGGATCAAAATTTGGATTGCACCTCCAGTGGGTAGAATTTAATAAACTACAAAAATGGTCCTGTCACTTTTATACCGTATCTGCTACGGGTGCTCCTCGGGTAACGCCAGGAACCATGGATTAATATTTACTGACATGAAGACATCTCAAATTTACATCTCTATAAATTTACCAAATTTGTAACACTCATTTATATGTACAACCGTGAAAATCAAAAACTCCCATGTGAAGAATGGGTAGAACAGCTAGTACAGTATATATCCTATATAATAGCCCAGATCCGTCACTCTGTGACTGTGTGGACAGGGCCATCTTTTCATATGGGCTCATTGGGCTCTTGCCCAAGGACCCCAGGAGTATAAGGGCCCTATGCTGATAGCTGAGGGTCCCCTCTTTCCAGGGGTACCAGATTTTTGAAAATCGGCCCTGTGAACCGGAGATATCCGACTTGAAAGCAGTGATCCCCATCCAAGCCTGTTAATTGCTCTTCCCAGCCAGATATCTCGGATTCTGTCTGACTTATAGTTTTTCTGAGGGTATAATCCAAAATCTAGGACTCTCCCCTTTTGGTGGACACTGGCAGCTTGTCTCTACTATGCCCAGAACCAGAGATATCAGCCTTCCAGCAGATGGTCCCTGCTCCAGCTCCATACGCCTAATATGCAGTTTTTGATTTTCGTTGGTGAATTGCTCTGGCTCTTGAACTCTGATCCCCAAGTCCCTAGAACCTTCTGAAAGGTGGGACTCTCTAGTTTTTTATCCCATTCAAAGCTAAGAAATATATTTTCAGGAACTTTAGATATCTGCAGTCAAGCAAGCTGCCCAGAAAATTATAAACATTAAGCCCACTCCACTATCCACCCCTCTCCTACGTATTAAACAACCCCTACCACCCTGGAAGTCATGTACCAGGGCTTCTTCATTCAGCCCAATGCCCCATTCTACAGTTTATCTGTGCAGTAAAGGAATAATTAGCAGAAATTACTGCTGCAGGGGCGTAATTCAGAGTTGATCACAGCAGCAAATTTGTTAGCAGTTGGGCAAAACCATGGCCCTCATTCCGAGTTGTTCGCTCGCTAGCTGCTTTTAGCAGCTTTGCACACGCTAAGCCGCCGCCTACTGGGAGTGAATTTTAGCTTTGCAGAATTGCGAACGAAAGATTCGCAGAATTGCTAAAAGAAATTTCTTTGCAGTTTCTGAGTAGCTCGACACTTACTCTGCCACTGCGATCAGTTCAGTCAGTTTCGTTCCTGGTTTGATGTCACAAACACACCCAGCGTTCGCCCAGACACTCCCCCGTTTCTCCAGCCACTCCCGCGTTTTTCCCAGAAACTGCAGCGTTTTTTCACACACACCAATAAAACGGCCAGTTTCCGCCCAGAAACACCCACTTCCTGTCAATCACACTCCGATCACCAGAACGAAGAAATTTCTTCGTTAAGCCGTGAGTAAAATACCAAACTTTTTTGCAAATTTACTTGGCGCAGACGCAGTGCGAACATTGCGCATGCGCAGTTTGCGACTAATCGCTCCATTGCGAAAAACACTAACGAGCGAATAACTCGGAATGAGGGCCCATGTGCACTGCAGGGGGCAGATATAACATGTGCAGAGAGAGTTAGATTTGGGTGGGGAGTATTCAAACTGAAATCTAAATTGCAGTGTAAAAATAAAGCAGCCAGTATTTATTTACCCTGCACAGAAACAATATAACCCACCCAAATCTAACTCTCTCTGCACATGTTATATCTGCCACACATGGTTTTGCCCAACTGCTAACAAATTTGCTGCTGCGATCAACTCTGGATAATTCCCTGCCCCCAGGTCCTACATGCTGAGCAGAAGATAGAACCTGCTGTGCCCAGGGGCCTACACTGCTGTTAAGACGGCCCTGTGTGTGGATAACGCTGGGTGTGGCTAAGAGCTTTCATTGGGTTAGCAGCAGGTCTATCACACCCAGTCCAAAGCTGATTGGGCGAGAAAAGCCCTCCCACACAGGTTACATCCAATGGGCGGCTCTGCCCTTTGGCTGCTGTGTGTTCCCAGAGCAGGATTAACAATTTGGCTGATGGAGTTGCAGCTCCAGCCCCACACCCCAAAATAGGCCCACTGCATCTGCAGCAACATACCCTCCAACATTTTACATAAAAAAATCGGTACAAATTAGAAAAGGCAGCGTGGTCACGGGTAATGTGGCATGGCCACGCCCCTTTTTCTATAGTTTTAATGGAGGTTTGCAGAGCCAAAAATCGGTACAGACCATAAAAAAAGGTACTGTACCTACCAAAAAGGTGCAGCTAGAGGGTATGCCACTGCATCTGCAGCAAGTCTCTGCGCTGTAGATAGGAAAAATAGGATTTTAATTACCTACCGGTAAATCCTTTTCTCGTAGTCTGTAGAGGATGCTGGGGTCCACATTAGTACCATGGGGTATAGACGGATCCACCAGGAGCCATTGGCACTTTATGAGTTTGAGAGTGTGGTCTGGCTCCTCCCTCTATGCCCCTCCTACCAGACTCAGTCTAGAAACTGTGCCCGAGGAGACGGACATCTTCGAGAGAAGGATTTAACACAGATAGTGGCGAGATTCATACCAGCTTACACATACAAGGCACATCAAGCTAACTAGCTTGAAAAACTCAGCAACCGCTGAAACATTACTTACCCAGTAATAACGCAGTTCGTAACTAACAACAAAGTTGTACTGAATTAGATTACTACTGCAGGAAAACGAAGCGCTGGGCGGGTGCCCAGCATCCTCTACGGACTGCGAGAAAAGGATTTACCGGTAGGTAATTAAAATCCTATTTTCTCTTACGTCCTAGATGATGCTGGGGTCCACATTAGTACCATGGCGATGTACCAAAGCTCCCAGAACGGGAGGGAGAGCGCCGAGGCTCCTGCAGAACTGCTTGACCAAACTTGAGGTCATCAGAGGCTAAAGTATCGAACTTATAGAACTTAGCAAACGTGTTCGACCCTGACCAAGTAGCTGCTCGGCAAAGCTGTAAGGCTGAGACACCCCGGGCGGCCGCCCAGGAAGAACCCATCTTACGAGTAGAGTAGGCCTTAACAGATTTTGAGTTAGCTCCACCCACTCCTGTGCTCCCCATCATGTTCCTAGTTGGCCGTGTGCTCACCTGGTCACTCAGGTCATGCAACTCAGGGATGGCCGACTGTCAAGGGGCAGAGTCACAGCAAATACATGAATAAGCATGCTGGATAGTGAACCTGATCCAGCGAGAGATCATCTGCTTAGAAGCAAGACACCCAATTTTCTTGGGATCATACAGGACAAACAGATCGGCCGATTTTCTGTGATGAGCAGTCCTCTTCACAAAGATCTTCAGAGCCCTTACAACATGCAAGGACTTTGAAGAAATTGAGGAGTCAGTAGCAATAGGTTGGTTGATATGAAATGCCGACACAACCTTCGGAGGAAACTGCTGATGTGTCCGAAGCTCAGCTCTATCTTCATGGAAGATCAAGTATGGACTTTGACATCACAAAACCCCCAACTCCGACACACGTCTAGCAGAAGCTAAGGCCAACAAAGTGACAGCCTTCCACGTAAGAAACCTGACCTCTACCTCTTGTAGAGGCCAAAACCAGTCAGATTGGAGAAACTGCAATACCACGTTAAGATCACATGGCACCGTAGGCGGTACAAAGGGAGGTTGTATGTGCAGGACTCCTCTCAAAAAGGTCTGAACCTCAGGGAGGGCAGACAATTGTTACTGGGAGAAAATGGATAGGGCCAAAATCTGGACCTTTACGGATCCCAACCTCAGGCCCATATCCACACCTGCTTGCAGGAAGAGGAGAAATCGTCCCAGTTGAAACTCCACCATAGGAAAGTTCTTGGACTCACACCAAGCCATATATTTTTTCCAAATACGATGGTAATGTTTAGACGTTACTCCTTTCCTAGCCTGTATCAGGGTAGGAACAACCTTGTTCGGAATGCCCTTCCGAGCTAGTATCAGGCCTTCAACCTCCATGCCGTCAAACGTAGGCGTGGTAAGTCTTGATAGGTGAACGGCCCCTTCTGCAGCAGGTCCTCTCAAAGAAGAAGAGGCCTCAGCTCTTCTCGTAGTAGATCCAGAAGGTCCATGTACCAAGCCCTTCTCGGCTAGTCTGGAGCAATGAGGATCGCTTGAACCCTTGTTCTCCTTATGAGCTTTAGGATTCTTGGGATGAGTGGGAGCGGTGGAAACACGTACACTGACCGGAACACCCACGGAGACACCAGGGCGTCCACTGCCACTGTCTGTGGGTCCCTTGACCTGGAGCAATAACGCCAAAGCTTCTTGTTGAGACGAGAGGCCATCATGTCTATTTGGGGTAATCCCCAAAAGTCTGTTATTTCCTTGAACACTTCCGGATGGAGACCCCACTCCCCTGGATGGAGATCGTGTCTGCTGAGGAAGTCTGCTTCCCAGTTGATCACTCCCGGAATGAAGATTGCTGGCAGCGCCAACGCGTGTTTTTCTGCCCAGAGGAGGATTCTTTCCACCTCTAACATTGCAGCTCTGCTCTTCGTTCTGCCCTGTCGGTTTATGTAAGCCACTGTTATTATATTGTCCGACTGCACTTGAATGGCCCGATTTTTTAGAAGATGGGCCGTCTGAAGACCATTGTAAATGGCTCTTAATTCCAGAATGTTGATCAGTAGGCCGACCTCCAGAATTGACCACCTTCCTTAGAATGTCTCTCCTTGAGTGACTGCACCCCAGCCCCGGGGGCTTGCATCCGTGGTTAGAAGGATCCAGTCCTGAATCCCGAACCTGCGGCCCTCCAGAAGGTAAGTTAATTGGAGCCACCAGAGGAGTGAAATCCTGGCTTTTGGCGACAGACGAATTCTCAGGTGCATGCAGATGAGATCCGGACCACTTGTCCAGGAGATCCAGCAGGAAAAACCTAGCATGAAACCTTCCATACTGGAGGGCCTCGTAAGAGGCCACCATCTTCCCCAGAAGGCAATTGCAGTGACCAAACGACACCCGGACAGTCTTCAGGACATCCCAGACCGATGTTTGCATCACCAATGCTGTTTCTCGTGGAAGAAACCCCCTCAACACTTCCGTGTCGAGGATCAATCCCAGAAAGGACAACCTCCTGGATGGTTCCAAAGTGATTTTGGAATGTTCAGAATCCAAACGTGGACTCTGAGTAGATAGGTCGTGAGAGCCATGGACCGCAACAGCTTCTCCTTGGACGATACCTTTATCAGCAGAACGTCCATATATGAAATCATGTTCACCCCTTGTGTGCAGAGGAGTACCATCATCCTTGCCATCACCTTGGTGAATACCCTCGGTGCTGTGGAGAGGCCGAACGGCAGGTCCTGGGACTGGAAATGACAGTTCAACAGAGCGAATCGGAGAATTGCTTGATGGCCAAAACGGAATGTGGGGTTATGCATCCTCGATATCCAGGGATACCAGGAAAACACCTTCTCCTGATAACAACGCCCTTAGAGACTCCATTTTGAACTTGCACTCCCTCAGAAAAGGTTTTTTTTTTTTAGGTTTAGAATGGGTCTGACCGAACTATCCGGTTTCGGTATATGAAAAGGTTTGAATAGAAACCTTTGTTTTCCATATGAGGTGGTACTAGCACAAGAACCTGTGCCTCCACCAACGTCTGGACGGCGTCTTGCCGGACAGTCCTGTCTGCCAGCAGAGCTGGCAGGCCTGAATTGAAAATCGGTGAGGAGAGAAATGAAATACCAGCCTGTATCCCTGGGACGCAATATATTGCACCCAGGGATCCAGGCCGGACGACACCCAGACATGACTGAAACGTCTGATCTGCACTCCCACCGGCCCCATCGGGGCGTGCAGTCCACCGTGATGCGGAGGACTTTAGTGCACCTGAAGCAGGCTTCTGTTCCCGGGAACCTGCAGCAGCAGGTTTTCTTGGGCCTAACTCCCTGAAAGGAAGTGTTGGATGCAGGGACGTGCAGTCAGGGGAGGCAGTGCCTCCCCTGTCATTAATGATTACAGTAATATAAAGAAGATACTTATGACACATTCTGTGTCATAAGTATCATCTTTACATTATTCTAATAATTTTTAGGTATTAAATTAGTTTGGGAGGCACTGATAGCAGTGCCTCCCGCTGACAACGGTAACGGGGATAGAGAGGGGGGCGGGGCCGAGCACTGGGCTGTAAATGCCCATTGAAAAAAAGCAGTGAAAGCGGCACTTATACATGTGCTTCATTGACAGGGACGGGCTTCCCCTGCCAGCGAGGCACATGTGATTGGAGAACGTATCCAGTGCTGGATCTGCTGGTCCAATTACCATACGAGGTTAACTCACCCCCCCCCCCCCCCATTCCTCCCCTGCTGGTGGAGATGATGGGAGCCGCTGCTGCCTTCCTGACAGGATCCGCCCGCGCCCGGAGTTCTCCGTTACCCGGCCGCTGGTGGTGATGATGGGAGACGCTGCTGCCTTGCTGACAGGATCCGCCCGCGGCCGGAGCTCTCCGTTACCCGGCCGCTGGTGGTGATGATGGGAGCCGCTGCTGCCTTGCTTACAGGATCCGCCCGCACCCGGAGCTCTCAGTTACCCAGCAATCAGCGGCGGCCGGCGCTCTCCTCGTCCGGAGGTGGTGGTAACCCGAAGCTGGGCTCTCCTCCTACATCTCAGGAAGCAGCCTCTGCAGTGCCGCCGCCAGCTGCACTCTCCCGCTGGCAGCTCTCTGCACACAGGACCCAGGTGAGGGGCTAGGGGAGGATAGCCATTGGAGAGCGGATCCAGCCCTGAGCGAGCTGTGACTATCTGACTGTCACAGCCAGTGCTGCGCCCCGGCTCTCTCTCTCCCTGTATTCCCGAGCCTCAGCACCAGGGCCGTAACTAGGTGTGTGCCAGCGGTGCCTGGCACACAGCGCATATGCACTGTGGGCGCAGTACCGCCGGCAACACCAAAGTTCCGTGCAGCAATACGTGTCTGTCTGCGGGATAAAGCGGGGCAGCGCTGTCTTGAGAGCGCACTCTGTGCTCCTATTCCCATTTCCCACTCCTTCCCTCTACTCGTCTACAACCTGACCAGCAGAGGTAACAGTGCGCCGCTCCCACCCCAGCAGCCAGCGCCTAGAGTGAGCCTGACCCTGACCACCACCAACACCCCCGCTTCCCCCCTGAACGGCAGTTACAGTGAGCCGCGGGCAGCAATGCCCGATCCCGCCCAAGCAGCCGGAGCTTACAGTGTAGCCTGGCCCTGACACCCGCACTGAACGGAGGTACAGTGAGCTGCCGAGGACAGCAATGCCCGATCCTGCCCCAGCAGCCGGTGCTTGCAGCATAGCCTGGCCCTGACACCTGCAGCAAATGGAGGTACAGTGAGCTTAAGCGGGCAGCAATGCCAGATCCCACCACCTGCCCTTACCATACATCCTGAGCATCACCCCCTGGAGTTTACAGTTTCACCCTGACAGAGGATGCGGCTGCTATGGGGCCTGGGCTGTTTCCAGGTCCCGCCGCTCCTCTACACCCAGACGACACCAGTAGTGTCTTCCAGCACTGAACTCTAAGCCACCAGCTCTCCCCGGAGCTCACTGCTTCATGCTACAGAATGCATGCTGCCTGAGCCCGGAATCCCGGATTTTCACCCCAGAAGATGACTTTTGCTGCCCTACTGCCTGCTCAGGTCCGAGGTGAGGGGGACTCTGCCTGCCGTAATGTGTAAAAGGGGACGCTACCTACTGTAATGTGTAAAAAGGGGACTCTGCATGCTGTTATGTTTAAAAGGGGATTATGCCTGCTGTACTGTGTAAAAAGGGGGACTGTACCTGACGTAATGTGTAAAAAGGGGACTCTACCTGCCGTAATGTGTAAAAAGGGGGACTCTGCCTGCTGTTATGTGTAAAAAGGGGATTCTGCCTGCCGTAATGTGTAGAAAGGGGACTCTACCTGCCATAATGTGTAAAAAGGGGGATTCTGCCTGCCGTGATGTGTAAAAGGGGGACTCTGCCTGCCGTTATGTGTAAAAGGGGACTCTATTTTGCCGTATTGTGTAAAAAGGGAATCTTCCTGTCTTAAAAGGGGACTCTACCTGCCGTAATGTGTAAAAGGGGAATCTACCTGCCGTAATATGTAAAAGGGAGCTCTAACTGCCGTAATGTGTAAAAGGGGACTCTACCTGGCGTAATGTGTAAAAGTGGCTCTACCTGGTGTAATGTGTGATAGGGGCTCTACCTGGCGTAATGTGTATAAGTGGTGCTACTGTGCGGCTTGATTTGAATAATGGAGACTACTGTGCAGTGTAATATGAATTGGTATTATTTTGTGGCCACGCCCCTTCCCCATGAAGCCACACCCATATATTTTTGTTGCGCGCCGTAGGCATGCACTAACCCTATTTTAAATATAGGGGGGGGCGCGCCAATGCTGTTTTTTGCACACAGCGCTAAAATGTCTAGTTACGGCACTGCTCAGCACCACATCATTCAGTGCTACAATGCACAGCACCTTGGCCCAGAACCTCTGTTTTTTATCCAGCGGGGACTCTACGGGAACGGTTTGACGATTATTAGTGCAGGGCTGAGTGGTTCCTTTCTCCCTGGCATGCCAGCCACACAGCAACGCTGTCTCCCCATACCTGCCGCAAACCAACTGAATTTAACATTCTCCAGCAGCGGACACATCTATGTGACTCCATAAATAAAGTAATATAGCCAAATTCATACAGTACTTGCATTTTTGCACAGCACTGCTTCATGTCAAGTGCATAAACCCCCCTTTTCCACCCCCATGTGTGCCTCCCCAGACAATGACCCCACCGCACGTCACTGGTTGGATGGCCTGGATTCTCTGGTTTGGCAGCCCCACAGGGCTGTGATGCAGTTGAAGAAAAGGGTTTCTATGGAGCAGGCATAGCTGAGGGAAGAAAAGGTGACTTACCCGCTGTAGCCGTGGAGATCCACTCATCTAGCGCTTCCCCAAAGAGAGCCTGACCTGTGTAGGGTAGGGTCCCCACACTTCTCCTGGATTCTGCATCAGCAGACCACAGACATAGCCACAGTCCACGACGAGCTGAGACAGACATGGAAGAAATTCCTGCAGACATGGAACCCAAGTCATTCATGGATTCAGCCAGAAAACCTGCCGAACCCTGAATGTTACGCAAAACAATTTAACATCATTTTTGTCCATTTTATCCAAATCCTCAACCACTTTACTAAGGACTTACAATGCATGTACTGGCAATAGTGGGACTTGACATCGCCCCTGAAGCCGTGCACACTGATCTGAGCGTATTATCAATCTTACGGTCAGCCGGCTGCAATACCGGTCGGGTTTCCCACTCAGTTCTATCCTCCACAGGGAAAGGAAAAACCACCTGGATCCTCTTAGGGATCTGAAATTTTTTGCAGGATTAACCCATGCTGTTTCAAACATAGCATATAAAGCCTTTGACGCAGGGAAGGTTAGCGAGGTTCCGCTATCAGTGAAGGAAGCCTCCTCAACCTGCTCAGGCGTTGTATCAGAAATACTCAACATAGCTGTAATGGCCTCTATCATTAACTGCACTTTTGTAAGATATGCAATCCCCCCAAACATATCCCCATCACCGTCCGCAGTGTCAGAAACGGTAACCGTGTCAACCTGCCTAATCTGTGCAAGAACATGTGTTTGGGAACATACTGAAGAGGGCCCTGAGGCGACAGAACTGGGCCAGACTGCCATAGAGTCCTGTAAAGCCTGAGGTGCAAATGCAGCTCTATTAGAAGTCTGAGAAATCACAGATTCGATAGAGGAAAAACACTCAGGTTCCCTTGCTGGTATCTGTGCTAAACCAGTGCTATCCTGATTGCATGGAATGGGATCATCATGAGAGGAGATATCCTCTGCAGCATATGACAGATTCCCTGGACATTGCTTAATGGAGACCACAGACACTCCACACACACACAGGGGAGGACAGACAGTTTTCCCCCCAAGAATGGCAAAAGAGACACAGAGATTGGAGCCAACCCACACACAGCGCTTTTAACACAAAGGGAGACCCCTTATCAGCGCTGACTGTGCACCTTCATAGGTTACACAGTCATTTTGCAGCCTCCCCCCCTTCTACAGCCCCCTGGTACTGTGAGAGATAGCTGGAGTTGCTGTGGAGGGACTTGCTTCTTCCTGGACAGCGCTGTGCAGGCAGGAAGAGGGCGCTGAACGCTGCTGGGTCCGCTCTGAGGAAAAGCTCCGCCCCCATAATGGCGCTGTCTTCCCACTCTTCATAAGATTATACTGGCCTGAGGTTTGATGCTGGCTGAGATCCTGGGACCCCGACAGGCTGTGTGACCAGTGTAGGGTGTAGGCGCTGGCTCAGGGCGCCGCTCACAGCGCCGCAAAGTGTACCGCTGAACCTTCTGGAGCACAGTTAATACTGCGCTTCTACCCTGATGCTGCCATCTTCACACCGGCCCCCCGCTTGCTAGGGGGGTCGGTGTCTCACTCGCCACAATCTTCAGCTCAGAAAGGGGGTGTCTGTATACTGCTGGGGTGAGCGATCCCCTGTGGTGGGGAACGATCTATCCCCTCTGGAGCTCAGTGTCCAGTCAGCGGAGACAGTGGCTCAGACCCCGCAGGGCGGACACTGCTCCCCCCTAAGTCCCTCGCTGCAGGGAGGCTGTTGCCAGCAGCCTCCCTGTAAAACAATAAACTCTAAAAATATCTTTTACTAAGGAAACTCTGGAGAGCTCCCCTAGCTGTGACCGGCTCCTCCGGGCACATTTTCTAAACTGAGTCTGGTAGGAGGGGCATGGAGGGAGGAGCCAGCCCACACTCTCAAACTCTTAAAGTGCCAATGGCTCCTGGTGGACTCGTCTATACCCCATGGTACTAATGTGGAGCCCAGCATCCTCTAGGACGTAAGAGAGAAAAAATATTTTACTGTAGCGTCCTAAGTCCTACCGCCAGTCCGCCTGCCCTCTTTAGCAATCCCCACTCCCTAGCCGTAGCGCAGGTGGAACAAAAGCTGCTGTGGCCACCGGCATAGATGTGTATGAACGCGGCGCAGCGGGAGACTTTCATAGCCCTCCCTGTGCCGCATACTCTGTGAGTCCCGCAGCCTCCTCTGCGCGTTATGTCACAGAAGTGCCTCCCGCCACAGCCACGCCCAGATCCCTAAAAGCCCTGCCTCCGCAACACAGCACCTGGCCTGTGGCCTGGATGCCTCGAAATGGCTAATGCAACGGATAGAGCGGGTGATATCGCGGAGAGTAATGTCTGAATGCTGAATCAATGTAAAAGGTGACAGTGTTGTGCAGTGCAGTGGGTGTGCAGTGTCACTGACACTGCACAGCACTCTCACCTTTTACCTTGATTCAGCGAGTCAGTCAGTTCTGCCAGCCAGTCACTATTGTTAGCGCCGGTGTCCCAACGTGCCGCATTACAGGGAAGTAGATGCACTAAATAAACTACAGCTCCCAGCAGCCCTTAGCTCCGAAGCATTCCGGCGCTAAGGGCTGCTGGGAGCTGTAGGTTATTGAGTGCATCTTCTTCCCTGTAATGAGTCGTGTTGGGTCACCAGTGCTAACAATAGTGATTGGCTGCTTGGCTGCTGTGCGAGTCTCCGGGAGAGCCACTGCCAAAGGGAGGACAGCAGCTTAGCTGTTTCCAGGAGGAGAAGCAGGAGAAGCATTACCCGCCTCTCCCCCACTCGCAGTACCTCCGGGCCCCATCCACGGCACCTCCACCACCTGCGGTGGCTCCGGACCCGCAGCACCCCCGCACCCACCCCTCCCCCATCCGTGGCACCCCCGCAACCACTCCTCCCCCTCCCGCAGTGGCTCCAGACCCCCACCCATGGCACCACCGCACCAGCCCCTCCCCCACCCATGGCACCATCGCATCAGCCCCTCCCCCACCTGCGTAACCCTTGCAACTGCCCCTCCCCCACCCGCGGCACCCCCATACCCCATCTGCGTCTCCCCCGCACCCGCCACTCCTCCAACCACAGCACCTACTAGGTGATTCATCAGGCCCTGCATGCGCTGTTCACGCCGTTGCAAGGGGCTTCAACCCCTTAACCATTGCATGCCCTTTGTCCATGCAATATTTAACCACTCACACAATTATGATTGGAGGTAATATTCCATTTAATAAAAATATTGCACGCCACAAGGGCGTGCAAGGGTTAAAGGGGCGTAGCCCCTTACAACGGTGTAAAGAGTGCCCGTAGGGCGCGATGAATCACCTAGTAGTAAATACTGCTGGTGTATGCATGATAATGTAACAGATCAATAACAGTAATGCACTGTAGAGCATACACCACAGTCTTGTGCAGTATAAGGTAACCTAGGTATTGCTACGACTCTGCCATCTATGATGTTCTGGAGTGCAGTACCTTTGGGCGGCCAGGGGTGCTGCTGTTATGTCTTTCACCTGCAGTACCTCTGAGCAGCCAGGGGTGCTGCTGTTATGTCTCTCACCTGCAGTACCTCTGAGCAGCCAGGGGTGCTGCTGTTATGTCTCTCACCTGCAGTACCTCTGAACAGCCAGGGGTGCTGCTATTGGAAGAGCAGTCCCAGCTGGGGTAATCAGGTGGAACATGCTCTCTCAGCAGTACAGTAGACTGCATATTATGTACAGTCTCCGGGAACATGGCCATTGTCATTTCTGATATGGTATTAAGGGAAGGTCAGCGAACTATCAACAATTGCCAGAGGCCCCATAGTTCTTATTACTGGTGGCCCCATCTGCAGCATAGCACATAGATGCTACTGCTTTTATTGAAGCTCTTCAGCCCACTGCTACCTATACGTGTACGTTTGATATCTTCTGAAGACACAGTGCCTTGGCCTGAGTGTTAGACATCAGCGAGGGCATAGAGGTGAATGACAAGCAGAAGTGACATGTGAGGGAGCAGTAGAACCTGAAATTGTCGTGTCACACAGTGATAATTATAATGATTCCCGAGGCCCTAACGTAGACAATGAGCCGGAAGATAATGACGAGTAAGAGCAGAAAATTCCACATCGGATGCAGGGCTCCTTTATTACAACATACACCAATGCACCTCCAGGACACAGTCCTGCCTCGGAAAAGAAAAGTAGAATTTTCAGACATCACCATCCATGTTTATTTGTAAAACACCAGAAAACGCCACAGTCTGTATAAGGAAACATACAGAATGAAAAAAGAAACATTTCTTGATTTGAAGAAGATGAATAATATGGGCACTTCTAAGAAGATTTTAATGTCAACAGATAAAAACATTCACTAGGATCTGATGACTAAAGCAGAGGTTTCCAAACTTTTTTGAATCACGGCGCCCTAGAATATCAGAATTTTTTTCACGGCACCCCTAGGCCAAAAATTTCTTATTGAGAAATTTACAAAGAAATATTACATTAAGTAGATTGCGTTTATATGTCATCCTTAGGGTCAGTTGTGTGGTGAGGGACAAGATTTGCTTCTGTTTGGCCACATATTTTATGACTGGCAGCCACCAGCACTGGTTTTGCCTATTATATTGACCATGAAAAATTTGAATTGGTCCTGGACCACCAACCCAGGGCACCCCTGCAAGTGTCCCGAGGCACCCCAGGGAGCCACGGCACACAGTTTGGGAACCTCTGGACTAAAGTGAAAGTTTGTTACAAATGACATAAATCCGTTCTAGTTTGTGAAAAGTGAAATTAGAATTGCAGTTGAATAAATCAGTATCCGCATTAAAGTGGAACTTGCTAGTGAGGTCTAGCTGTGGCTTTGTGAGATGGGGAATGCGTGGAGAGCATAGCGGCTGCAGGTGCTACAGGGCTGAGACACACATGACAGTGGCAGGAAAGGGAGATGGCCTTTTAATACAGGTGGAAATTTCAGTGGTGTTGTTGGAGCTGGACACACATGGGGAATGATGTATGAAGTACAGCTGGTAGCAGTGACCACAATGTAGTATACCTCCCAACTGTACAGCATGCAGCAGAACAGTTCTGCTTCTCTGGAGTGTCCCACAGTGGGGGTGGGGTGGGGGAGGTCACACAATGAGTAGCGGGCAAGCAGCAGGTGAATAGAAGCCGTGCACTTGGCATCTTTTCACAGTGCACGGAGAGCCTGGAAGCAGCCCAGCATCTCAGTGCAGACATGCCTTCGGCGCACACAGGTTCTCCAATTCGTGAGGTAAAATTTATGATGTATATGGCATTCTGGGATGAGGAGCAGGAGAGGCTGATGTCAAGAGTTGGGCTCAGTCAGGGCCCGGATTATGGTTTGTGGTGACCCCTGGACAACTAACTACATGTGGGGGTCAGACTTATAAAATTGTCAGTATGATATACAGTACTGTCAGTGTTATTATAAAGCATAATGTGTAAATATTCCCAGCATCACAAATGTGTTAATAACACTTAAACATCTTAGTGATATTTGGTGGACCCCTTTCTTTGAAAGTAAAGCATTCATAACCTAGAACCAGAAATAACGACACTGAGACTTGAATTTTGGCAGAAAATTGCTAGCTATTTATTTGTCCCTATCCATTAGGAAACCTGTAATAAAGAAATTAATTTAATATGCCGCTCCAGCTGGCATATGGTGGCGGCCCAAAAGAACGGCTCAATTAATCTGAATTAACTTTAAATAACTAACCCTATAAATTTACTAAAACTTACTATAAACCGGTAATAGGTGACAACTCAACCCCCACAGTGACTACCCACCGCTCCTGGGTGCCCTGCCGCTGCCTTCCCGGACGGGTGGTCAAGCGGCCATAAGTCGATGGAGGTGAGTGCACCTAAACCACAACAAACTGTAAAAAACACTACAGTTTTCCCTACAATACAAAACTGCCGTTCTTTTCTGCCAATAAATAGCCAACGAAAACAGCCAACAACTTAAAGCCAAAGCCCACGTGCCACAAATTCTTAATACCAGGGCGGGAGGGTGGGAAAGCAAATCACCAAGAGACTTAAGATGGCCTCTCCTTCCCTATATATAGCAAACCCTCCCCCTAAAGAAGGCTGTACTTTCCTCACAGCTAGGTCCACCCCTCCCCAGATGTTTAACTCTTTCCTCTCCTATGCAGTCAATACTCTCTCCTAAACATCTTAGTGATATTTGGTGGACCCCTTTCTTTGAAAGTAAAGCATTCATAACCTAGAACCAGAAATAACGACACTGAGACTTGAATTTTGGCAGAAAATTGCTAGCTATTTATTTGTCCCTATCCATTAGGAAACCTGTAATAAAGAAATTAATTTAATATGCCGCTCCAGCTGGCATATGGTGGCGGCCCAAAAGAACGGCTCAATTAATCTGAATTAACTTTAAATAACTAACCCTATAAATTTACTAAAACTTACTATAAACCGGTAATAGGTGACAATTCAACCCCCACAGTGACTACCCACCGCTCCTGGGTGCCCTGCCGCTGCCTTCCCGGACGGGTGGTCAAGCGGCCATAAGTCGATGGAGGTGAGTGCACCTAAACCACAACAAACTGTAAAAAACACTACAGTTTTCCCTACAATACAAAACTGCCGTTCTTTTCCGCCAACAGCGAAAGACTCATCCCCAAAGTCTTTCGCACCGCCACCATAAACCTACCCTAACTCCTGCAAAGCGAAACCTAGATCCTCCAGAAAAAACATCATCCCCTCATTGGATAGATGTACTCCATCGCGCCGGAAAAGGTGGCTGTCTCTGAACCGTATCCTCGGGTGGCGAACCACCCTCCCACCGTGGGACAGCACCCACTTTGCCACCGCTCCGTTCACCTTTTTCCGGGCCTCATCAATCTGGCGACCATCCGCCACACCCCTCCAACACAATCTTGGCACCATCATGGAAAAAACCAACACACAATTGGTCCATGCCGCGGTCACACTTGCCAGATCCTGTATCATGGCCCACCGCAGATCCAAGGATGTCCTCTTCCCCAGGTCGTTGCCACCTAGATGGACAACCAAAACCCTAGGGACTCCATGCTTGCTGGCCTGACTCACTAACCTACTCCTCAGCTCACCCCACATCATTCCTCGCCAGCCAAGCCATCTGACACCCTGTGTTCCTAGCAATGCCTGAGACCCTTCCGAGGCCACAAACCTGGCCGCCCAGTAAATGTAAGAGTGGCCAACCACCCAAATGGGCAAATAGTCTCCGAACCATCCTGAAGGGAAAAAGAGGGGTAGAATTGATTACTAAGAGGCTTATTAATTGTTTATACTGAAGGATCTGCCAAAAAAGAAAACTTTAGATCTCGCCATTGCAGCAGTCACGGCCTAGCCGACTGCACCATGTTCCGTTGCCAATTTAAAGCGCAATTAAAGACACAAAGGGGAAGGATCAAATAAAACAAACGAAATAAAAAAGGGGGGGGGGGGGAGATATAAAATGGGAAACACATGTAATAACTCAGCTGGAGGTGAAACGTAAAGACCTGCTGAGGGACTCTGATTAGACCAAATTAGCCGAATTATAGATTAGAATTCAGTCCGTCAAGTCAGGCAAAAAATCGCAAATAACTCCAGACCCCCGCTGCCGACTCATGCCAGCAACGGCGAGTAGCTAATCCCTGAGTAGGATAAAAAAGGGGGAACACCAACAGACGCACAACACCATAAAATCACAGAACTGGAACAACGTAATACATTGCCATTTAAACAAAGCCCCAAGCGCAAACCGACCTCTCATGTGACGGGGCGAATATATCGTCTGTAACTTGACGACTTCCATCGCCCCACCGCTTGGATTTCAGTTCTGGAGCAACCCGCCGCAGCAGCCGACGTCGCTGCGCCTATGCGAAAGGAATGGGTACCGAAAGCAGTGGGTGGGAGGCCCAAGCCCGCCAAACAACGACTCAGCATCCAACGAAACTGGTATTTCGTGACTGGCAGCCCATCATAATGCAACAGCCAAGACCCCTCCTTAACGGGTCGCACCACCACATATTGCCTTGCCAGCCAACTGGGCAAACGCTCTCCTCTAGCGCTGGAACCATTGTAACCCAGCGCCCTCTCCCCACTTGATCCGTCTTGGAGCGTTGCAACCTGCACAGCAAGGACCTCTCACCCACTACCACGCCCCCGACCAGCATGCGCGAATCTGCTCTCTTGGAAGGCGCTACCAACTCAGAAACTCGAAAGGCCCCGTGGTAAGCCATTGAGAACGCCAAACTAAACAAAAGCGTCTCAAACCTGGACGACGCGACTCGCCCTACCGCCTCGATGACGGCTGGCAACAAAGCCGCATCGATGGGCCGCCTCCTATCCGGTGGCGACGGCGCAACTCGCGCCCACCCTTTCATTGCCTTCCGCAGAACCTCGCTTTTTGTTACGTCAGGGACGCCTCGCAGCTTGCAGAAAAATTAGATGCCTGCCAAATACCGCGATACCACTGCTCGTGACCTACCGGAGACGTAAAGCTGCCACATAAAAGAAAGCATCAGCCGATGCCTACTCTTACCTTGATGCTGACGCCCTTGGACAAACTCCTCCCATTCACTCCAAGCTTGTTCGTAAGCCTTGAGCGTGGCTGGCGCTACTGACCGCAACGCTAGACCCTCCAGTCCGGCCCGATCACCTGCCAAACCTAACCGGGACAATGAAAACCTTGCTCGTTGGCCTCAGGTGCCAACAACCAACACCTCTCCCACTGTCCTCGCGACAAAGCGTCGACAATCCCATTCTCCAAACCGGGCACATGTTGCGCGCGGAACCACAGGTTCCTATGCAAGCATGTCAAAAGCAATTGCCCTAGCACCCGCATAACCACCAACGACTTTGCCCTCTGGTTATTAATCGCATGCACCACGCCCAGATAATCGCATCTAAACAAAATGCTGCGATTAGCCAGCCGATCGCCCCAGACCTCCAACGCCACCATACTGGGAAAAACTCCAGAAGCAAAAGGTCCTTCGTGAAACCCCCGCGATGCCATTCTGCCGGCCACGAGGCCGCGCACCAAGATCCCTCCAGATGGCAACCGAATCCAGAGGCGCCCGCTGCGTCGGTGAACAGCTGCAACCTAGCGCTGTCCGCCATTGGGGCCTGCCATATACACACCCCGTTGAAGTCCTCGAGGAACGAGGCCCATATTGCCAAATCCCTCTTAATCTCTGAGGACAAACGCACGAAATGGTGCGTTCTGGCACACCCCGCAGTCGCCCTTCACAGCTTCCGGCAGTACACACCTAAAAGCGAACTCAAATGAGCCGGAAGGCGCCTGGAGCCTTCTTAGGAACCACCCCCACTGGAGAGATGACCAAGTCATCCCCCGAAGGAACACGCCGCGTTGTTAAACGTGAAACATTTTCCTTTTGTGGTGGCACGCCCCCCTGCGCGGACTGCCGACCTACCTGACTTGGCCAATCCGCCGTCCGCGCCGAAACACTGGGAGGACGACCCTGCGTGGTGCCCGTCCGCCCCCGGCTTCCGGGGCTCCTACGCCTGTAGCGAAGCCCGGGTGACCTTGAGCCCAACCTCAACGTCCTTGTACCCGAAGTCCATGACCTGCAAACCTTCCTGTTGTTCCCTGAATTCCTGATCGTACCTGCGCCACTCCGATCCCGAAGACGTGCGCTGCATGTCATGTACGAGATGCAGGTACCTAATTATATTCGTGTGCTCTGCCGGCCTGTCCTCCAGGTAAGATGCCGCGAAGACCCAGAACCCGGCCAGGCAATTATCGAAGGTACGGAATGCCTCAGCCCCGATGCCCTTCTTTGCGCCGCCACCTTATACTCTTTCTTCGCGACCTTCGTCAATACGAACACGTCCACGAAGTCGCTCCTCCAAATCTTCTTGTGGCAGCTATCTCGCAGCCCCCGCAGTACAGCAGTATAGACGAATCGCACGACACCGGGCAAATTGCGAGCTTCTTGGCCCTACGCGCTTCCTCGCTAAGCCGCTTGCGCCTGTTCCGCTGCCCTCTTGGCGAATTTAGTTGCCCGCTTCTTTGCCCTAGTTGTGCTACTGACTTCGGACGCCTGTGACGACATTGAAGATGAGGAAGAGGAAGAACTACGCGAACTAGAGCTCGTGGAGGAACCCGAATACCGACTGCACCACCTTACCTGATGCCGCCGACTGCCCCGACATGGAATCTTCCGGCGCGTCCAAATCGTTGCCTTCCTCCTCGAAATCTGCCATCGCCTCATCCCCGAGCTCCCTTGAAAAAGAGGAAGAAGCGGAGGACCCCTCCAGCACTCGCGGCACATGCCGCGGCCTCAGTGCTGGGGGCGTTGCGGCCGTGAGCTCCCCCGCGTCCTGCCCTGGACCCTGTTGTAATTCTGCGGTGACCGTCCCGAGCTCACGGCAGGTGCGTGCCACCCGCTGCGCCGCCATAGCCCGCCGGAACGAACAGCCGTTCTAGGGGAGGCAGCTGCGGCTAGCGGCCCTAACACCTTCACCGCTGTGGCCAGGGCCGAGCCAGCGCTCCGGAGGGGTCGTGACTGCCCCAAAACGCGGTCCTGGGTCCTTCGCCGGGGCCCGCGTGCGACCACGCACTCGCCGCCCGACATGCGTGTGCCGGGCATCCGACGCACGCTGCCCTTGCGGGAAAGCGGAGGCACCGCTGTCGACGCCCGCACTGCCCTCGCCTCCGAATTTGTCCCCTCTTCCCGTGTATCGGAACTATCCGATGCCGCAGAGGGGGGGGTGGGACCGCCGCGAGCTCCTGCGGCGCGTGCAGCAGCCCCGCGGCCACTAACCCATTCCCTGTCCCCCCTCCTCCCCCGCAGGCCGCTAGATTCCGGCCCTGGGGGAGTGATCTGAAAAGACCGGGAACCCCGCGGGGCAGCAGAGCGCGCGCGCACTGCTCCGCTTTCAGTGGACACGGGCTCGCGCACCCGGTGACCTCTTGCTGCCGCACCCCTTCTCCTTGGTATCGCACTGCCCTGCCAGTGATCATAATTGCCCTGTCTCCCCTCTCCCCCCGGCTCCCGCCGGACTCCGGCTGCCTGGGAGATAGCAGGGGAGACAGCAGGGCCGGCGGCGCTGCTGCGCACACACGTGCGCGGCTAGCGGCGCCAGAGGCGAGCGTGGGCGCGCGCGCCCCACTGCTCTCTGTCACCACAAGGCCTCTTGTCTGGGCTCCTGCATTAAGAGCCCCATTAGCTTAACCTGGTTGATCACTGCCTCTCCCCCTCCCTCCCCGCTCCACACCGTGTTCCGGCTGCGGGGGAGAGGGCTGAGGAGACAAGGAGGAAAGCGGCGCCGCGCGTGGGCCCCACCGCTTCCGGTCCGTGCTCTCTCAGCCGAAGCGTTTGGGGATGACGCCGTGCGAGGCCCTGCGACAGGCCTCGCTCGGCTGGCCACCGTCCCCCGCCCAGTGCCCTCCCCCCGCCTGGAACCACTAGCCGGCCCCGGCAAGGGGGAAGAGCTGGGCATCGAACTCAGTCTCCGGTCCCTGGATGAGCGCCTGGCGCGGCGCGCTCCCGCGGGCACCCGGCACTAGGGCTTCCCCGGCCATGCCCGGAGGCAAGGGCTGCTGCCCTCCGGGCGGCCTGACTCCCTCTCTGATCCTCCTCGTCGGCCGCTCCCGCCAGTCACATCCGGCCCGGCTTCCGCCAGATCCCTCGAGGAGGCCCTAGGAGACGGGACGCCGTCCCCAGGGCCAGCCAGCTCGCCCCCGGAACCAGCCCCCACCGCCCGATGAGCGGTAACGGGCTGGGGTCCCGGCGGACCGTCGTGGGCGAGTGGCAGCCAGAGCACTGATGTGTGACCTAAATGCAGGGAGCTGACAATAGAGATGGCTACTGACTCTCTGTCTCAACACAGTGACTGGAATCATCAGGAAGTGTGAATGATTCGAGTCACTCACTGTTTCATGAGTCGAGACAGCAGCAGCAGCAGCTTCTCTCAGACAGAGGGAGGAAACTCTGTGTCCTGTGTCCTTCAGTCAGTGTGTTCTGCTGTCTTTAGCTGTGATTGGCCAGAGGCTATACCAGGTGACACCCAGTGGGAGGGGGGAGGGAGCAGTCACGACTCACCAGTCAGTGAGTGCTCTGCTGCTGTGCCTGATCCATGTCATGAATCATGATTCATCCTGAGTCTGCCAGTGAGGGAGACAGTTGTACACTGTGTAGACTCAGTGACTCAGTGAATGAATCTGATTCATGCAGCAGGAGGTGGAGCCCCTGTGGTACAGGGCTCTCGGCTCAGTGCTCACTGATCCTGCTCAGTGTGATTGTGGGTGGCAAACTCCCTGGAGGCTAGATAGTGGATAATATAATAAATCCAAGCCCACCTAAAATCATCCAATCAGCAAAGTATGCAAGATAAAAAAAAAAAAAAAAAGTTTTTATTTGGTTTAGTTACAGAATGAATGATGTGTTTCATGGCTGTTAAGCTTTCTCTCCTCAGCCAAAGGTAATGTCATATTCTATAACTAGTATGCAATAAGTGGTTATTAATAATATATCAACATAACAGTAAATCTATGTTAACATATTATTAACAATCAGGGCATAAGCAGCTGCCTCCCCCAGATACACTGTACAATCACTGCAGCTGAATAACTCCATGAGTCCAGCACTGATCCTCCAGCACTGGCAACTCACTGATTCATGTGCAGTCTCTGCAACACATTCCACTACAGATGAGTCATGACTCATGTGCCGAGACACTGACTCCAGACACTTCACTGAACTGAGTCATGTGTCTCAGCTCAGCTCAGTGAATCACTTTGCCCATGACTAGCTGACAAAACACTGAAATGTATAAATCCGAAAAAGAAAATGGGGGGATTCTGCAAAGCAGCACTCACCCCAAAGCAAATCACCAAGAGACTTAAGATGGCCTCTCCTTCCCTATATATAGCAAACCCTCCCCCTAAAGAAGGCTGTACTTTCCTCACAGCTAGGTCCACCCCTCCCCAGATGTTTAACTCTTTCCTCTCCTATGCAGTCAATACTCTCTCCGTAGTGCCTCAAGTTCACACAGAAAAGCTGGGGGTAATTGTATTATAGTGGCGCGCATCGTGATGCTATAATACTTCCTGTTTCACCTCATTAACGAGGCAAAGCAGGAAGGGACATCGACAAGATGTAAGAACATCTTATGTGCAGAAGCGGGGTAGTGAAAGCCCCCCCCTCATCCGGCAATGTCCCGGCCGGCTCCTCTGCGCGGTATCTTGCTACTCACGCGAGATCCCCTGCGCACTGCGGAGCCGGCACCCTCCAGGGACAGCTCTGTCCCTGCTGTGGTGTATCGACAGCTGCAGGTGTCGGAAAGGTCAGCGATGCTGACCATTCATACATTGCCCTCGCATATCGGCCTACTATCAGATAGCAACGCCAATATGGACAGGGGGGCATAGCGCCCCTGTCACTGAGCCAGCACCGCTGCAGTCATACATGGGGGAGATGCGGTGTAACGCACATAACGTGCACTGATACTGCTTCTCCCCCATAATGGAGGGTAATACATTTATACCCTAGATCCCATATGCCCCAGTGCCCCCTATGCTGATGATGTGGTGGGCTCCTCTCATGTGTGTGGGGCCCATGGGTGGCCATCTCTTGCCAGCCTGTTGTTAATCTGATACTGGGCCACTTACCTTTAAAATGCGGAGCATGTAGCCTACACCAGACCTTTCAGCAAAGTTGTTGTTCATTGTAACAAAGATATAGAGAACTGGGGGATATTTGTGAAATGTTGGGGTTAAAACTAACAGGTAAAGTAAACTATAACTTTCCACTAATTTGTTACAAATTCAACTATTCCCTTAGAGCAGTGGTGGGGAACCTGCGACCATCCAGCTGTTGTTGAACTACACATCCCAGCATGCCCTGCAACAGTTTTAGCATGGTCAAAAAGCAAAACTGTAGCAGGGCATGCTCGTATGTGTAGTTCAACAACAGCTGTAGGGCCAAAGGTTCCCCATCCCTGCCTTAGAGGCAGAGGTTCATCAAATCTTGTATAAAGTACAAGTGGAGGTGTTGCCCATAGCAACCAATCAGATTTTAGCTATCATTTTTCTAGTGCATTCTATAAAATGATAGCTAAAATCTGATTGGTTGCTATAGTCACTTACCATCTTTAGAAAAATAAATCTCCCCTTAGTGGCTGTAAGTATTTTTTTTTTTTCTTGGAGGGGGGGTGAAGCTCGTGCTTCTTGTCAATTTCACTTCCGTATATTAAACCGTTTTTTAATGCTTTTTATTTTATTTTATGTTATAGTAAATGAAGCACAGGTGGAGCCCTGCTCATCTTTCCCTTTTTAATAGGATTAACTGAGCAGGGCAGTCGGACTTAATCCCGTGTTGTAATGATTTAGGGGATCATTCGGACCCATTCGCACGCTGCTGGTTGTTGCAGCGGTGCGAATGGGTCGGGACTGCACCTGCGCAGCGCCCGCAATGCAATTGCGTGTCGTTGCCCAGCGACGGCCGTCGCCGGGCAACGACCAGAAGAAAGTGATCGCTGGCGCGATCGCAAGAAGATTGACAGCGGGGAGGCGTTCCGGGGTGGAAACTCACCGTTTTCTGGGAGTGGTGAGTTCAACGCAGGCGTGTCCAGGCGTTTGAAGGGTGGATGTCTGACATCAATTCCGGGACCTGCATCGCTGGATCGATCGCACAGGGTAAGGAAGTCTGACCCTGGTCTTGTTTTACAGGAATCTTTTTTTTTTTTTTTTTTGCATAGCAGGGCTGCACAAGCGATCGCAGCCCTGCTATGCAGAAATCCACTCCCCCAAAGGCGGCTTCTAGTTGATTGCACAAGCAGCGAATATTTGCTACCTGCGATCAACTCGGAATGACCCCCTTAATCCCCTGCTGTATTGTTCTCCCTGTATTGTATTGCATCTGAAAACAATAGATGAAAGACTTATGATAATAAGCCATGGTGCGCATAGGCGCAGCAGAGAAGGCAAGATGAGCGAGGCTCCAACTGTACTGCAAAATATCCCTACAGCTATTGGATGAAATGGATAATATCAGCTGACATGAATAGTTGCTCCTGGACAAATTACAATGCAAAGATATAATAAATGCCCAAATTGTCCTGTAAATTAGACCATTTGAAATGAATAGAGTAATAGGGAAATACCAAGTTTAAAAAGATAAGTATAATACAACTCAAAGGAAAGAAAATCACACTAAAGGCTAAAACAGTAGTTAAATAAAAGTCACAAATTACAATATTAAAGTGTAACAAAACATACAATATAAAACAAAAATAACTTATCAAAAGAAATGTGACTTAAGTAAAACACATATCAATAAAATACAATTTAATTCTGTGTAGAGCAAAATATATTGACATAGTTTAAAATAACATAATTTATTTAAAAAACAAAAACATATAGAATAGAAAACAAAAAAAGGAGTCATCAATTTATTAATTATTTAGGGGGTAATTCTGAGTTGATCGCAGCCTCAAGTTTGTTAGCAATTGGGCAAAACTATGTGCACTGCAGGGGGGGGGGCAGATATAACATTTGCAGAGAGAGTTAGATTTGGGTGGGTTATTTTGTTTCTGTGCAGGGTAAATACTGGCTGCTTTATTTTTACACTGCAATTTAGATTTCAGATTGAACTCACCACACCCAAATCTAACTCTCTCTGCACATGTTACATCTGTCCCCCCTGCAGTGCACATGGTTTTGCCCAACTGCTAACAAATTTGCTGCTGCGATCAACTCAGAATTAGGCCCTTAGTTCATTCAACCACCACTTCTAACATCAGTGAGACAAAACCGCTTCATGAAACTGTACCGATTGATGTGTGACACTTGTATATATGTGTGTGCAACTGAGTCTTGCAAGTGTTGCATGTCGGATTAATGAGTGCAGTCTTGTGAAGTGGATTTGTCAAATCAGGGGATATATACAGTACTCACACGGTGAGATCTCTGCTATGTTCGATTTTTACTTGCGATTTCCCTTGAACTCCCCGTAGGCCATATAGCACAGATTTTGACTAACTTTTCTTGAGATCTGTATTATGTGTGCTTACGATTTTGGCTTATGTGAGATTTTGACTATCTCATTATAATAGTGGGATGGCATTACAGGGTTGGGAGGAGTGTCTTTTTCGACTGTCAGCCATTTTTAAAACAGTGCATTTCTGCTCTGTGGTTGATTTTTGTTTACTTTTTTTTCCCAGTGAACCCATGGATTCTACATGGACAAGAGGACCAAGGGGCTGCGTGGGACACTAGGTAAGTATGTGCGAGTGTGTCGGTGTGTGTTTAATAAACTTTTACCTTCACGGTGTGTGTGTTTTGTTTTTTTTGGGGTATTTCTTTTGTTGTGGAACTACAGGTACCAGCGGGCCCTTTAATTTTCTGCATGCTGGTACTTGTGGTTCTCCAAGTACCGGCATGCGGGGAGGCTTGCTGGGACTTGTAGTTCCACAGCAAGAGACAATATTCATTTTTTTTAAACACAATTTTGGCTATCAGCCCGGCACCCACCGCCCACAGGTGCTGGGGACAGCCTCTGGCTTCACCCCTGGCCCTTGGGTGCCTGGAGGGGGGGGACCCCTTTATTTAAGTGGTACCTACCCCCTCAGGGAACCCCAGCCAGGGGTGACTAGTTGGGGTGTGTGATGCTGCGGCCGCAGGGACCTGTATAAAAGTGTCCCCTGGCTGCTGCATCGCCTCCCTGGCTAGTGGAGCCCGGTGCTGGTTTCAAAAATATGGGAGACCCCTTTTTTTTTTGTCCCCCATATTTTCTGAACCAGAAGTAACTTTACTTTACCATTAACTTTAACTTTACCATTTTCACACAAAAGCATGCACGGATCTGACCTGATTGCTTGCTCCAGTTCATTACAGCGATCAGGTCAGAAGTGAGCAGGCGCCGCAGTGCAACAGCTGTCGTTGCCTTGTGAGCCCCACTGCCTGATTGACAGGCAAAGGCGGGAGGGGGTGGCACGGCGGCGTTTGGCCACCGTTTTGTGGGCGCGGTCCGGCCAACGCAGGTGTGGCCAGACCGTGTGGGGGGCAGGCTGCAGCAGCTGCGTGACATCACACGGAGCCGCTGCGACCCGGGCAGCGACGAGTAGCTCCCGGCCAGCACGCAAAAGCTGCGCTGGCCGGGAGTTACTACTGAAGTACAAAAGCATCGCAGCTGTATGATGCTTTTGCACTTGTGGGGGGTGGGGTGGGGCCCGGTGGGGCCCTGACATGCGAGGGCGTCCCCCCACATGTCGGTGTGCCTGATCGTAGCCCTGCAAAATTTTGCAGGGCTACGATCAGGTCTGAATTAGGCTCTAATAAAACATGTTTTAAAAAAAGACACTTAAAAAATGTTGGGTTTTCGCCAGTATACCCCTCCACCTCCATCACAGCAACACTCAGCACCCATCCCCCCCCCCCCCCAAAATCCACCACCCCTTACCTAAAAATGCTATAGGGCATTTTTATTGCCAACAACACAATATAAACCCCTTTACATTTTATAAAAAATACACATTTTTTTTTTTTTTTACTTTATAAAAATAATCAACTGACACCGCCAACTCTGGCCAGGATTCAGACGCTGTACCATGAGAACGAGTGCCTTTTGACAGGGACTATGCCAACAGAACAGGAATCGGGCGTATCCGAGTACAGTAGAGGCAAACACAGTGCGATTTTTCCTTGGGTGAAGAACAACAGCAAATTTCCGAACAGTCTTGAAGGAACACAAGAAGTGCAGTCATCACGTAGTCCGGGACAGTGAGGTCACAAAACCGACGCTGCAGTACTAATGACCTCATAAAGTTCACTTGGAGCAAGAGCGTAGGATAAGGTCACCAGCAGATTTTTCCAACAAAACTAAAAAACTAGGTACAAAAAACTAATTATAAATTAAAAAAGCGTGGGTCGTCCAGCACAGAGGGCCCTGTACTCGGCATGTCAGAGTACATGCCGTTGGACGAGGTGCTAGATTGGGTGGAGGGGCTGGGCTGTGTGGCTCCCGTCGGGAAAAAAACGGTTGGGGAGGAGGCAGAGCCGGATTAAGACCATGGGGGGCCCGGGGTACTTTAGACAGTGGGGCCCCTATTGAAGAGAGGGGTGGGGATCACACCTATTAACGGGGCCTAATTCCCACCATGCGCCCTTGGGCCGGGAGTGCCCGACTATAAATGGCCACGGGCCGACTACATACCCACAGGCCGGGAGGGCCTGACTGTACCTACGGGCCTAGTGCCCGATCCCTGAAGGTCTAGGGAGGAAAGGATGGGGGGGGTGAGATCAGCCTCACCTGGTCCGGGTCATCTTCTATCAGGAGCACGGCGTCTTCCGGCCTCTTCCGCAGCCACTGGAGCTCTTCTCCCTCCGTCCGGCTCTTCACTGCTCTTCAGCGCTGCCTCCCTCTTCGGCGCCCGCCCGGTGTCTTCTGCGCTCTTCCACGCGGTCGTCTTCTTCGGCTCCCGCCCGGCGTCTGACTTCAGATGCCGGGGGCGGGGCCTATGACAATGCCTATGCCAATCGGTGCTCGCCGCGCCATCTTCTGATTGGCCGGCACCCCGCGAGCCGTGACTGGCTCGCGGACGGCGGCGTATTTGAACTCCCGCCGCCAGCGCTTCAGATTGGCTGCCAAATCGGCGCCAAGTTTGAAGCACCGCTGCCCGTCGCTACTTCCAGTCTGGTGCAGGGAAACACCTGGTCCCTGCACCGGACACCCGTCGCTTACTGACAGGCGCTGGGGACAGACACACTGCCCCAGCGCCGGCCACCGCTGTACTCTGCAGGGGACGCAGATCCCCTGCACCCTGCCGCTCTGATGTGCCCTGGAACACAGGGCACATCTCTACAGCAGTGGCAAACGCAGGATTTCCATGAGGGGGGTTTCCGCACATGTATGTATGTATGTATGGGCCCCGAAACGTTGATATGCTGTGACTTTGCATCATTACAATTTTTTGACAAAATCTCTGAGTGCTCCTGCCTTTTTTACTGGTATTACAATTAATTATAGAGGGCACCTCAGTATCATTTTGTATGTCAGGAGTGCCGGACCGCCATACATACACGTACTGTAGCATACTTACAAAATCAGCATACACACACTATACATGCACACAGCATAGATGCATACACACATACAGTCTACAGCACACATACATACACACACAGTATACATGCACACAGCATACATAAACACAGTGTACAGTATACATGCACGCAGCATACATACATATATACATACATACAGCCACACACACAGTATACATGCACACAGCATATATACATACATACACAGTATAAATGCATACATACATAATATACATGCATACATACATGCAAACAGCATACATACACAAACAAACAGTATACACACACCATTAAAATGAAGCACAGCCATCCACATGTCACTCACACTGCTGCAGTAATAGGAACAGTATTTCACTTACCCAGCCAGCATATTTTATTACAGACCACGACTCACCCCCGAGATATGTGACAAGCACCTTGACTGGCTTGCCCAGTGCCCTCACGGTAGATGCGTGCCCTCACCAGGCTCTCTGTCTCTCTCAAATAACCCACATCCTGCCTGGGAGGAGCTGCGCGCTGTCGCTGCAGCTCCCCCTACAGGAACCCAGCAGCCAACTTCATTCACTGGTAGTGTAAGGAGAGAGCTGCTGCTGCAGCCGCGTGGGTGCAGCATGCCTGAGCTCCTCCTTACTGTGTACACACACACACACACGCGCGAAAAGAATCGGTAAGCAGCGCCGATGGATCGGCGTCCAGGGGGGGGTTTCTAGGTACTCGGAACCCCCCCCCCCCCGCATGCGCATGTGTACAGCACCACAGATTGGATCGGAAGAGAGATCCGATCTGTGGCGTGGCAGGGGGCCCTTTTGGAAAGGGGGGCCCGGGGGTACGTATCCCCGGGACCCCCCCCTTAATCCGGCTCTGGGAGGAGGGTTTACCGGCGCATGCTCCATTGGGGGGTGGTATGAGAAGGGGGGAGGGGGCAAATTTGGGTTATACCAATGGTCAGGTGGCACTATCTCACACGCCGGCACCAGTGCTTGGCGCCTGGCGCGTGAGGTAGCCTCAAAGATTAACCGTTGGAGGATCAGTTTTTGTTCCTCCGTTAACAGGCGCATTTCCGCAGCAATATAATTGCCAAATTGTTGTTCCACATCCGGGGGCCTATGGAGAACCTCCTCGGCGCGTTGGAAAAACTGCTGGGAGCCAGAGGGGGGTCTATAGAGGGCAGAAGTGGTCCTCCTCGCCGTGCGCCTCGGTCTTGCTGGACGCGGCTGTGGGGTTGCCACCGGCTCCACTACCGGCTCCTCCACTTCTGCCCCTTGGCCTGTGGTAGGCTCCTCCTCCAGCTCCGGGGTAGGTTCCTGCAATATAAGAAAAACTAAAATGAGGTCTATGTCAAAATTTGTGGGGGGCATATCAAACAAATGTGTGTGTACTTACCAGATCCAGACTCTCCTAGGCCTCCTCTTCTACAGGAATTGGAGGCTCTGGAGCCAGAGCGTCCCGTGACCTTACCCGCGGCTCTTGCTCTATAATGAACTGAATTTGGTCATAGTACCAGAGCGTCGGTTTATAGACCTCATCAGTCCCGGCTCCGGATCGCTGTGAATCCTGCACCTTCTTTTGTTCCTTAACGAAGACTGTTTGGAATTTTGCGATTTTTTTTCTTCACCCAATTCACATCGACAGCAGAGTTTCTGCCTCTACTGTACTCAATAAGCTGCTGATATGCCCGATCCCGCTTGATACTGTTGGCATAGTCCGGGCTTCTGACACGCCACAGGCACTCGTTGTGATGGTACAGATCAACGATTCCTGACCAGAATTGGCGATACTCCTCAGATGACATTGCTGGTTGAAAATAAAATAACACAATTAGCCGTCAAAATGCAACCGTCGCATACAAAAAGCCTAAAAAGACTATTATATATCTATATCTATAAAATCACATTAAAATACACAGCACCCAAAAAATGCATCCCTTAATGTGTCACCAGCATCCCCCCCCCCCCCCCCCCCCCCGCAAGGAGGCGTGCCCTCATTACTTAAATGGGCCTGGCCTCATCTGAAAAGACTACCTCATACCCCAGTATTTGACCGTGTACCAACAGATCACCGACACCTTAGGGAAATAGAAATTCTACCATCTTAAGCCCCACACAGTAATGCCCCCTGCACCATAATATGCCACACACCGCAATGCCCTTGATACATTAAATCCCCACATTACGGCAGGCAAGAGTCCCCATTTTACACATTATGGCAGGAAAGAGTCCCCATTTTACACATTATGGCAGGAAAGAGTCCCCATTTTATACATTATGGCAGGCAAGTGTCCCCCTTTTTACACATCATGGAAGGCACGTGTCCCCATTTTATACATCAGGGCAAAAGCCCCATTTTATACATTACTGCAGGCAATTGTCCCCATTTAATACATCACGGCAGGCAATAGTCCACTTTTTACCAGTGGCGTGCGGTGAGGTCAGTGGCTGGTGAGGCACTACAGCCATAATGTCCGCCGAATCCTGCCGATGACCCCCTACCGCCGCTGAGCCAATGCCCACTACTGCCTATGAGCCGCTGCCCGCTGCCAGTGCCGTTTCTAGGGGCGGGCGAGCCGTGCAACCGCACGGGGCGCCCGCCGCGGCACTATGTTACTCCTTCTCGCCTCTCCCGAGCGCTCCTGCTCGGGGGGCGGAGTTTCGCGGAATGACGCGTTGCGTCGTGACGTCACGACGCAAACGCGTCATTCCGTGAAACTCCGCCCCCCGAGCAGGAGCGCTCGGGAGAGGCGAGAAGGAGAAGCAAGCAGAAGGAGGAGGCGGCCGGCGCGAGGGACGTGAGGCGGCGGGACCGAAGAGCGGGAAGACGTAAGTATTCTCTCTCTCTCCCCCCCCTCTCCCCCTTCCTTCTCCTCCGCTTGAAACCTGCCTGCCGCTGCCGCACTGTGTAAAATGGGGGCACCTGCTTATGGGGATACCTGCCTGCCACACTGTGTAATATGGGGGCACCTGCCTATGGGGATACCTGCATGCCACACTGTGTAATATGGGGGCACCTGCCTATGGGGATACCTGCCTGCCACACTGTGTAATATGGGGGCACCTGCCTATGGGGATACCTGCCTGCCACACTGTGTAATATGGGGGCACCTGCCTGCGTACTGTGTAATATGGGGGCACCTGCCTGCGTACTGTGTAATATGGGGGCATCTGCCTGCGTACTGTGTAATATGGGGGCACCTGCCTGCGTACTGTGTAATATGGGGGCACCTGCCTGCCACACTGTGTAATATGGGGGCACCTGCCTGCGTACTGTGTAATATGGGGGCACCTGCCTGCCACACTGTGTAATATGGGGGCACCTGCCTGCGTACTGTGTAATATGGGGGCACCTGCCTGCGTACTGTGTAAAATGGGGATATCTGCCTGCCGTGCTGTGTAAAATGGGGATATCTGCCTGCCGTGCTGTGTAAAATGGGGATACCTGCCTGCTGTACTTTGTAAAATGGGGATACCTGCCTGCGTACTGTGTAAAATGGGGGCACCTGCCTGCGTACTGTGTAAAATGGGGATACCAGCCTTCCGCGCTGTGTAAAATGGGGACACCTGCCTGCCGCGCTGTGTAAAATGGGGACACCTGCCTGCCGCGCTGTGTAATATGGGGACACTTGCCTGCTGTAATGTGTAAAAAGGGGACTTTTTTATTTTTATTTTTTCCCCACTGTGGTGGGTGTGATGATATCAGATGAGGCCATGCCCACTTTAATGAGACCACGCCCATTTTAATCAGGCCACACACCCTTGTCGGGAGCGCGCGCGCCTACGGCGCGCGCATGCTTTTTCTTTTTATGGCTATATGGGGAGGGGGGGCACACTTTTTTTTTTTTTTTTTTTTAGAGCAATGGGGGGGTGGGGGGGGGGGGGCGCATTTTGAAATCTCGCACTGGGAGCCAAATTGTCTAGAAACGGCCCTGCCCGCTGCCACCACAATGGCTTACAAATTCGCCCACCATCAACTGACCAAGCCCTCCGCCACTAATTTGCATCTCAGTCCGATGCCGCCAATGCCCCCTGCCTGCCTGCTCATCATACTTGTTGTATATTGTAAATTTTTATAGAAAAAATAATAATTAGTGTTCGGAAAGGGAGTGGGAGGAGAACATGAATGCAATTTTGTTGTCCAGGGCTTCCATTAACTTTATGGAGAAGAGTCTGAATGTGTTACAAAAGTTTAAAAAAAAATGCGTGGGGTCCCCCCTCCTAAGTATAACCAGCCTCGGGCTCTTTGAGCCAGTCCTGGTTGTTTAAATACTGGGAAAAAATTGGACAGGGGTTCCCTCTATTTAGACAACCAGCACCAGGCTCTTAGTCCGGTTCTGGTTCCAAAAATACGGGGGACAAAAGATGTAGGGGTCCCCCCTGTATTTTTAAAACCAGCACCGGGCTCCACTAGCCAGGGACATAATGCCACAGCCGGGGGACACATTTATGGAGGTCCCTGTGGCCGTGGCATTACCCCCCCCCCAACTAGTCACCCCTGGCCGGGGTTCCCTGGAGGTGTCGGACCCCTTAAATCAAGGGGTCACCCCCCTCCAGGCACCCAAGGGCCAGGGGTGAAGCCAGAGGCTGTCTCCCCCCCCCCCCCCCCCCATCCGTGGGCAGTGGATGGGAGGCTGATAGTCATGTGTGTAAAGAAAAGAATATTGTCTTTTGTTGTGGAACTACAAGGCCCAGAAAGCCTCCCCCGCTTGCTGGTACTTGGAGAACCTCCAGTACCAGCATGCAGGGAAATAACAGGGATGCTGGTACCTGTAGTTCTACAACAACAAAAATACCCAAATAAAAACACAACTCACACACCGTGACAGTAAAAATTTATTAAAACACATTTACACACTCGCACATACTTACCTACATCCCACGCCGGTCACGTCCACTTGTCCAGTAGAATCCAATAGGGTAGGGGTACCTGTAAAAATGAAAATTATACTTAACACATCCACAGGGGAGAGAGAGAGAGACTAACCTGCTGCTGCTGCTGGGGAGAGCCGCACACACTGCAGGGCCATGCCGCTGCTCCTGTCAGTGGGAGGACGGAGCCGGCGGAGGAGGGGTGAGAGCCGCATGGGGGAGAGCCCCCCAGTGCCAGATACATTGCCCCACAGTGCCATATACTGTGCCCCCCAGTGCCATATACTGTGCCCCACCTTGCCAGAAAAATTGCCCCACAGTTTCAGATACAGTGCCCCCCAGTGCCATATACAGTGCCCCCCAGTGCCAGATACGGTGCCCCACAGTGCCAGAAAAATTGCCCCCCAGTGCCATATACGGTGCCCCCCAGTGCCATATACTGTGCCCCCCAGTGCCAGATACAGTGCCCCACAGTGGCAGAAAAATTGCCCCCCAGTGCCATGTACATTGCCCTCCAGTGTCATATATGGTGCCCCCCTAGTGCCAGATACATTGCCCCCCCAGTGCCAGATACATTGCCCCCCAGTGCCAGATACATTGCCCCCCAGTGCCATATACGGTGCCCCCCAGTGCCATATACATTGCCCCACAATGCCAGATACAGTGCCCCACAGTGCCAGAAAAATTGCCCCACAGTTCCAGATACGGCGCCCCCCAGTGCCATATACATTGCCCCCCAGTGCCATGTACGGTGCCCCCCAGTGCCAGATACAGTGCCCCACAGTGCCAGAAAAATTGCCCCACAGTGCCAGATACTGTGCCCCCAGTGCCAGATACATTGCCCCACAGTGCCAGATATGTTACCCCTGATAATAAGAATTTACTTACCGATAATTCTATTTCTCGTAGTCCGTAGTGGATGCTGGGGACTCCGTAAGGACCATGGGGAATAGCGGCTCCGCAGGAGACTGGGCACATCTAAAGAAAGCTTTAGGATCACCTGGTGTGCACTGGCTCCTCCCCCTATGACCCTCCTCCAAGCCTCAGTTAGGATACTGTGCCCGGACGAGCGTACACAATAAGGAAGGATTTTGAATACCGGGTAAGACTCATACCAGCCACACCAATCACACTGTACAACTTGTGATCTGAACCCAGTTAACAGCATGATAATAGAGGAGCCTCTAGAAAAGATGGCTCACTACAACAATAACCCGAATTTTTTGGTAACAATAATTATGTACCAGTATTGCAGACAATCCGCACTTGGGATGGGCGCCCAGCATCCACTACGGACTACGAGAAATAGAATTATCGGTAAGTAAATTCTTATTTTCTCTGACGTCCTAGTGGATGCTGGGGACTCCGTAAGGACCATGGGGATTATACCAAAGCTCCCAAACGGGCGGGAGAGTGCGGATGACTCTGCAGCACCGAATGAGAGAACTCCAGGTCCTCTTTAGCCAGGGTATCAAATTTGTAGAATTTTACAAACGTATTTGCTCCTGACCAAGTAACTGCTCGGCAAAGTTGTAAAGCCGAGACCCCTCGGGCAGCTGCCCAAGATGAGCCCACCTTCCTTGTGGAGTGGGCATTTTAAGATTTTTGGCTGTGGCAGGCCTGCCACAGAATGTGCAAGCTGAATTGTACTACAAATCCAACGAGCAATCGTCTGCTTAGAAGCAGGAGCACCCAGTTTGTTGGGTGCATACAGGATAAACAGCGAGTCAGATTTTCTGACTCCAGCCGTCCTGGAAACATGTATTTTCAGGGTCCTGACCACGTCAGGCAACTTGGAATCCTCCAAGTCCTTAGTAGCCGCAGGCACCACAATAGGTTGGTTCATGTGAAATGCAGAAACCACCTTAGGTAGAAAATTTGAGGACGAGTCCTCAATTCTGCCCTTTCAGAATGAAATATTAAGTAAGGGCTTTTATATGATAAAGCCGCCAATTCTGACACACGCCTGGCTGAAACCAGGGCTAACTCGTCACTTCCATGTGATATATTTTAAGTATACAGTGGTGAGTGGTTCAAACCAATGTGACTTTAGGAAACTCAACACAACATTGAGATCCCCAAGGTGCCACTGGAGGCACAAAAGGAGACTGTATATGCAGCACCCCTTTTACAAATGTCTGAACTTCAGGCACTGAAGCCAGTTCTTTTTGGAAGAAAATCGACAGGGCCGAAATTTGAACCTTAATGGACCCTAATTTTAGGCCCATAGACAGTCCTGTTTGCAGGAAATGGAGGAAACGACCCAGTTGAAATTCCTCTGTAGGGGCCTTCTTGGCCTCACCCCACGCAACATATTTTCGCCAAATGCGGTGATAATGTTTTGCGGTTACGTCTTTCCTGGCCTTGACCAGGGTAGGGATCTTCAGGATCCGGCATTCAACCGCCATGCCGTCAAACGCAGCCGCGGTAAGTCTTGGAACAGACAAGGCCCTTGCTGGAGCAGGTCCTTTCTTAGCGGTAGAGGCCACGGTTCGTCCGTGAGCATCTCTTGAAGTTCCGGATACCAAGTCCTTCTTGGCCAATCCGGAACCACGAGTATAGTTCTTACTCCTCTCCTTCTTATGATTCTCAGTACTTTTGGTATGAGGGGCAGAGGAGGGAACACATACACTGACTGGTACACCCACGGTGTTACCAGAGCGTCCACCGTTATTGCCTGAGGGTCCCTTGACCTGGCGCAATATCTGTCTAGTTTTTTGTTTAGACGGGACGCCATTATGTCCACCTTTTGTTTTTCCCAACGGTTTACAATCAGGTGGAAGACTTCTGGGTGAAGTCCCCACTCTCCCGGGTGAAGGTCGTGTCTGCTGAGGAAGTCTACTTCCCAGTTGTCCACTCCCGGAATGAACACTGCTGACAGTGCTATCACATGATTTTCCGCCCAGCTAAAATCCTTGCAGCTTCTGCCATTGCCCTCCTGCTTCTCGTGCCGCCCTGTCTGTTTACGTGGGCGACTGACGTGATGTTGTCCGATTGGATCAATACCGCCTGACCCTGAAGCAGGGGTTTCGCTTGACTTAGGGCATTGTAAATGGCCCTTAGTTCCAGAATGTTTATATGAAGAGATGTCTCCAGGCTTGACGATAAGCCCTGGAAATTCCTTCCCTGTGTGACTGCTCCCCAGCCTCGCAGGCTGGCATCCGTGGCCACCAGGACCCAGTCCCGAATGCCGAATCTGCAGCCCTCTAGAAGATGAGCACTCTGCAACCACCACAGGAGGGATACCCTTGTCCCTGGTGACAGGGTTATCCGCTGAAGCATCTGAAGATGCGACCCGGACCATTTGTCCAGAAGGTTCCACTGTGCGTGGAATCTGCCGAATGGGATTGCTTCGTAGGAAGCCACCATTTTTACCCAGAACCCTTGTGCATTGATGCACTGAGACTTGGTTCGGTTTTAGGAGGTTCCTGACTAGCTCGGATAACTCCCTGGCTTTCTCCTCCGGGAGAAGCACCTTCTTTCTGGACTATGTCCAGAATCATCCCTAGGAACAGAAGACCTGTCGTCGGAATCAGCTGCGATTTTGGAATATTGAAAATCCAATCGTGCTGCCGCAACACTACCTGATATAGTGCTACACCGATCTCCAACTGTTCCCTGGATCTTACCCTTATCAGGGAATCGTCCAAGTAAAGGATAACTAAAATTCCCTTCCTTCGAAGGAATATCATCATTTCGGTCATTACTTCAGTAAAGACCCGGGGTGCCGTGGACCATCCCTACGGCAGCGTCCGAACTGATACAGTTCTGTACCATAACCTGAAATACCCTTGGTGAGAAGGGTAAATTTTGACATGAAGGTAAGCATCCTTGATGTCCCGAGACATCATGTAGTCCCCTTCTTCCAGGTTTGCAATCACTGCTCTGAGTGACTCAATTTTGAATTTGAACCTCTGTATGCAAGTGTTCAAAGATTTTAGATTTTAAAATCGGTCTCACCGAGCCGTCTGGCTTCGGTACCACAATAGTGTGGAATAATACCCCGTTCCCTGTTGCAGGAGGGGTACCTTGATTATCACCTGCTGGGAATACAGCTTGTGAATGGCTTCCAAAACTGCCTCCCTGTCAGCGGGAGACGTCGGTAAAACAGACTTTTGGAAACGGCGAGGGGAATACGTCTCGAATTCCAATTTGTACCCCTGAAATATTATCTGAAGGATCCAGGGGACTACTTGCGAGTGAGCCCACTGCGCACTGAAATTCATTGAGAACGGGACCCCACCATGCCTGAACTTGTAAAGCCCTAGCGTCATACTGAGGGCTTGGCAGAGGCGGAAAAGGGTTTCTGTTCCTTGGAACTGGCTGATCTCTGCAGCCATTTTCCTCTCCCTCTGTCACGAGCAGAAAAGAGGAACCCTTTTGTCCGCTTGCTAACCAGGACTGCGCCTGATAATACGGCGTCTTATTTTGAGAGGCGACCTGGGGTACATCCCCTCTTTTAAGGCAATACTTCCAAATGCCGTTTGGAATCCGCATCACCTGACCACTTTACTGGAATAATTGGACAACGCACTTATACTTGATGCCAGTCGGCAAATATTCCGCTGTGCATCATGCATATATAGAAATGCATCTTTTAATTGCTCTATAGGCAATAATATACTGTCCTTATCTAGGATATCATATTTCCAGTCAGGGAATCCGACCACGCCAACCCAGCACTGCACATCCAGGCTGAGGCGATTGCTGGTCGCAGTAGAACACCAGTATGTGTGTAAATACATTTTAGAATACGCTCCTGCTTTCTATCAGCAGGATCCTTAAGGGCGGCCATCTCAGGAGAGGGTAGAGCCCTTGTTTTTACAAGCGTGTGAGCGCTTTATCCACCCTAGGGGGTGTTTCCCAACGCACCCTAACCTCTGGCGGGAAAAGGTATACTGCCAATAACTTTTTAGAAATTATCAATTGTTATCGGGGGAAAACCACGCATCATCACACACCTCATTTTATTTCTCAGATTCAGGAAAACTACAGGAAGTTTTTCCTCACCAAACATAATACCCCTTTTTTTGGTGGTATTCATATTATCAGAAAAGTGTAAACTTTTTCCATTGCCTCAATCATGCAATGTGTGGCCCTATTGGAAATCACGGTTGTCTCTTCACCGTCGACACAGGAGTCAGTACCCTTGTCGGCGTCTGTATCTGAGGTAACGGGCGCTTTAGGGCCCCTGTATGAGACGTCTGGACATGCACAAGCTGAGTAGCCGGCTGTCTCATGTCAACCACTGTCTTTTATACAAAGCTGACACTGTCACGCAATTTCAACAGTACATCCACTCAGGTGTCGACCCCCTAGGGGGTGACAACACTATTTCAGACACTCTACTCCGTCTCCTCATCATTTTTCTCCTCATACATGTCGACACCAACGTACCGACACACAGCACACACACAGGGAATGCTCTGATAGAGGACAGGACCCCACTAGCCCTTTGGGGAGACAGAGGGAGAGTTTGCCAGCACACACCAGAGCGCTATATATATATATACAGGGATAACCTTATATAAGTGTTTTTCCCTTTATAGCTGCTGTTATACTGCGCCTAATTTGTGCCCCCCTCTCTTTTTTAACCCCTTTCTGTAGTGTAGTGACTGCAGGGGAGAGCCAGGGAGCTTCCCTCCAACTGAGCTGTGAGGGAAAATGGCGCCAGTGTGCTGAGGAGATAGGCTCCGCCCCTTTCTCGGCGTCCTTATCATCCTTTTTCTGTATGTTTTGGCAGGGGTTAAATGCATCCATATAGCCCAGGAGTTATATGTGATGCATTTATTTTAGCCATATAAGGTTTTTTATCGATTTATTGCGTCTCAGGGCGCTGCCCCCCCCAGCGCCCTGCACCCTCAGTGACCGGAGTGTGAAGTGTGCTGAGAGCAATGGCGCACAGCTGCGGTGCTGTGCGCTACCTTATCTGAAGACAGGATCGTCTTCTGCCGCCGATTTTTCCGGACCTCTTCGCTCTTCTGGCTCTGTAAGGGGGACGGCGGCGCGGCTCCGGTGACCCATCCAGGCTGAACCTGTGATCGTCCCTCTGGAGCTAATGTCCAGTAGCCTAAGAAGCCCAATCCACTCTGCACGCAGGTGAGTTCGCTTCTTCTCCCCTTAGTCCCTCGATGCAGTGAGCCTGTTGCCAGCAGGTCTCACTGAAAATATAAACCTAAACTAAAACTTTCACAAAGAGCTCAGGAGAGCCCCTAGTGTGCACCCTTCTCGTCGGGCACAGAAATCTAACTGAGGCTTGGAGGAGGGTCATAGGGGGAGGAGCCAGTGCACACCAGGTGATCCTAAAGCTTTCTTTAGATGTGCCCAGTCTCCTGCGGAGCCGCTATTCCCCATGGTCCTTACGGAGTCCCCAGCATCCACTAGGACGTCAGAGAAAATGTCGATATTATCTTAAACCATAAAGCTATACCTTTAAACACACTTTTACCATGGAGCCGCTGCGGCCGCTAGACTTAATATGCACTCTACGTACTTTGTACGCTATTTGCGTACAGAGTCCCGTACCTTGTACGGACTTGGCGTACAAACGCCGCGCTGGGGGTACAAAGTACACACAGCGCGCACACACCCAGAGTTATACTTTAAACCTTATTAGTAATGCAATGCAATGCAATGATATTATTACACTTTAAACCTTATGCAGCAAAGCACTGCAATGATGTTACACCTTAAACCTTATGCAGCGCTGACGGTACAAAGTACCCGCAGCGCGTACACAACTTATCAATACACTTTTAAACCTTATACAGTTAGGCAATGTAATACACTTTAAACCCTAGCAGGGAAAAGAGGACACAACACCGATTTGTAGTTAAAACTGGGTTCCGACACCACAGAGTATATATCTGGAAGGGGGTTAACAATACAATTTATACACTACAATACAACAGAGTAAATGGCTACAGTCAATGTACATACGTGAGAATATTCGCATGCGCTTCCTGGTCCAGTCCTCCGCTAATCAGGTAGATAGCGTTAAGAGTCTTCTGACCGGCCAGGCAGCAACAGGCTTTTTATACACTACTTCCAAAAGCAATACAATGGACACTGTAATTCCTTTGTCCATTGGACACAGGGATGCATCTTTACATTACAGGAGAGGTCATAGGTTGATTTGAAAAGGTGGGCGATGTCTTTCTCAACTGCTCTTGTGGGTGGTCTCCTTTGGATTCCTGCCGCATACATAATATACAGTAAATACAGTTTATATCTATATTCTACTTCTGCACTTAACTATACGCAGGAACATGCAATCTTCCTCTAACCAACACCGGAATGTTACCCTTAAAATACCCTACAGCTGGATACCAGACATCACCTTATAACCTTAGTCTGTCCCTTCCTATCATGCAAAGGCGAATCCCTTAGTCCTGGAATCATTTAAACTGTTGATACTTGCTGATGTGGTGCAGGGGGGCAATGTGTACAATGTGCACTATTTGGATTAAATATGTAATGTTTTGATAACCCTCTATGCGTTCACAAACTCTGCCGTAAATACCCACACCACACGCAGGACCGCGGGAGTGACCATACGCAAATTGCGGATATGTGCACGCACGGCGGAACAAGTGCACGCGCAGCGGGCATGTGTGTGTGGTTAGTACGTAATGTGTGCACTGGAATATTTTTCGACTTTGATAGTCCACCCTTTGGCAGTCAACAATAACTGCCACTATCTAAACACTAAACAGAAAAATATACAATACAATATCTACAGAAGGTTGGATGGTAGGAGGAGAGGTGTAGGTGGGAAATGTATGACCTAGTGGAATAGTAAAAGCATGTATGTATGAATCCATGTCTGAGGGGCATGTATCATCATGCCGTATATGTTCTAGATAAGCTTCGAGGTATTGCGAAGTATACATTAAATCCTTCTTATCCCGTATTAAGGGTCTGTAAGTGGGCCAACAAACACTACCGAGCTCTTTTTGGCTTCTTGTTCCAACAAATGGGGTGCACATTTAGTTGATGATACATGGAGGGGGAACATATGTGAGTGCTAATATATTTGGATATCACCTGTCGACTATGTGTGTCACTAACTGAAGGTTGTAGAGATGAAGATAAGACACATATCTAAAATACATTCACATAACATTTTCGTAATCATTCTTGGGTGTAGTCGATGTCTTTTCCGGATCGTGTATCTGGGCAAAGGGGGAGACAAAGGAAAAACGGGTGAAAGAAACAGGCCATGGAATTCATTTGCAATCCTTATCATAACATTGTCTCTATGGATGGGTCGTAAATTAAATCTGCTGCTGTAACAATGCACCCGCTCCTTGAAATCATTCATTTTGTGCCGTGCTTGCTCCGCGTTAGAATTCAAACACACCTAAATATCAAACCAAAAATTATGACGACTCCCAGGATCCAAAGGAGAAACTTCCCTACACTCATAATAACATTTTGAGCCCACTCTCCTAATCCTGAGAACCGATTTCGTGGGTTCAACCATGAGACCCAGCCGGTCAGTTCATTACTTACAGCAGTCAGGGTAAGGTTGTGTCTCCTTCGGAACTCCCACTTCAACTGCAAGATATCGTCCATCTTTTGATCGATGATCTCGGTTTGGTCATCAGTGCTGTTCGTAATATACGTGCAGCACTTCACACCATATTGAGTTGCCAAAGTGACACAATACCCACCCGTCACAGCTGTGATATAATTAAGGACCATCCTGTGCTGGATCAGTTCTGTCTTGTAAGCTTGCAACTCCCTACCCGTATACCTGAAGGTGTCATCATACATCTCAGTGATATTATCTATCAAGTTCGCTAGCGCATGGATATACCTATAATTTATAATTCCTCTGGCAGTACGGGTGATGTCTAATGCGAGAAGGAATTGAATCCCGGTGGATTCGTGGATCAAATCAGAGGCTACGTGCTCTGTCCTATCTATGAGGTGTCTCTTAACGATGTGTTCATAGTGAGTATGAGTATAAGGAGCCTGAGCACTGCGGTGAACGTCTTTCATCTTATCATGGGTTATGGTCATGACCTCTGGCAACAGTCTTCCAACATAACACAATCCCTCTGAGTTTGGGGCAAGCCACTTATACGCCTTCCTCCCACATATGAAATAGGCATCATCGGGGAGAACATATGGGACAGAATATGACATTACCATATTACAAACTTTCCAAGTGAAAAACCCAATCCCTAGTTCTCCCATCTGCTCAGTACAAGTATCAGGCTGGATGATATGAGCACAGTACCCTGGTGATACTTCTCCAACCCACATGGTCTTGCTTGCTCGTGTATACCTATACCGGAAATACCTTCCACTGTTGGCTATTTGGCGTACAAGTTCAGAGTCTATGGGTATCCTATCAGTTCTGTGTGAAAAGGCCATGGTCTGGTTATTCCATGTCACCTCCCAATTTCCTGGTTTTCGGAAATTGGAAATGTTGAAGCATAATAAGGATCTATCTACATGATACTGGTGGAGCTTCAAACTAGGGGGCCTAGAAATATTAAATTTCTTGTCCACCGGTCTCCCACCCCGTAATTCGAGTACCTCATCTATTGCTAAAGGGTACGGTACTAATCCTGACTTGCTCTGACCTTGAGGTACTTGTGAGCACACCCAGCATTCTGTCTGGTTTAAGACCTTACCCACTAGGGAGTGGTAATCACTCAATGGATGACGGTCCATGTTGATATTAAGGCTGGACTGACATCTTTGGATGCACCCATCCTCAACTATGTTCTCACAATTTTTACAAATGCAATTTTCCACAGTCAATAACCCTTCACAGTGCCTCCGAGCTCACTGACTACCAGATTGTTTTCTGATACTCGCCTTTGCTCAAGTGATGTGTTGCATTTGGAATTCTACAAATCCGTCCTCGCCATCAGAACCCATTCCAGATCCTTTCTCGACCTCTCTGGGACTCTCACCGAAACAGACTGTTTTGGTCAACAACAGGGTTAACAGGAAAACCCGGAACGCAGTCTCTTGGGGTAAGTCCATCTTGTTAAGGGGAGAGAAAGGAAACAAGAAGGGGGAGGAAAGGGAAGGAGAGAAGGAGGGTAGTGGGAGATGGAGAAAATAATAAAAAAGAAAAACTGGTGCGACAACCGCCTCTTGGTCTTGTTGTTCTCCGCGCTCAGGTGCTGTGACAACAGTCCTGCCTCTCAACCTTCCCGGAACAGACACTCCAGTGATACGATGTTCTCTACACTCTGCTCTTTCTCATGTGTTCTCTCTGGGCAGCGACCTTCTTACAGTGGGACTAGTGGACCCAAGTCTCTCTTTCGGCAACCTTTAATGCTGTCGTGCTGGTTAGTAAGACTTAGTTGTAAGTATGTGCTTTGCACTTGATAACAGCCACTCTGTCTGGTTCTTGTATCGCTGTTAGAAGCCTTTTTATGTGAGATGCATGCGCTACAGGTGTGCCAGCTGCCGTCATGAAATTTCTGAGGCGCCATAGGGCCCCGAAATCATGCACTACTCCAAAGGCATACCTAGAATCTGTGTATATATTAGCTGACTTACCCTTGGCCAATTCACACGCTCTGGTTAGGGTGACCAGCTCAGCAACTTGTGCTGAGTGCGGTGGACCCAGGGGTTCAGCTTCTATGATACCTCTGTCATCTACGACTGCGTATCCAGTACACAAATCTCCTGAGTCCGTTTGTCTGTGGCAACTACCGTCAGTGTAAAAGGTAAAATCTACGCCTTCCAGTGGGTTGTCACTAATGTCGGGTCTTGCAGTGAAAGTCTGGTTCAGATATTCCATACAATCATGCGTGTCAGTATCTGCACTAAATCCTCCTTCACCATCATTCTCATCCTCCACCCTTTGTGCCTGTCCAGGCATACCCGACAGATAAGTTGCAGGATTTAGTGCGCTGCATCTCTTTATGGTGATGTTTACAGGGGCCATTAGTGCTAATTCCCACCTTGTAAACCATGCTGATGAGACATGTCTGGTTTGGGCGGAGTTCAGTAAGGCTGACACTGCATGAGGCGTATGGACTGTCAGGTTGTGTCCTAACACTACGTCTTCGCTTTTACTCACTAGCAATGCTATCGCTGCAACACTTCGCAAGCATGTGGGGAGAGACCGCGCTACGGTGTCCAACTGTGCACTGTAGTAAGCTACCGGCCTGCTGGCATCACCATGTCTCTGGGTTAGGACACCTGCCGCACACCCAGCACTTTCCGTACCGTACAATTCAAAGGGTTTCCCATAATCTGGCATGCCTAATGCAGGTGCCTGTGATAGGCACTGTTTGAGTCTCTCAAATGCCAGTTCGGACTCATCTGTGTGCGAGATCCGATCTGGTTTGTTTGAAGAGACCATTTCTTGCATAGGTAAAGCCAGTAGGGAGAACCCTGGGATCCAGTTTCGGCAGTACCCACACATTTAAAGAAAAGTGCGGATCTGTTGCTGGGTTTGTGGCAGAGTCATGTCGCGAATCGCCTGTATTCTATCAGCGGTAAGATGTCTAAGGCCTTGCGTCAAGCAATGTCCCAAATATTTTACCCTGGTCTGGCACAACTGCAACTTATCCTTTGAAACCTTGTGTCCCGTATTAGAAAGGTGAAACAGAAGCTGTTTCGTGTCTTTCAAGGACGATTCGAGTGAATCAGAACACAGCAGTAAGTCATCTACATACTGTATTAATACTGATCCGCTCTCAGGTTGAAAGGATTGTAAACAGTCATGCAAAGCCTGGGAGAAAATACTTGGGCTGTCAATGAAACCTTGGGGTAGGAGAGTCCAAGTGTACTGTACTCCCCTGTATGTGAATGCAAACAGGTATTGGCTGTCAGGGTGCAGAGGGACAGAAAAGAAAGCAGAACAGAGGTCAATGACAGTGAAAAATTTTGCAGTAGGGGGAATTTGCATGAGGATGACAGCTGGATTTGGCACTACTGGGAATTGGCTCTCAACTATCTTGTTTATCCCTCTTAGATCCTGCACTAGCCTGTAACCCCTCCCCCCACTCTTTTTCACAGGGAAGATGGTACTATTGGCAGTGCTGGACGTCCTGACTAGGATGCCCTGTTATAGCAAGCGCTCTATGACTGGGTACACTCCTAATTCCACCTCTGGCTTCAGAGGATACTGAGGGATTTTTGGAGCTATCCTACCATCTTTTATTTGCACTACTACGGGAGCTACATTCGCCATCAATCCAGTGTCTTGTCCATCTTTGGTCCAGATGGATCCCGGTATTTGTGAGATAATTTCCTATACCTTGGATGGACACCTGTCTATACCAGCAGAGTGTGACATTAGCCTTTGTGGGGTGTCTAACATATCCTGCACTTCCTGAACATGATTCTCGGGTATATCCAAGAAGACACCCTCAGGAGTACAATATATGACACACCCCATTTTACACAATAGATCTCTCCCAAGTAGATTAGTCGGAGCCGATGCAGCTAACAAAAAGGAATGCTTGGTCTGCAAAGGTCCTATCGTAATCTCCGCAGGTCTACTCAAAGGGTAGTGTTGCACTACTCCTGTTACTCCCATTGCCGAAATTGTTTTACCCGTGGTTTTCATACCTACCATTGAATTTAACACTGACCTGGCCGCCCCTGTATCTACAAGAAAAGATAGTGATCTACCAGCTACATCAATTGTGACCTCAGGTTCACTACCAAGGCTAGCAATCAACTTCACTGGCTGCAGACTACAGGTGTGGCCCAACCCCTATTGTATATTGTGACCCTCCCGCAGCACGCTGGCAGCTTTAATATGTGAGGGGGGTAGCTGAGAATTTTCAGAGGTCTGCCAGTCCCTCCTAGGTGGGTACCTCCTTGTTTCCCCTGCATGCGGCTCATAACTTCTCCTATGCGATCCCTGATCCCTATTATGTGTATTATAGTGTGGTTCATATCCTGGTCTAGGGGGTCGATATACCTTATGTGTGCCTTTATAACTGCAGTTCCGTGCAAAATGCCCTTCCTTCCGACAGTTATAGCATACTACTAAACGTGACTTACCATCAGGGATCTGGGGTTTTGGCTGATGTGGTTTGGTTGTAAGGGCATTTATACTTACTGTCATCAGCTTATCCCCCTGTGACTCCCTGTGCTTAATGACGTTCCGATCGTGCTCGATAGCGGACTCTCTTAATGCAGCCACCGAGATACCTCTCCAGTTAGGTAGAGTGGTTTGTACCCTTGTTCTTAATGTCTCTTTTAACCCGTCCATTAATACTGACACAGCTACCTCCCTGTGATGTACATTTTCCTTAATGTCCTCGACCCCAGTGTATCTAGCCATTTCCTGCAGTGCTCGGTGGAAATATTCAGATGCTGTTTCACCTTCTTTTTGTCTTATGGAAAAGATTTTATTCCATTTGACAACAGTAGGGAAATATACTCCTAATTGCAGATTGATCTGTCGTACATTCTCCTGAGTGTACTCATCAGTGAGAGGTACTTTTGCGTCTAATTTACAATCAGTAATGAATTTCACGGGGTCAATATTGGAAGGTAAACATACTCGTAGCACTGTTCGCCAATCTTTGTTTGTGGGTTCGGTGGCGTTACCTAATTCTTTAATGAACCTCTGGCATGCGACTAGATCCTTTCTGGGATCGGGAAATTCAGACATAATTGTCCTCAATTCTGTCCGGGACCAGGGACAATGCATAGCAATGTTCCTGATGGGAGTGACTCCCTGAGCGTCAGTCTTCCCATTGGGGACTGCGATCACCCTGACAGGATTTAATTCAATTACATCATTCTGAGTTGACTCCACAATCTGAGGTGCTATTGTCTCTGCATAATGTATGGTACCGTACTTACCTGTGGACACGACCTCACTTATCCCTCCGCTAGGGGGCCTTACAACTGATCTTACTGGTTGGGCCGTGCCCACCTGAGTGTTCTGTATGGTGGCTGCTAGAGAGAGTGCCGATATCGTGCTGGGCTCATCTTCTTGCTCGCAGTCCTGAGGAAAGTTTAAAATGGGATACAACTTGCACGGGTTAGCATTAGTACATTTATCAACTATACTCTTATCAGATACCAATATTCCATTGTCTGTAGCCACTTTCTCCCCTACAATATACGGTGGTGGTGGTGCGGTTGCCATCATTTTCCTGCTCGGTTTGGAACCGGCTGCGTGAGCTAATTCTCTTTGCATATCGCCTTGCTGCCATAAATTTAAACAGTTTGTGTGTCTGACCCTTTGCTTTCGGGATTTTATCAGACATATCCTAATCCTTAAATTCTGCAATACCTCTGGTTCAAAACTGCCTACCTTAGGGAATGGTTCCCTATCTTCTGCAGTCATACGTTCCCATTCATTGCAAAAAACTTCTGTGTGTGGTCCATGCTTCTCACACATTATGTACCTCGCCGACCCCCTGGGCCGCGGAATGTCAACCTGAACCTTGGTTGAACGTCCCTTACTTGAGCAACTGGCCCCCATATTTTGCAGGTATTTTCCTTTTGGCTAATCCCACAAAAATAACCAAAATACTCAATATAAGGCAACAGTGAAAGTTCTCCGAGTGCTTTCACCCACTCACGCCCACGTTGGCCAGTACTACCATACACTGTCGATAGCGCAGGCAATGTACCCAACCTAGGGCCCTGTGTAACCTCTATTCACTGGAAGTATCTGGGAATAACTTACCCTTTCCAGTAAATATACGTTGTTGGAGATTTCCTGAGAGAGACCAGCGAAAACTCCCTAAACCTTTATTATACACAAATCACGCTTGCATATGCTATATCTAGCGCTAATGATACCGCGACTTTACGCAAAGCTCGTAAAAAGGGTATCATGTTGCGTTAAATATTGCACCCACTAACGCGCGGTCCAATCGCACAGCGTATAGGTACTTGTTACTTATCCGCCGTACGACCAATGGAATCGATTTTTTCAGGCTGCGAAACCTCAGCCGGAGCGTATCAAAAACAAGCCTATATGGGTAAACCTCGCTAACCCCCTGGGCTGCGGTACTCTAAACCTCGCTGACCTCTTGGGCCGCGGTACTCTAAACCTCGCTGACCTCTGGTCTGCGGTACTCTGCTACCTTGCTCCTTTGTACTTCAATCTATATTAACGTGAGTCAGCTATTCTCACGCCACCAAGTCTCCACTCACCTGGTGTACCACTTCTACGGGATCCCGAATTCCCTGGGTCCACAAAACCTTTATTATATTTGCTCACTCACGTTTGTTCACTCAAATACACTTTGGTTTTTTTGTACAGAAAATTAACTTTCATTCAGATAAACAGCCTTAGTACCAGAGGTAATACAGTAAAAAAGGTTTTATTTAAACTAAATTTTGGAAACCGAGCAATTTGTGCTATTGTAGCGTGGCTACTGTTCCGCCCCTAAACTAAACAATGCTATTGTGTAATTTGTACTTAGCGGTCGTACCCTTACGCACGTTGCGTAAACATGTGACCGTGCGTATGTCCTTACATTGCGTACGCAGTCCCGTACTTTGTCCGAGACATGTGTACAAAGACCGTACGTCCGCAATAGTACAAATCCCACACTTCTATAAATGTAAGCGATATTACCTATAATCGCTCACTTAACACAACACAGTTTCTTTCTAAATAAACCTGTTTAACTAGGCCAGACTGTATTTGTGTTTTACATTTACTTCCTTAATATTTAGTCTATGTTTTAACTAAATAGCAACAAATTTCTCCGTACAGGTCTAAATGAATCTAGTAATCAGTATTTATGGCAACAATATGAGCAGGTATACAAATACAAAGTATAGGTGTATGCTTGTGTTGTGTGCGCATTTGGCGCCAAATGGAAATTCACAGATTTTTAAAATAGCTTTGCGTATTTACTTTACGGGTCCCACCAGCATCCCTACAAACCATGCAGAGCAGATACCATCTAATCAGCAATAAGATAGGGTTTCCAGTGTATCCACCAACCAGGAGAAGGCTTACGTGGGATACCTGTCCGCCCTTTGCTGATAGATAAAGTCTGCTTTAACCTGCTAGGCTGCGGGTATGAGGAAAAACCGGACGATGCCCCCAATTGATAATGTCGATATTATCTTAAACCATAAAGCTATACCTTTAAACACACTTTTACCATGGAGCCGCTGCGGCCGCTAGACTTAATATGCACTCTACGTACTTTGTACGCTATTTGCGTACAGAGTCCCGTACCTTGTACGGACTTAGCGTACAAACGCCGCGCTGGGGGTACAAAGTACACACAGCGCGCACACACCCAGAGTTATACTTTAAACCTTATTAGTAATGCAATGCAATGATATTATTACACTTTAAACCTTATGCAGCAAAGCACTGCAATGATGTTACACCTTAAACCTTATGCAGCGCTGACGGTACAAAGTACCCGCAGCGCATACACACCTTATCAATACACTTTTAAACCTTATACAGTTAGGTAAGGTAATACGCTTTAAACCCTAGCAGGGAAAAGAGGACACAACACCGATTTGTAGTTAAAACTGGGTTCCAACACCACAGAGTATATATCTGGAAGGGGGTTAACAATACAATTTATACACTACAATATACAACAGAGTAAATGGCTACAGTCAATGTACATACGTGAGAATATTCGCATGCGCTTCCTGATCCAGTCCTCCGCTAATCAGGTAGATAGCGTTAAGAGTCTTCTGACCGGCCAGGCAGCAACAGGCTTTTTATACACTACTTCCAAAAGCAATACAATGGATACTGTAATCCCTTTGTCCATTGGACACAGGGATGCATCTTTACATTACAAGAGAGGTCATAGGTTGATTTGAAAAGGTGGGCGATGTCTTTCTCAACTGCTCTTGTGGGTGGTCTCCTTTGGATTCCCGCCGCACACATAATATACAGTAAATACAGTTTATATCTATATTCTACTTCTGCACATAACTATACGCAGGAACATGTGATCTTCCTCTAACCAACACCGGAATGTTACCCTTAAAATACCCTACAGCTGGATACCAGACATCACCTTATAACCTTAGTCTGTCCCTTCCTATCATGCAAAGGTGAATTCCTTAGTCCTGGAATCATTTAAACTGTTGATACTTGCTGATGTGGTGCTGTGTACAATGTGCACTATTTGTATTAAATATATAATGTTTTGATAACTGTCTTTGCGTTCACAAACTCCGCCGTAAATACCCACACCACGCGCAGGACCGCGGGAGCGACCATACGCAAATTGCGGATATGTGCACGCACGGCGGAACAAGTGCAAGCGCAGCGAGCATGTGTGTGTGGTTAGTACGTAATGTGTGCACTGGAATATTTTTCGACTTTGACACCCCACAGTGCCAGATACGTTGCCCCACAGTGCCAGATACGGTGCCCCACAGTGCCAGGTACGGTACCCCCAGTGCCAGATACATTGCCCCACAGTGCCATATGCGGTGCCACCCCAGTGCCAGATATGTTGCCCCACAGTGCCAGATACGTTGCCCCACAGTGCCAGATACGTTGCCCCACGGTGCCAGATACGGTGCCCCCAAGTACCAGATACATTGCCCCACAGTGCCATATACGGTGCCCCCACAGTGCCAGATATTTTGCCGCACAGTGCCAGATATTTTGCCCCACAGTGCCAGATATTTTGCCCCACAGTGCCAGATACGTTGCCCCACAGTGCCAGATACGGTGCCCCCCAGTGCTGCCCCCCCACAGCTGCTGATACTTACCGTTTCCAAAGACGTCTTCTGCTCCACGTGCTGCTCCTTCTTCAGCCTCCGTTCAGTGACTGTAGAAAATGGACCCGGCGGGGAGTGACCGGGGTGACTCAGATCGGCATTGCAAGCTCATATCACAAGCTGCTGGAAACACTTGCGATATGAACTAGATAGTAGAGATGAGCGCCGGAAATTTTTCGGGTTTTGTGTTTTGGTTTTGGGTTCGGTTCCGCGGCCGTGTTTTGGGTTCGACCGCGTTTTGGCAAAACCTCACCGAATTTTTTTTGTCGGATTCGGGTGTGTTTTGGATTCGGGTGTTTTTTTCAAAAAACCCTAAAAAACAGCTTAAATCATAGAATTTGGGGGTCAAAAACCATAATTTCCACTCATTTTCAGTCTATTCTGAATACCTCACACCTCACAATATTATTTTTAGTCCTAAAAATTTGCACCGAGGTCGCTGTGTGAGTAAGATAAGCGACCCTAGTGGCCGACACAAACACCGGGCCCATCTAGGAGTGGCACTGCAGTGTCACGCAGGATGTCCCTTCCAAAAAACCCTCCCCAAACAGCACATGACGCAAAGAAAAAAAGAGGCGCAATGAGGTAGGTGTGTGAGTAAGATAAGCGACCCTAGTGGCCGACACAAACACCGGGCCCATCTAGGAGTGGCACTGCAGTGTCACGCAGGATGTCCCTTCCAAAAAACCCTCCCCAAACAGCACATGACGCAAAGAAAAAAAGAGGCGCAATGAGGTAGCTGACTGTGTGAGTAAGATAAGCGACCCTAGTGGCCGACACAAACACCGGGCCCATCTAGGAGTGGCACTGCAGTGTCACGCAGGATGTCCCTTCCAAAAAACCCTCCCCAAACAGCACATGACGCAAAGAAAAAAAGAGGCGCAATGAGGTAGCTGACTGTGTGAGTAAGATAAGCGACCCTAGTGGCCGACACAAACACCGGGCCCATCTAGGAGTGGCACTGCAGTGTCACGCAGGATGGCCCTTCCAAAAAACCCTCCCCAAACAGCACATGACGCAAAGAAAAATAAAAGAAAAAAGAGGTGCAAGATGGAATTGTCCTTGGGCCCTCCCACCCACCCTTATGTTGTATAAACAAAACAGGACATGCAGAACAAACAAATACTCAAAAAATGGGCGCTTAGTGTAGTTTCATAGAATGAACAATAAATACTTAAAGTCCTTTGTGAGTGAAAAGTCCAACTCCAAAGAAGGGCCTCCTATAGAGATGTGTGCGTCTTCTGATTCACAGGTACCTCACGATGATATGTAATGGAAAAACAAAGTGGAAAAACATAGTGTAATTTGCCTTTAAACACCGCAAAGTCTTTAAGACACAATGGCTTGATATTCAAGGGTAGCGTACCCCACTCACAAGGAAAAGGGTATGGCTCCACACATAATGGTATCTTTATACATCTGAAATTGACGGTTAATGGCATGGATGGCGTACCATTACTCACTCAGATAGTCGTAAGGATCCTCCTATCACGGTTTCTTTGAAATGTCCAGCTCCAATCACGAACCACATGAATTAAATTAAAATATGGTTTATTTAAAACAAATTAAAACATGGGATATGCAGGAGACCACACACAATGTGCCAGGGGCAGAAAGTACAGTGTGCCAATGCTGAGCCGCCGGCCGGAAACGGCAAAAACAAGCCAGATGTGATGCACAACTACACTCCCACATATGTGTGTGATACTCCCTGTAGAACACCCTTCTCCAACGCGTTTCTCCCCTACAATGGGGCTTCTTCAAGGAAAACCTTTGTTTTCCTTGAAGAAGCCCCATTGTAGGGGAGAAACGCGTTGGAGAAGGGTGTTCTACAGGGAGTATCACACACATATGTGGGAGTGTAGTTGTGCATCACATCTGGCTTGTTTTTGCCGTTTCCGGCCGGCGGCTCAGCATTGGCACACTGTACTTTCTGCCCCTGGCACATTGTGTGTGGTCTCCTGCATATCCCATGTTTTAATTTGTTTTAAATAAACCATATTTTAATTTAATTCATGTGGTTCGTGATTGGAGCTGGACATTTCAAAGAAACCGTGATAGGAGGATCCTTACGACTATCTGAGTGAGTAATGGTACGCCATCCATGCCATTAACCGTCAATTTCAGATGTATAAAGATACCATTATGTGTGGAGCCATACCCTTTTCCTTGTGAGTGGGGTACGCTACCCTTGAATATCAAGCCATTGTGTCTTAAAGACTTTGCGGTGTTTAAAGGCAAATTACACTATGTTTTTCCACTTTGTTTTTCCATTACATATCATCGTGAGGTACCTGTGAATCAGAAGACGCACACATCTCTATAGGAGGCCCTTCTTTGGAGTTGGACTTTTCACTCACAAAGGACTTTAAGTATTTATTGTTCATTCTATGAAACTACACTAAGCGCCCATTTTTTGAGTATTTGTTTGTTCTATATATATGCTATAAGGGTTTGGTGGCCCTTTTTTTCCTCAAACGGCAGCCACAGTGAGTTTGCGCCTTGGGTATCTGGTCTTTTATTGTTTTTGAAAACAGGACATGCACACTTTAACCAACCCATCATTTCAGTGACAGGGTCTGCCACACGACTGTGACTGATATGACGGGTTGGTTTGGACCCCCCCCAAAAAAGAAGCAATTAATCTCTCCTTGCACAAACTGGCTCTACAGAGGCAAGATGTCCACCTCATCATCATCCTCCGATATATCACCGTGTACATCCCCCTCCTCACAGATTATCAATTCGTCCCCACTGGAATCCACCATCTCAGCTCCCTGTGTACTTTGTGGAGGCAATTGCTGCTGGTCAATGTCTCCGCGGAGGAATTGATTATAATTCATTTTAATGAACATCATCTTCTCCACATTTTCTGGATGTAACCTCGTACGCCGATTGCTGACAAGGTGAGCGGCGGCACTAAACACTCTTTCGGAGTACACACTTGTGGGAGGGCAACTTAGGTAGAATAAAGCCAGTTTGTGCTAGAGATGAGCGGGTTCGGTTTCTCTGAATCCGAACCCGCACGAACTTCATGTTTTTTTTCACGGGTCCGAGCGACTCGGATCTTCCCGCCTTGCTCGGTTAACCCGAGCGCGCCCGAACGTCATCATGACGCTGTTGGATTCTCGCGAGGCTCGGATTCTATCGCGAGACTCGGATTCTATATAAGGAGCCGCGCATCGCCGCCATTTTCACACGTGCATTGAGATTGATAGGGAGAGGACGTGGCTGGCGTCCTCTCCATTTAGATTAGTAGAGAGAGAGAGAGAGATTGACCTGAGGCTGATACTGTAGAAGAGAGTGCAGAGTTTAGTGACTGACCACAGTGACCACCAGCAGTGCAGTTGTTTTATTTAATATATCCGTTCTCTGCCTGAAAAAAACGGTACACACAGTGACTCAGTCACATACCATATCTGTGTGCACTGCTCAGCCCAGTGTGCTGCATGCCTGCATCATCTATGTATATATTATATATCTGACTGTGCTCAGCTCACACAGCTTATAATTGTGGGGGAGACTGGGGAGCACTGCAGTGCCAGTTATAGGTTATAGCAGGAGCCAGGAGTACAAGACAGTCACATACCATATCTGTGTGCACTGCTCAGCCCAGTGTGCTGCATCATCTATGTATATATTATATATCTGACTGTGCTCAGCTCACACAGCTTATAATTGTGGGGGAGACTGGGGAGCACTGCAGTGCCAGTTATAGGTTATAGCAGGAGCCAGGAGTACATATTATATTAAAATTAAACAGTGCACACTTTTGCTGCAGGAGTGCCACTGCCAGTGTGACTGACCAGTGACCTGACCACACTGACCACCAGTATAGTTAGTAGTATACTATATTGTGATTGCCTGAAAAAGTTAAACACTCGTCGTGTGACTTCACTTGTGTGGTGTTTTTTTTTTTATTCTATAAAAAACTCATTCTGCTGACAGACAGTGTCCAGCAGGTCCGTCATTATATAATATATATACCTGTCCGGCTGCAGTAGTGATATATATATATTTTTTATATCATTATTTATCATCCAGTCGCAGCAGACACAGTACGGTAGTTCACGGCTGTAGCTACCTCTGTGTCGGCACTCGGCAGTCCATCCATAATTGTATACCACCTACCCGTGGTTTTTTTTTCTTTCTTCTTTATACATACATACTAATACATCTCTTTATCAACCAGTCTATATTAGCAGCAGACACAGTACAGTACGGTAGTTCACGGCTGTGGCTACCTCTGTGTCGGCACTCGGCAGTCCGTCCATAATTGTATACCACCTAACCGTGGTTTTTTTTTCTTTCTTCTTTATACATACATACTACGACATCTCTTTATCAACCAGTCTATATTAGCAGCAGACACAGTACAGTACGGTAGTTCACGGCTGTGGCTACCTCTGTGTCGGCACTCGGCAGTCCGTCCATAATTGTATACCACCTAACCGTGGTTTTTTTTTCTTTCTTCTTCATACATACATACTACGACATCTCTTTATCAACCAGTCTATATTAGCAGCAGACACAGTACAGTACGGTAGTTCACGGCTGTGGCTACCTCTGTGTCGGCACTCGGCAGTCCGTCCATAATTGTATACCACCTACCCGTGGTTTTTTTTTCTTTCTTCTTCATACATACATACTACGACATCTCTTTATCAACCAGTCTATATTAGCAGCAGACACAGTACGGTAGTTCACGGCTGTAGCTACCTCTGTGTCGGCACTCAGCAGTCCGTCCATAATTGTATACTAGTATCCATCCATCTCCATTGTTTACCTGAGGTGCCTTTTAGTTGTGCCTATTAAAATATGGAAAACAAAAATGTTGAGGTTCCAAAATTAGGGAAAGATCAAGATCCACTTCCACCTCGTGCTGAAGCTGCTGCCACTAGTCATGGCCGAGACGATGAAATGCCAGCAACGTCGTCTGCCAAGGCCGATGCCCAATGTCATAGTACAGAGCATGTCAAATCCAAAACACCAAATATCAGTAAAAAAAGGACTCCAAAACCTAAAATAAAATTGTCGGAGGAGAAGTGTAAACTTGCCAATATGCAATTTACCACACGGAGTGGCAAGGAACGGCTGAGGCCCTGGCCTATGTTCATGGCTAGTGGTTCAGCTTCACATGAGGATGGAGGCACTCAGCCTCTCGCTAGAAAAATGAAAAGACTCAAGCTGGCAAAAGCAGTAGCACCGCAAAGAACTGTGCGTTCTTCGAAATCCCAAATCCACAAGGAGAGTCCAATTGTGTCGGTTGCGATGCCTGACCTTCCCAACACTGGACGTGAAGAGCATGCGCCTTCCACCATTTGCACGCCCCCTGCAAGTGCTGGAAGGAGCACCCGCAGTCCAGTTCCTGATAGTCAGATTGAAGATGTCAGTGTTGAAGTACACCAGGATGAGGAGGATATGGGTGTTGCTGGCGCTGGGGAGGAAATTGACCAGGAGGATTCTGATGGTGAGGTGGTTTGTTTAAGTCAGGCACCCGGGGAGACACCTGTTGTCCGTGGGAGGAATATGGCCGTTGACATGCCTGGTGAAAATACCAAAAAAATCAGCTCTTCGGTGTGGAACTATTTCAACAGAAATGCGGACAACAGGTGTCAAGCCGTGTGTTCCCTTTGTCAAGCTGTAATAAGTAGGGGTAAGGACGTTAACCACCTCAGAACATCCTCCCTTATACGTCACCTGCAGCGCATTCATAATAAGTCAGTGACAAGTTCAAAAACTTTGGGTGACAGCGGAAGCAGTCCACTGACCAGTAAATCCCTTCCTCTTGTAACCAAGCTCACGCAAACCACCCCACCAACTCCCTCAGTGTCAATTTCCTCCTTCCCCAGGAATGCCAATAGTCCTGCAGGCAATGTCACTGGCAATTCTGACGAGTCCTCTCCTGCCTGGGATTCCTCCGATGCATCCTTGCGTGTAACGCCTACTGCTGCTGGCGCTGCTGTTGTTGCTGCTGGGAGTCGATGGTCATCCCAGAGGGGAAGTCGTAAGCCCACTTGTACTACTTCCAGTAAGCAATTGACTGTTCAACAGTCCTTTGCGAGGAAGATGAAATATCACAGCAGTCATCCTGCTGCAAAGCGGATAACTGAGGCCTTGACAACTATGTTGGTGTTAGACGTGCGTCCGGTATCCGCCGTTAGTTCACAGGGAACTAGACAATTTATTGAGGCAGTGTGCCCCCGTTACCAAATACCATCTAGGTTCCACTTCTCTAGGCAGGCGATACCGAGAATGTACACGGACGTCAGAAAAAGACTCACCAGTGTCCTAAAAAATGCAGTTGTACCCAATGTCCACTTAACCACGGACATGTGGACAAGTGGAGCAGGGCAGGGTCAGGACTATATGACTGTGACAGCCCACTGGGTAGATGTATGGACTCCCGCCGCAAGAACAGCAGCGGCGGCACCAGTAGCAGCATCTCGCAAACGCCAACTCTTTCCTAGGCAGGCTACGCTTTGTATCACCGGTTTCCAGAATACGCACACAGCTGAAAACCTCTTACGGCAACTGAGGAAGATCATCGCGGAATGGCTTACCCCAATTGGACTCTCCTGTGGATTTGTGGCATCGGACAACGCCAGCAATATTGTGTGTGCATTAAATATGGGCAAATTCCAGCACGTCCCATGTTTTGCACATACCTTGAATTTGGTGGTGCAGAATTATTTAAAAAACGACAGGGGCGTGCAAGAGATGCTGTCGGTGGCCAGAAAAATTGCGGGACACTTTCGGCGTACAGGCACCACGTACAGAAGACTGGAGCACCACCAAAAACTACTGAACCTGCCCTGCCATCATCTGAAGCAAGAAGTGGTAACGAGGTGGAATTCAACCCTCTATATGCTTCAGAGGTTGGAGGAGCAGCAAAAGGCCATTCAAGCCTATACAATTGAGCACGATATAGGAGGTGGAATGCACCTGTCTCAAGCGCAGTGGAGAATGATTTCAACGTTGTGCAAGGTTCTGATGCCCTTTGAACTTGCCACACGTGAAGTCAGTTCAGACACTGCCAGCCTGAGTCAGGTCATTCCCCTCATCAGGCTTTTGCAGAAGAAGCTGGAGACATTGAAGGAGGAGCTAACACGGAGCGATTCCGCTAGGCATGTGGGACTTGTGGATGGAGCCCTTAATTCGCTTAACAAGGATTCACGGGTGGTCAATCTGTTGAAATCAGAGCACTACATTTTGGCCACCGTGCTCGATCCTAGATTTAAAGCCTACCTTGGATCTCTCTTTCCGGCAGACACAAGTCTGCTGGGGTTGAAAGACCTGCTGGTGAGAAAATTGTCAAGTCAAGCGGAACGCGACCTGTCAACATCTCCTCCTTCACATTCTCCCGCAACTGGGGGTGCGAGGAAAAGGCTCAGAATTCCGAGCCCACCCGCTGGCGGTGATGCAGGGCAGTCTGGAGCGACTGCTGATGCTGACATCTGGTCCGGACTGAAGGACCTGACAACGATTACGGACATGTCGTCTACTGTCACTGCATATGATTCTCTCACCATTGAAAGAATGGTGGAGGATTATATGAGTGACCGCATCCAAGTAGGCACGTCACACAGTCCATACTTATACTGGCAGGAAAAAGAGGCAATTTGGAGGCCATTGCACAAACTGGCTTTATTCTACCTAAGTTGCCCTCCCACAAGTGTGTACTCCGAAAGAGTGTTTAGTGCCGCCGCTCACCTTGTCAGCAATCGGCGTACGAGGTTACATCCAGAAAATGTGGAGAAGATGATGTTCATTAAAATGAATTATAATCAATTCCTCCGCGGAGACATTGACCAGCAGCAATTGCCTCCACAAAGTACACAGGGAGCTGAGATGGTGGATTCCAGTGGGGACGAATTGATAATCTGTGAGGAGGGGGATGTACACGGTGATATATCGGAGGGTGATGATGAGGTGGACATCTTGCCTCTGTAGAGCCAGTTTGTGCAAGGAGAGATTAATTGCTTCTTTTTTTGGGGGGGTCCAAACCAACCCGTCATATCAGTCACAGTCGTGTGGCAGACCCTGTCACTGAAATGATGGGTTGGTTAAAGTGTGCATGTCCTGTTTTGTTTATACAACATAAGGGTGGGTGGGAGGGCCCAAGGACAATTCCATCTTGCACCTCTTTTTTCTTTTATTTTTCTTTGCGTCATGTGCTGTTTGGGGAGGGTTTTTTGGAAGGGACATCCTGCGTGACACTGCAGTGCCACTCCTAAATGGGCCCGGTGTTTGTGTCGGCCACTAGGGTCGCTAATCTTACTCACACAGTCAGCTACCTCATTGCGCCTCTTTTTTTCTTTGCGTCATGTGCTGATTGGGGAGGGTTTTTTGGAAGGGACATCCTGCGTGACACTGCAGTGCCACTCCTAAATGGGCCCGGTGTTTGTGTCGGCCACTAGGGTCGCTAATCTTACTCACACAGTCAGCTACCTCATTGCGCCTCTTTTTTTCTTTGCGTCATGTGCTGATTGGGGAGGGTTTTTTGGAAGGGACATCCTGCGTGACACTGCAGTGCCACTCCTAAATGGGCCCGGTGTTTGTGTCGGCCACTAGGGTCGCTAATCTTACTCACACAGTCAGCTACCTCATTGCGCCTCTTTTTTTCTTTGCGTCATGTGCTGATTGGGGAGGGTTTTTTGGAAGGGACATCCTGCGTGACACTGCAGTGCCACTCCTAAATGGGCCCGGTGTTTGTGTCGGCCACTAGGGTCGCTAATCTTACTCACACAGTCAGCTACCTCATTGCGCCTCTTTTTTTCTTTGCGTCATGTGCTGATTGGGGAGGGTTTTTTGGAAGGGACATCCTGCGTGACACTGCAGTGCCACTCCTAAATGGGCCCGGTGTTTGTGTCGGCCACTAGGGTCGCTAATCTTACTCACACAGTCAGCTACCTCATTGCGCCTCTTTTTTTCTTTGCGTCATGTGCTGATTGGGGAGGGTTTTTTGGAAGGGACATCCTGCGTGACACTGCAGTGCCACTCCTAGATGGGCCAGGTGTTTGTGTCGGCCACTAGTGTCGCTTAGCTTAGTCATCCAGCGACCTTGGTGCAAATTTTAGGACTAAAAATAATATTGTGAGGTGTGAGGTATTCAGAATAGACTGAAAATGAGTGGAAATTATGGTTTTTGAGGTTAATAATAATATGGGATCAAAATGACCCCCAAATTCTATGATTTAAGCTGTTTTTTAGGGTTTTTTTAAAAAAACACCCGAATCCAAAACACACCCGAATCCGACAAAAAAAATTCGGTGAGGTTTTGCCAAAACGCGGTCGAACCCAAAACACGGCCGCGGAACCGAACCCAAAACCAAAACACAAAACCCGAAAAATTTCAGGCGCTCATCTCTAGTTTGTGCAAGGGCCTCCAAATTGCCTCTTTTTCCTCCCAGTATAAGTACGGACTGTGTGACGTGCCTACTTGGATGCGGTCACTCATATAATCCTCCACCATTCTTTTAATGTTGAGAGAATCATATGCAGTGACAGTAGACGACATGTCCGTAATCGTTGTCAGGTCCTTCAGTCCGGACCAGATGTCAGCATCAGCAGTCGCTCCAGACTGCCCTGCATCACCGCCAGCGGGTGGGCTCGGAATTCTGAGCCTTTTCCTCGCACCCCCAGTTGCGGGAGAATGTGAAGGAGGAGATGTTGACAGGTCGCGTTCCGCTTGACTTGACAATTTTCTCACCAGCAGGTCTTTCAACCCCAGCAGACTTGTGTCTGCCGGAAAGAGAGATCCAAGGTAGGCTTTAAATCTAGGATCGAGCACGGTGGCCAAAATGTAGTGCTCTGATTTCAACAGATTGACCACCCGTGAATCCTTGTTAAGCGAATTAAGGGCTCCATCCACAAGTCCCACATGCCTAGCGGAATCGCTCCGTGTTAGCTCCTCCTTCAATGTCTCCAGCTTCTTCTGCAAAAGCCTGATGAGGGGAATGACCTGACTCAGGCTGGCAGTGTCTGAACTGACTTCACGTGTGGCAAGTTCAAAGGGCATCAGAACCTTGCACAACGTTGAAATCATTCTCCACTGCGCTTGAGACAGGTGCATTCCACCTCCTATATCGTGCTCAATTGTATAGGCTTGAATGGCCTTTTGCTGCTCCTCCAACCTCTGAAGCATATAGAGGGTTGAATTCCACCTCGTTACCACTTCTTGCTTCAGATGATGGCAGGGCAGGTTCAGTAGTTTTTGGTGGTGCTCCAGTCTTCTGTACGTGGTGCCTGTACGCCGAAAGTGTCCCGCAATTCTTCTGGCCACCGACAGCATCTCTTGCACGCCCCTGTCGTTTTTTAAAAAATTCTGCACCACCAAATTCAAGGTATGTGCAAAACATGGGACGTGCTGGAATTTGCCCATATTTAATGCACACACAATATTGCTGGCGTTGTCCGATGCCACAAATCCACAGGAGAGTCCAATTGGGGTAAGCCATTCCGCGATGATCTTCCTCAGTTGCCGTAAGAGGTTTTCAGCTGTGTGCGTATTCTGGAAAGCGGTGATACAAAGCGTAGCCTGCCTAGGAAAGAGTTGGCGTTTGCGAGATGCTGCTACTGGTGCCGCCGCTGCTGTTCTTGCGGCGGGAGTCCATACATCTACCCAGTGGGCTGTCACAGTCATATAGTCCTGACCCTGCCCTGCTCCACTTGTCCACATGTCCGTGGTTAAGTGGACATTGGGTACAACTGCATTTTTTAGGACACTGGTGAGTCTTTTCTGACGTCCGTGTACATTCTCGGTATCGCCTGCCTAGAGAAGTGGAACCTAGATGGTATTTGGTAACGGGGGCACACTGCCTCAATAAATTGTCTAGTTCCCTGTGAACTAACGGCGGATACCGGACGCACGTCTAACACCAACATAGTTGTCAAGGCCTCAGTTATCCGCTTTGCAGCAGGTTGACTGCTGTGATATTTCATCTTCCTCGCAAAGGACTGTTGAACAGTCAATTGCTTACTGGAAGTAGTACAAGTGGGCTTACGACTTCCCCTCTGGGATGACCATCGACTCCCAGCAGCAACAACAGCAGCGCCAGCAGCAGTAGGCGTTACACGCAAGGATGCATCGGAGGAATCCCAGGCAGGAGAGGAATCATCAGAATTGCCAGTGACATGGCCTGCAGGACTATTGGCATTCCTGGGGAAGGAGGAAATTGACACTGAGGGAGTTGGTGGGGTGGTTTGCGTGAGCTTGGTTACAAGAGGAAGGGATTTACTGGTCAGTGGACTGCTTCCGCTGTCGGCCAAAGTTTTTGAACTTGTCACTGACTTATTATGAATGCGCTGCAGGTGACGTATAAGGGAGGATGTTCCGAGGCGGTTAACGTCCTTACCCCTACTTATTACAGCTTGACAAAGGGAACACACGGCTTGACAAATGTTGTCCGCATTTCTGGTGAAATACTTCCACACCGAAGAGCTGATTTTTTTGGTATTTTCACCAGGCATGTCAACGGCCATATTCCTCCCACGGACAACAGGTGTCTCCCCGGGTGCCTGACTTAAACAAACCACCTCACCATCAGAATCCTCCTGGTCAATTTCCTCCCCAGCGCCAGCAACACCCATATCCTCCTCATCCTGGTGTATTTCAACACTGACATCTTCAATCTGACTATCAGGAACTGGACTGCGGGTGCTCCTTCCAGCACTTGCAGGGGGCGTGCAAATGGTGGAAGGCGCATGCTCTTCACGTCCAGTGTTGGGAAGGTCAGGCATCGCAACCGACACAATTGGACTCTACTTGTGGATTTGGGATTTCGAAGAACGCACAGTTCTTTGCGGTGCTTTTGCCAGCTTGAGTCTTTTCAGTTTTCTAGCGAGAGGCTGAGTGCTTCCATCCTCATGTGAAGCTGAACCACTAGCCATGAACATAGGCCAGGGCCTCAGCCGTTCCATGCCACTCCGTGTGGTAAATGGCATATTGGCAAGTTTACGCTTCTCCTCCGACAATTTTATTTTAGGTTTTGGAGTCCTTTTTTTACTGATATTTGGTGTTTTGGATTTGACATGCTCTGTACTATGACATTGGGCATCGGCCTTGGCAGACGACGTTGCTGGCATTTCATCGTCTCGGCCATGACTAGTGGCAGCAGCTTCAGCACGAGGTGGAAGTGGATCTTGATCTTTCCCTAATTTTGGAACCTCAACATTTTTATTCTCCATATTTTAATAGGCACAACTAAAAGGCACCTCAGGTAAACAATGGAGATGGATGGATACTAGTATACAATTATGGACGGACTGCCGAGTGCCGACACAGAGGTAGCTACAGCCGTGGACTACCGTACTGTGTCTGCTGCTAATATAGACTGGTTGATAAAGAGATGTAGTATGTATGTATAAAGAAGAAAGAAAAAAAAACCACGGGTAGGTGGTATACAATTATGGACGGACTGCCGAGTGCCGACACAGAGGTAGCTACAGCCGTGGACTACCGTACTGTACTGTGTCTGCTGCTAATATAGACTGGATGATAATGAGATGTAGTATGTATAAAGAAGAAAGAAAAAAAAACCACGGGTAGGTGGTATACAATTATGGATGGACTGCCGAGTGCCGACACAGAGGTAGCTACAGCCGTGGACTACCGTACTGTACTGTGTCTGCTGCTAATATAGACTGGATGATAATGAGATGTAGTATGTATAAAGAAGAAAGAAAAAAAAACCCTGGGTAGGTGGTATACAATTATGGACGGACTGCCGAGTGCCGACACAGAGGTAGCTACAGCCGTGGACTACCGTACTGTACTGTGTCTGCTGCTAATATAGACTGGTTGATAATGAGATGTAGTATGTATAAAGAAGAAAGAAAAAAAACCCACGGGTAGGTGGTATACAATTATGGATGGACTGCTGAGTGCCGACACAGAGGTAGCTACAGCCGTGGACTACCGTACTGTACTGTGTCTGCTGCTAATATAGACAGGATGATAATGAGATGTAGTATTTATAAAGAAGAAGAAAAAAACCACGGGTAGGTGGTATACAATTATGGACGGACTGCCGAGTGCCGACACAGAGGTAGCTACAGCCGTGGACTACCGTACTGTACTGTGTCTGCTGCTAATATAGACTGGATGATAATGAGATGTAGTATGTATAAAGAAGAAAAAAAAAACCACGGGTAGGTGGTATACAATTATGGATGGACTGCCGAGTGCCGACACAGAGGTAGCTACAGCCGTGGACTACCGTACTGTACTGTGTCTGCTGCTAATATAGACTGGATGATAATGAGATGTAGTATGTATAAAGAAGAAAAAAAAAACCACGGGTAGGTGGTATACAATTATGGACGGACTGCCGAGTGCCGACATAGAGGTAGCTACAGCCGTGGACTACCGTACTGTACTGTGTCTGCTGCTAATATAGACTGGATGATAATGAGATGTAGTATGTATAAAGAAGAAAGAAAAAAAAACCACGGGTAGGTGGTATACAATTATGGATGGACTGCCGAGTGCCGACACAGAGGTAGCTACAGCCGTGGACTACCGTACTGTACTGTGTCTGCTGCTAATTTAGACTGGATGATAATGAGATGTAGTATGTATAAAGAAGAAAGAAAAAAAAAACCACGGGTAGGTGGTATACAATTATGGATGGACTGCCGAGTGCCGACACAGAGGTAGCTACAGCCGTGAACTACCGTACTGTGTCTGCTGCGACTGGATGATAAATAATGATATAAAAAATATATATATATCACTACTGCAGCCGGACAGGTATATATTATATAATGACGGACCTGCTGGACACTGTCTGTCAGCAGAATGAGTTTTTTATAGAATAAAAAAACACCACACAAGTCACACGACGAGTGTTTAACTTTTTCAGGCAATCACAATATAGTATACTATACTGGTGGTCAGTGTGGTCAGGTCACTGGTCAGTCACACTGGCAGTGGCACTCCTGCAGCAAAAGTGTGCACTGTTTAATTTTAATAATATGTATTCCTGGCTCCTGCTATAACCTATAACTGCTCCCCAGTCTCCCCCACAATTAAGCTGTGTGAGCACAGTCAGATATTATACATAGATGATGCAGCACACTGGGCTGAGCACACAGATATGGTATGTGACTGAGTCACTGTGTATCGTTTTTTTCAGGCAGAGAACGGATTATATTAAATAAAACTGCACTGGTGGTCACTGTGGTCAGTCACTAGTAAACTCTGCACTCTCTAGTACTCCTAAGCTCCAGTAAATCAAGTGTCTCTGTCTCAATCTCACTCTCTCTCTTCTAATCTAAATGGAGAGGACGCCAGCCACGTCCTCTCCCTATCAATCTCAATGCACGTGTGAAAATGGCGGCGACGCGCTGCTCCTTATATAGAATCCGAGTCTCGCGATAGAATCCGAGCCTTGCGAGAATCCGACAGCGTGATGATGACGTTCGGGCGCGCTCGGGTTAACCGAGCAAGGCGGGAAGATCCGAGTCGCTCGGATCCGTGTAAAAAAAGCTGAAGTTCGGGCGGGTTCGGATTCCGAGGAACCGAACCCGCTCATCTCTACTAGATAGTACACCGATCTAGCAAGCATTGACTTGCCTGCACGGTCTATCTTTTCATACGATGCCGACCTGGCGGGGCCACGCATCGGGATCGAATCGGATCGCAAGGTGACTTTCAACTTGCGATCTGCACTAACGTTTCTTGCGATTTTGACTATATAGTCAAAATCTCAAGAAAAAATCTCACCGTGTGTACACATCCTAAGAGGTCTATTTACTAAACCTTGGATAGAGATAAAGTCGCTGGAGATAAAGCACCAGCCAATCGGCTCCTAACTGTCATGTCACAGGCCATGTTTTAAAAATGACAGTTCTGTGCTGATTGCTTGGTACTTTATCTCAAGCGACTTTATCTCCAACCAAGGCTTAGTAAATAGACCCATAAGCCTTGGAGAGTGATAAAGTGGAGAGAGTTAAACTACCAACCAATCTGCTCCAAACCGTCATTTTTCAAAAACAGCCGTTATCATGGCAGTTAGGATCTAATTGGCTGGTACTTAATCTCTCTCCACTTTATCACTCTCCAAGGCTTAGTACATCTGCCCCTTGTGACTAAGATGCACATTATCGGAAATAGGTCACAAAAATAAAATGCTAAAAAGATTCTCATTGGAGAGGGATGTTTGGCACAACTGCAGCAATAGTGTATCATTTAGGACACATTATATATCTAGAATTTCCTATTTATTTAGTTTACTTATACTAAGATATTGGAATTACTGCATCTCCTACTGATTTGTATACACCTAGCATGGGCCTAGAATTCTGTTTCATATATATATTTTTTTATATGTACCCTGTAGCCCTGTAGACATCTTGTTGTATGTGAATTTATTGGATAGCGTTGATTGGTGGTGTCTGGAAGAGTTTTGTCACTGCCAGGAACCCTGAATCATATACTGATAATCAGCTACTAAGATACTGTGTCACTATATAAGAGTGAAACAGTTTATCATGGTTCAAGAACCTCAGTTTTACTCCATGTTAAATTGCAGAGTTTATTATAATTGTTCTGTTTACCAGTGTTCTTAGTGTTTAGAGTGTGCACCTGTATTTTCTCTTTTCTCTGCAAGGTTCAAAATTCTATCTGTTTAAAAATTCTTGAAACATATTTTCAAAGGTTGTTCTCATTAACAAAAGATTATGTCAACAACTATGCCATAAAAGAACAGCTGTCCACGTTCTGCAGCTTATTACACATAGTAACCAGCAGTAGAGGTCCTCATTTCTACACATCACATACACATTAAGGGAACGGACATTCTTGTGGTGGCACTTCACTCATCATGTGTGAAGGATTGAGCAGAGGACATCAATTCAAGCAAATCTGACATCCTTCATTAAGGCAAACACCACGTTCCCCACAAGTCTTCCTGTAACTCTTGTTTCAGTATTGAGGGGAATCGGGGCTGACTCACACTGAGGAAAGAGGAGATGGATAGAAGTTTGTATTGCCCAGAAACTATATAAACACATGTAAAACATATCAGGCAAAGCATGAGACCTTCCCATGATGGTTTGTTACGAATTAAGGCGCATAGGACCTGATTTAGAGCTGGATGCAAATGGCGCCCCTGCTGTTAATATGTAAGCGTCACAGCCGCTGGCATATGTATTGTAGGTGATGTCCACTGGAGGCGCCTCTGAACCACTGTTTGTGTACAAGGGTGCAAATTTACTAAGCTCCCGATTCCATTCTAGTTTGCTTTTTTTCTAAGTGTCATCTCGGGAGTTTACTAAACACAAATCTCAGCAGTGTTGGGGCTATTCGCATTGAGATTAGTGATGAGCGGGTTCGGTTTTACTCGGTTCTCAAAACGGCATCTTATTGGCTCACGGATGTCACGTGTTTTGGATAGCCCATAAGATTCTGTTTTGAGAACCGAGTAAAACCGAACCCGCTCATCACTAATTGAGATACACAGCTGTCCAAAAAAATACAAATCAATAGACCATCGGTCAAACATGGCTGTTATTTTATACAACACGGGAATTTGCTAAGAATTTGTATTCTCAATCACTGCTGACAATAGCCAAACACTGCTAGGAAAGCCTAGAATTCGTACAAAAATGAAGCTTTCAAATAGACCTGTTTCTGGCTGGCGTGTTTAGATAGTCATGCACGGATCAGTGAGAAAATTGCGTAGGGTTCCCTGTATTTCTACAACCAGCACCGGGCTCTTGGACTGGTCCTGGTTACAAAAATACGGGGGACAAAAGAAGTAGGGGTTTTGAAACCAGCACCGGCTACACTAGCCAGGGAGGTGATGCGGCAGCCGGGAGGACACTTTTATATAGGTCCCTGTGGCCAAAGCATCACTCCCCCAACTAGTCACCCCTGACCGGGGGTTCCCTGGGGCAGTGGGGACCCCTTAAATCAAGTCCCCCCTCATCCAGGCACCCAAGGCTGTCTCCATCCACCCACCCCCATCCCTGGATGGTGGATGGGGGGCTCATATCCAAAATTGTAAAAAAAGAAAGAATATTGTCTTTTGTTGTTGATCTACAAGTCCCAGCAAGCCTCCCCCACTTGCTGGTACTTGGTAAACCACAAGTACCAGCATGCAGGGAAATAACGAGCCCGCTGGTACCTGTAGTTCCACAACAAAAGAAATACCCAAAGAAAAAGTTCACGTTTTCCAGGTCTCTTCATAGAATCACAAGTGAAATAATTAGCTCCACCTGTGGATCTCTTAAAATGTTAGTGAGTAATGAGTACACCTGTGCACCTGTTAGGTTACCTGGAAAACACATACAGTGTATAGTGCATGAATATTCCGCGTTACCATACAGAGAATATCATACCTCCCAACATGACCTTCTTTAGGAGGGGCAGAATGCTCTGCTCCTGGGCTTCCCTCTTCATTTATGATTGCCATCACCTGTGCTGAAACAACTTTCTTATCCATTAACCTGTTCAAAACAGGTGCCTGCAATCATAAATTAGGAGTAAAGTCCAAACGCAGAGCATTTTGTCCCCCCCGGAGAAGGTCATGTTGGGAGGTATGAAATATGTAAGCATTTACAATCTATCTTTCCTATCACATGCACACATTAGGGTTCATTTATTGGCAGAAGTCAATTAACTTGTTGACTGTGGGAGGGAACCCATGCAAAGACATTGCCTTGGTGGGAATCGAATCCAAGACGTCATTGTTGTAAGGCAGTAAGCTGACCACAATACCACAGTGCTGCCCCTTATAATTGAATGCAACACTGTGTAGTGTATAAATGGGCATGTACAGTGTGATGTTACATTTTTGTCTTGTGGTCTTCAGATGGCTTAGCCTGTTCTCACTCTTCTCCTAATGAGTAAGTCTTGAAAATAACCTTTTTGACTCTCAGGTAGAATATCAACCAACTAGACCCCTCTATGTCTCATCCACACTCATTACCTGATCCCATTCATGCCTACAGGCCACCGTCATTTGGGTGCTGGGGGCACAACTGTCCCAGGCCATGCCGCTCTGACAGAGTAGAGGGTCCAGGCTGCCCCTGACCCCGCAGAGAGGGCCCTTGCTCTAAATATTAAAAATGTCCCACCCAAAATGGCCACTGCCTCAGATGAGACCATTTTTTAATGAAAGAGTGGACAGCAGCCATTTTGGGAGTGACATTTCAAAAGCTAGTAATTGGACGGTAAACAAAGCCGGAGCTGTGAGCGGAGGAGAGAGTGGAGACATGTGATTGGAGGGGAGACTTAGCCGCGGCTGTGATTGTGGAGGGGAGAGAGAGGAATAGCCGTGGCTGTGATGGGGGCCGTGGAGGAGAAAAAGCCATATCTGTGACTGGAGGGGGGGGGGGGGGGGATAGAATAACCACAGCTGAGATTCGGGAGGGATGAGGAGACATAGCCGCAGCTTTGGGGGAGGGGGAAGAGAGAAAAAGTCTCAACTGTGACTGGGTGGGGAAGGAGAGGGTTGGATAGCCACAGCTGTGATTGGGGAGGGGGGGGAGGAAAGAAATAACCACAGCTGTGATTGGGGGGTGATGGAGGAAAGAAATAACCACAGCTGTGATTGGGGAGGGGGGTGAGGTAGCTGCAGCAGTGAGGGAGGGGCGGTGGAGAGAGAGGCTGCTGTGGGGAAAGTCTTCTATGTTGTGTGTGGTGCAGAGCACAAGGATCTATCGATCGGCAGCTGCAGCAGGAACGGGACTTTAGGTAAATGCAGTACTGTGACTATGTGGTATTATGTGTAAGGACACTGCTACTGTGGGCATTCTGCGTGCCACTTCGAGTGTGGGCTGTGTGTAAGGGGCACTATTACTTTAGGCATTATGTGTGGCATTAATACTGTGACTGTTATGGGTAAGGGGCACTACTACTGTGGGCATTCTGCGTGGCACTACTACTGTGGTCTATGTGTAAGGGGTACTTCTACTGAGGGTGTTATGTGAAAGGGGCACTACCACTGTTACCGAGAGGTGGGGGCAGGTACTAATTGCCCAGACATGATGGAGGAGCCTGGGTCCCCTGTCGTCCCATCGCCCCCTTTCCTGTCAGCAACAGCAGCTTTATTCTCCAGCCAGCACGTGCTGCTGTGTTCTGGCTGGGCTTAGCAGCAGCAGTCTCCTAAGCCTGTACGGGGGGTAGGACGGGAGTGATCACACTGATCATGCCACCCCCCTCTGGATTGCCCGTCGCTGAAAATACTTTTTTTTTTTTTACAATTATTTATTAGAAGGAGGCATGGTCACACCTCCCGCAATTGTGCCACACCCTCAAAAAAGTACCTGGGATCGCCACAGCTCTCTACACCCCTGGGCACTACTGCAGTGGGCATCATGTGGAAGGGGCACTACTACTGTGGATGTTATGTGTAGTAAGGGACAGTACTGTAGGCATTGTGTATAATGGGGATTACTATTGTGTAGCATAATGAGTACAATGGATACTACTGTGTAGCATAATGTGACTATGGGGCTCTACTATGTGGGTAATATGAATCGGGGTCACTACATATGGTGTAATGTGAATAAAAATGTGCTACTGCATGGCGTCATTTGAATTGGGGGTACTACAGAGTGGCCATGCCCCACATTAGGACCCCTAATTCAAATAATGCCACACCCAACCTTGTGAGACCACACACCTTCTTTTGCGGGCGCACGCTATCACTTTATTACATATGTAAGGGAGGGAGCAAATTTATAATTTGCGGGGGGACACTGCCTGAGAGCATATACTGGGGTATAATGTGGTGACAGGGGCATTACTATGGGGGCATAATGTGGTGTCAAGGGCATTACTGTGTGGGGCATATTATGGTGACAGGGCATAACTGTGGGGACTTAATATGGTGTCAGGGGAATTACTGTGGGCTTTATTATGGTACAAGCAGGGCCAGTGATAGGGTGTTCGGCGCCCTCCTGCAAACTACAAATTTGCGCATTCCCTCCCATACTTCAGGACACAAAAAAGGGTGTGGTCTCACAAGAAAGGGGCGTGGCCTTACATTAGTACTACCAATTGAAATTATGCCACACAGTAGTGCCCCTTAGTCACATTACACCACACAGTAGTGGCCCGTATTCATGTTAAACCACACGATAATGCCCCTTAATCAAGTTGCCACTTATTCATGTTATTATTATTCTGGGACAGAAGACGGGGAAGGGGGGGTGGTGGTATAGATGGGACGGGACACGGGGGGTGACAGTGACAGGACACGGGTGGTGACACAGTGACTGGACACGGGTGGTGACACAGTGACGGGACATGGGTGGGGTGACACAGTGACAGGACACGGGGGAGTGACACAGTGACGGGGACACTGTGGTGTGACATGGGGGATGACACAGTGACTGGACACGGGGGGTGACACAGTGACGGGACACGGGGGGTGACACAGTGACTGGACACGGGTGGGGTGACACAGTAACAGGACACGGGGGAGTGACACAGTGACGGGGACACAGTGATGTGACATGGGGGATGACACAGTGATGGGACATGGGGGTGAAACAGTGACAGGACACCGAGGGTGTGACACAGTGACAGGACATGGGAGGGGGTGACACAGTGACAGGACACCGGGGAGAGGTGACACAGACAGGACACGGAAAGGGGGGTGACACAGTGACGTGACATGGGGGAGGTGACACAGTGACTGGACACGGGGGGTGACACAGTGATGGGACACGGGGGGGTGACGGGACATGGGGGTGTGACACAGTGACGGGACACGGGGGGGTGACACAGTGACGGGACACGCGGGGGGGTGACACAGTGATGGGACACGCAGGGGGTGACACAGTGACTGGACACGCGGGGGGTGACAATGACGGAACACGCGGGGGGTGACACAGTGATGGGACACGGGAGGGGGGTGACACAGTGATGGGACACGGGAGGGGGTGACACAGTGACGGGACACGGGAGGGGGGGTGACACAGTGACTGGACATGGGAGGGGGTGACACAGTGACTGTGATAGAACACTGGAGGGGCAAGAGAGACACAAGGCTGGAACATAACACAGAAGAAATGGAGGGTTGGGGTGACACTGTAAGAAGAGGGCCAGGGACCTGCACCCCTGACTATTACCAATGAGTCCCTTGTTGTGTCCTTACCTCCCTGAATCCATATGATTCCGCTGCTACTGCCTCATTATGGTGCATGCTGGAGGTCACAGACGCCACAGACTGGAGAGGAAACAGCCGGGTAACACAAAACTTCTGGAGGGTGACCCATATTCCCTCCCTCTGCCCAGAGCCTGACCTACTCCGCAGCACTTAGAGCCATGACCGCCCGCTCTGTATGCCGCAAATCTGGCTCCCGTGTGTGCGCACGGCGGCCACAAGAGCGCGTTTTAAAGGTGTGCTGACCAGGATTCTGTGGGCTTCCTGGCAGCCGGCCGCAGCAGTGAGATGAGGCGCTGCGGCGTAATAGAGTGTGGAGCTTGCTGCTATCGCAGGGAGGGAGTGTTGGGCAGGCGGGCGGAGGGGTGACCGCTGGATTGATTTTGTTAAAAAAATATGTCCCATTGCTGCCGGCGCCGCTGCCTGTGTGATAGGCGCAGCGGTAGCTGGCAGGAGCAGTCATGTATAGAAGCAGGGATGCGGAGCAGGAAGAGCGCCTCTCCAGGCCGGCGCCTGCCTGCACTGCATCCCTTGCTGAGTGGTTAGCGCCGGCTCTGGGTACAAGGGCCCTTTGTGGGGTGTACTATAGTATTGCTCAGAGTATGTGCACATGAATTTTCATATAAATAATTTTTTCTTTTCTTTTTATTATTATTTTGTTTTGTGTGGAAGTGTGTGGAGGGGGGGGGGGGGGGGGGGGCTGCCCATTTTGTCTGTCCCAGGACCATCAATTTCAGATGGCAGCCCTGTCCTCTACCCTTCAACAAGATTTTTCCTAGCCTCCATACATTTCCTGAAAACTTACCTCTTCAGGCAGCATAGCAAATTCCTGAACCACCCACATAACCTATATAAGTTATTCTGGGATGCGGTTATGTGATTTGCGGTCGGGAGACGCCGGTATCCCACCCGGTGGAAAGTCTCACAGTCGGCATGCCGACTGACAGGGACTATTCCCGCTTGTGGGTGTCCCTGAGCCCAATGTGTGGCAAGCGCAGAGCCCGCAAAGGGCTTCGTTGCGTTCACCTCCCCCACTGGCAATTTAAACATCAGCATCCCCGCGTCGGGATGGTGACCGGTGGTGTCCCAACCGCCGGTCACCCATACCCAAACTCTTATTCTACCCAATTACCTTCCCTCTACACAGTTCACACAAAACTTACATGTGTTCACTTTCTACAGTTACACAACCCTATGACCACAGACCAACATTTCTGTATGACTGGATTACCAAGACCCTTTAGCACTGCAATCTGCAATACGATTAGCAGTAAGTAATCACTATCTTTCAAACTCCTATTTCTCTATAGATTGTAAGCTTGCAGGAAAGTCCTTCCTACGGTTTGCTGTTATCCGGACTTGTTTTATGACTGTTTTGTCTGTCTGTTGTTACCCATGTCTTGCTTTATTACTATTTTGATCTCCGTTGTAAAATGCAGTAGAATATGCTGTCACTATATAAATAAATGTTGATAAATAAAAATCTGTAGATCAAAGGAGCGCAGATCTTCTTATTTTCTTATTATTGTTTATTTATTAACAGTTTCTTATACAGCGCAGCATATTCCGTTGCGCGTTACAATTGGAACAACAATAATAGAACCAAACTGGGTAATAACAGACAGTCATAGAGGTAGTAGGAGGGCCCTGCTCGCAAGCTTACACTTTATAGAGAAATAGGCATTGACTCACAAGGACAGATGCCACCTATTGCATAATGGTCCACCAGATTGCAAAGGTTCTCAATGGGTTGTATTATATGATCACCCAGCAATGTTGGCCAAGGGTCAAGAGGGTGTGAAAGTGAAGACAGACAAAATATGTGATGTTATGTGTAGACCAGAGGTTCCCAAACTGTGTGCCGTGGCACCCTGGGGTGCCTCGGGTCACTTGCAGGGGTGCCTTGGGTTGGTGGTCCAGGACCATTTAAATTTATTCATAGTCAATATAATAGGCAAAACCAGTGCTGGTGGCTGCCAGTCATAAAAACAGAAGCAAATCTTGTCCCTCACCACACAACTGACCCTAAGGATGACATCTAAATGCGATCTACTTAATGTAATATTTATTTCTAAATTTCTCAATAAGAAATTTTTGACCTAGGGGTGCCGTGAAAATAATTCTGATATTCGAGGGCGCCGTGATTCAAAAATGTTTGAAAACCACTGGTGTAGACTGTACAGAGAGGATGTAATTACTTAGGGAAGCATTGAAGGTTATGTGGGTGGGTCTGGAATTTAATAGGTTTGTCTGAAGAGGTGAGTTTTCAGGGAATGTTTAAAGGTTTGGAGACTGGGGGGTATATTTACTAATATTCATGTTTTAGCCGTTTTTAAGGGTGTTTGAACTCGAATGGTATTGGGTGCATTTTACTGCAATTTTTTTAATCCTGATACGGTCATTTACTAAGCTGCCGAGTTTGCAACATTCGTCTTTTCCGATGTCGATGTGATTCGTAATGTCAGGCAGTGTTTTACAGGAGTGATGAGTAAAACACTGCCTGACAAAACACAAGGAATCCCGGCCGGATCTGTGAGATCCGTGCAGGGCTTCATTGTGCACCTTTAAAAAAAATAAAAAATTAAAGTGTTAAAAATCAAGAAAAAAATTGCGTGGGGTCCCCCCTCCTAAGCAAAACCAGCCTCGGGCTCTTTGAGCCGGTCCTGGTTGCAAAAATATGGGAAAAAAATTGACAGAGGTTCCCCCATATTTTAACAACCAGCACCGGGCTCTGCACCTGGTCCTGGTGCCAAAAATATGGGGGACAAAAAGCGTAGTGGTCCCCCGTATTTTTAACACCAGCACCGGGCTCCACTAGTCAGAGAGATAATGCCACAGCCGGGGGACACTTTTATATAGGTTCCTGCGGCCCTGGCATTAAATCACTAACTAGTCACCCCTGGCCGGGGTACCCTGGAGGAGTGGGGGCCCCTTAAATCAAGGGGTCCCCCCCTCCAGCCACCCAAGGGCCAGGGGTGAAGCCCGAGGCGGTCCCCCCCATCCAAGAGCGGCGGATGGAGGGCTGATAGCCAAGTGTAAAAATAAGAATATTGTTTTTTGTATCAGTACTACAAGTCCCAGCAAGCCTCCCCCGCAAGCTGGTACTTGGAGAACCACACGTACCAGCATGCGTTGGAAAAACGGGCCCGCTGGTACCTGTAGTACTACTACAAAAAATACCCCAAAAAAACAACTCACACACCTTGAAAGTAAAACCCATCCGGAGAGCGCCGCACCATGGCAAGATCCACAACTGCTGTGCCCTCCGTTGCCCGCTGTGTCCCCCGGCTGGGTCCCCAGTGAAGGGAACAAGACGCTACGCGTCTAGTTTCCCTTCGTGGAGAGGACCTTTGCTGTGCGGTGTGCGATGACGTCATCGCGCACAGCACAGCAAAGGTCCTCTCCACGAAGGGAACTAGATGCTACGCGTCTAGTTTCCCTTCGTGGAGAGGACCTTTTGCTGTGCGGTGCGCGATGATGTCATCGCGCACCGCTCAGCATTTAAGCGGCGCTACTACTGTACAGGGGGCATAACTGACCACGCCCCCTTATTAAGCCACGCCCCCATTCCCTGCCCCGGGCGCAGTGATGGCTCGAACCGGCCCTGCTACATTCACACATACTTACCTGTGTTCACACGAGGGTCGGTCCCCTTCTCCAAGTAGAATCCATTGGGTACCTGAAAATAAAATTATACTTACAAAAATCCAGTGTAGATCGGTCCTCCTCTGAGCTTGTAATCCACGTACTTGGCAAAAAAACAAACCGAAAAACCCGAACCACGTACTGAAAGGGGTCCCATGTTTATACATGGGACCCCTTTCCCCGACTGCCGAGACCCCCCGTGACTCCTGTCACAGAGGGTCCCTTCAGCCAATCAGGGAGCGCCACGTCGTGGCACTCTCCTGATTGCCTGTGCGCTCCGGAGCTGTCAGTCAGGCTGCGCACGGCAGAGATACAATGTAGCGCATAGGCGCTCCATTGTATCCAATGGTGGGAACTTTGCGGTCAGCGGTAAGGTTACTCGCGGTCAACCGCTGACCGCAAAGTTCCCACCATTGGATACAATGGAGCGCCTATGCGCTACATTGTATCTCTGCCGTGCGCAGCCTGACTGACAGCTCAGGAGCGCACAGGCAATCAGGAGAGTGCCACGACGTGGCGCTCCCTGATTGGCTGAAGGGACCCTCTGTGACAGGAGTCACGGGGGGTCTCGGCAGTCGGGGAAAGGGGTCCCATGTATAAACATGGGACCCCTTTCAGTGCGTGGTTCGGGTTTTTCGGTTTGTTTTTTTGCCAAGTACGTGGATTACAAGCTCAGAAGAGGACCGATCTACACTGGATTTTTGTAAGTATAATTTTATTTTCAGGTACCCCATGGGTTCTACTTGGAGAAGGGGACCGACCCTCGTGTGAACATAGGTAAGTATGTGGGAATGTAGGTGTGCATGTATGTAATAAAGTTTTACTTTCAAGGTGTGTGAGTTCTGTTTTTATTTGGGTATTTTTTTTGTAGTAGTAATACAGGTACCAGCGGGCCCGTTTTTCCACCGCATGTTGGTACTTGTGGTTCTCCAAGTACCAGCTTGCGGGGGAAGCTTGCTGGGACTTGTAGTACTGCTACAAAAAACAATATTCTTATTTTTACACTTGGCTATCAGCCCCCCATCCATCGCCCTTGGATGGGGGGGACAGCCTCGGGCTTCACCCCTGGCCCTTGGGTGGCTGGAGGTGGGAGACCCCTTGATTTAAGGGGTCCCCACTCCTCCAGGGTATCCCGGCCAGGGGTGACTAGTTAGTGATTTAATGCCAGGGCCGCAGGGACCTATATAAAAGTGTCCCCCGGCTGTGGCATTATCTCTCTGACTAGTGGAGCCCGGTGCTGGTGTTAAAAATACGGGGGACCCCTACGCTTTTTGTCCCCCGTTTTTTTGGCACCAGGACCAGGCGCAGAGCCCGGTGCTGGTTGTTAAAATATGGGGGAACCCCTGTCAATTCCCCCCCCCCCATATTTTTGCAACCAGGACCGGCTCAAAGAGGCCGAGGCTGGTTGTGCTTAGGAGGGGGGACCCCACGCAATTTTTTTTCAAAGTTTTTACACTAAACGACCCTTTCCCATAGATAACCATGCACAGATCTCACTGATCCGTGCATGATTATCCAAACTCGCCACGAAAAAGAAGGTCTATTTTTTTGCTGCTTTTTTTTAACGAATCACACAAAAAAACACCCGCACTTCAGCATTCAGAGACTAACACCCAAATACGAATTAATAGTGAATACCCGTGTTGTAGGAAATAACAGCCGCATTTGACCGATGGTCTATTCATTCGTATTTCTGAACTTAGTCTTGAAAACTGATAATGTCAATTATTACCATTAAACATAAAGCTATACACTATTACAGACTGAGTACGCTATTTGCGTACTGAGTACCGTAGGGGTACGTACTTAGCGTAACAGACGCTAGGCCGTGGGCGTGATGCACGAGCGTCACGTACGCTCACGGATTCACGCTCCGTATCAAGCGTGCTATAGGCGTACCGAGTACCGTACTGCTACGCTATGGGCGTAGCGGACGCTGCGCCGTGAGAGTGAGACACGAGTGGCGCAGACGCTCACAGAATGATATGCAGTAAACCTTATTAATAAAACACAGTAAGAATATGCTTATTCTCTAAACCTTAGTAGTCAGATACTACAATGATGTAACGCTTAAAACCCTTAACAATGTGTATGCTGTTTGAACGATTGAGACGCTAAGAAAAGCCCTTTGCAGTAAACAGTGAAAACACAAGACCTGGTTTGGATTTAAAAACCACAGCAGCTCTAACACCGCCGTGGATGGTTTAGAGAAAAAGGGAAACACAATACAAGTTATACACTACAAACTAACATAGAAATCTAAACAGAATAACAGAAAATAATGTGAACAATTGCAAACAAGAGCAAACAAATGAGAACATAAATGGCGAACAAAATGGCTACAGAGAATAATACATACGTGGGGATGATTCGCAAGCGCGACCTGGATTCAGTCCTCAGCATTCAGAGAGAAAGTCTTCAGAGAGAGTGAGGCTGGCCAGGCAATGGTGGTCTTTATATAGCACAACATACATTCACAATACAATGGTACCTTGTAATCTCATTGTTCATTGGACACAGGAATGTATCTCCACATTATAGCAAAGGTCATAGGTGGATTTGAACAGGTGGGCTGTGTCTTTCCCCAACTGCTCTGGTGGGAGGTATCCTCAGGATTCCCGCCGCATGTGTAATTTACAGCAAATACAGTTAATGTTCATAAACTACATTTGTACATAACTATACGCAGGAGCGAGCGATCCTTTCCTAACTAGCATCGGAATGTTACCCTTAAAATACCCTACAGATGGATACTAGACACCACCTTTCAACCTTTGTCTGACCCTTCCTATCATGTAAAGAGGAATCTCTCTGTCCAGGAACAGTTTGAACTAAACATACTCGCTGACATTGTCTAGGGGAATATTAATTACAAAACACACTATATGGGTTAAATATGCTACGATCGAGTCGCACGCTAGACGCTTACAAACTCTACCATAAATGCGCATACCACGCGCGTGATCGCCGGAGCGATCTTTACGCAAATTGCAGATATGTGCACACACGGCAGAGTGTGTGCACGCGCAGCGGGCATGTGCATGAGGGGTTAGTACAAGGCATATGCATCATGATATTTTTCGACTTTGACAGTCCACCCTTTGGCAGTCAACAATAACTGCCACTATCTAAACAATTTAAGCAGAAAAATATATAATACAGTGAAATACCTATATATGATTGGGTGTAGGGAGGAGAGGAGAAGGTGGGAAATGTATAACCTAGTGGGATAGTAAAAGCATGTATGTATGAAATTCATGTCTGAGGGGTCATGTATCATCGTGCCGTACAAGCTTCGAGGTATTGCGAAGTATACATTGAATCCTTCTTATCCCGTATTAAGGGTCTGTAAGTGGGCTAACAAACTCTACCGAGCTCTTTTCGGCTTTTTAGTTCCAACAAATGGGGTGCACATTACTTGATGATACATGAAGGGGGAAAATATGTGAGTGCTAATATATGTACCTATATAACCTGTTGACTATGTGTGTCACTACCTGAAGATCGTAGAGATGAAGATAAGAAACATGCGTTATAAATGCATTCATATGGTAATGTGTGTTATTGTCCATGAATGTCTTGTTGATGTCTTGTCCGGGTTGCTGTATCTTTGCTGTAAATGGCAAGCAAAGTTTTTCAAGTGTCCATAGAAAGTTAAAGTCTCTAAAGTGTCTCGCAAAGTCTGTGAAAAAGTTCATCAACGGTCTGTAGAAATGTGCATCAAAATCTTCTTCCGAGTGGATGTCTTTTTACCTTGGAGAAAAACAAAGGAGAAACGGGTGAAAGAAACAAACCGTAGAATCACGTCTTATCACAACATTGTCTCGATTGATGGGTCATAAATTAAACCAGTTGTTGTAACAATGCCCTCACGCCTCAAACTCATCAATTTGGTACTGCGCTTGCAATGCATTAAAATCCGAACACATCTGAATATCACTCCAATCATTATGACAACTCCTAGGATACAAAGGAGAAATTTCCCTACATTCACGATAACATTTTGAGCCCATTCTCCTAAACCTGAGAACCAATTGCGTGGGTACAACCATGATACCCAGCCGGTCAGTTCATTACTCACAGAAGTAAGGGTAAGGTTGTGCCTCCTTCGGAACTCCCACTTCAATTGCAAGATATCGTCCATCTTTTGATCTATGACCTCGGTTGGGTCATCAGTGCTGTTTGTGATATATGTACAGCACTTCACAGCATACTGAGTTGCTAGGGTGACACAATACCCGCCTGTCACCGCTGTGATGTAATTGAGAACCATCCTGTGCTGGATCAGTTCCGTTTTGTAAGCTTGCAATTCTCTCCCAGTATACCTGAAGGTGTCATCATACATCTCGGTGATATTGTCTATCAGGTTCGCTAGCGCAGTTATATACCTAAAATTTATAACTCCTCTGGCGGTACGGGTGATATCTAGTGCGAGTAGGAATTGAATCCCGGTGGATTCGTGGATCAAATCAGAGGCTGCATGCTCTGTCCTATCTATAAGGTGTCTCTTAACAATGTGTTCGTAGTGAGTGTGAGTGTAAGGAGCTTGAGCATTGCGGTGAACGTCTTTCATTTTATCATGGGTAATGGTCATTACTTCTGGCAACACTCTTCCAATGTAACACAATCCCTCTGAGTCTGGGGCAAGCCACTAATACGCCTTCCTCCCACATATGAAATATGCATCATCAGGGAGGACATATGGGACAGAATATGACATAACCATATTACAAACCTTCCAGGTGAAAAATCCTATCCCTAACTCTCTCATTTGTCTAGTACACGTATCAGGCTGTATGATATGCGCACAGTATCCTGGTGATACTTCTCCAACTCGCATAGTCCTACTTCCTAGAGTGTACCAATACAGAAAATATCTCCCACCGTTGGCTATTTGGCGTATAAGCTCTGAGTCTATGGGCATTCTATCGGCTCTGTGTGAGAATGTCATGGTTTGGTTGTTCCATGTCACTTCCCAATTTCCCGGCTTTCGGGGATTGGAAATGTTAAAACATACTAAGGACCTATCCACATGATATTGGTGGAGCTTCAAACTAGGAGGCCTAGAAATATTAAATTTCTTGTCCACCGGTCTCCCACCCCTTAATTCAAATACCTCATCTATCGTTAAAGCGTATGGCACTAGTCCTGACTTTCTATGACCTTGAGGTACTTGTGAGCACACCCAGCATTCCGTTTGGTTTAAAAACCTTACCCACTAATGAGTGATAGTCACTCAATGGATGACGGTCCATGTTGATATTAAGGCTGGACTGACATCTCTGGATGCACCCGTCCTCAACTATGTTTTCACAATTCCTATAGATACAATTCTCTTCAGCTAACAATCCTTCGCAATGTCTCTTAGTGTCATGACTACCAGATCGTTTTCTGATACTCGCCTTTGCTCGGTGATTGTGTTGCTCTTGGAATTCTACGAATCCATCCTTGTCATCAGAACCCATTCCAGATCCTCTCTCGACCTCTCTGGTACTCTCACCGAAACAGACTGTTCTGGTCAACAACAGGGTCAACAGGAAAACCCAGAACGCAGTCTCTTGGGGTAAGTCCATCTTGCAGGAGGAGAAAGACAAAGTGGTAATGGGGGAAAAGAAAATAATTAGGAGGGAAAGAAAACTGGTGCGACAACCGCCTCTGATCCTGTAGTTCTCTGTGCTCAGGTGCTGTGACAACAGTCCTGCCTCTCAACCTTCGCGGAACAGACACTCCAGTGATATGGTTTCCTCCACACTCTGCTCTTTGTCACGAGCTTTCTCTGGGTCAGCGACCTTCTTACAGTGGGACGAGTGGACCCAAGTCTCTCTATCGGCAACCTTCAATGCTGTCGTGCTGGTCAGTAAGACTTGGTACGGTCCTTCCCAACGGTCAATCAGACAACCTGAGCGTAGAAAGTTTTGAATCATTACATAATCCCCAGGTTCAATATCATGACAATTACTGTCTGGCAGATCAGGAATCACTAGCTTTAGATTGCTGTTTTTTGATTCCTCAACTGCTTGCTCATCTTAACCAAATACTTTACAGTTACTTCATTGTTACATTTCAAATCATCCTGGGGGTCAATCATTACATGGGGTTGTCGACCAAAAAGAATCTCAAAGGGTGACAGGTTAAGAGGGGACCTGGGAGTGGTTCTGATGCTGTACAGTACAAGTGGCAAAGCTTCTGGCCACAACAATCCAGTTTCAGCCATTACTTTGCTCAACTTGTTCTTAATAGTGCTGTTTACTCTTTCCACTTTCGCACTCGCCTGTGGGCGGTACGGAGTATGCAGCTAACTATTAATTCCCATTAATTTGCACATTACCTGAAAGACTTCACCTGTAAAATGGGTACCCCTATCACTTTCAATTATCTTTGGGATACCATATCTGCACACAAATTCCTGCACAATTTTCTTTGCAGTAAACATAGCAGTATTTGTGGCAGCGGGGAACGCTTCAACCCAATTTGAAAACACATCAATACAAACCAATACATACTTTAAATTTCTACAAGGTGGCAATTGTATGAAATCAATTTGTATTACCTGAAAAGGGCCGTCCATTGGCGGGATATGGGATGGTTCAGTTGGTATTGCCTTTCCAATATTCTTCCTCAAGCAGGTGAGGCATGTCATTGCTCTCTTACCTGCATGGGAAGAAAATCCTGGTGCGCACCAGTAGGCTCTTACCAACTTGCACATACCTTCTTTGCCTAGATGAGTCAGACCATGTGCCGCCTCAGCTAAACTTGGAAGGTATGCTCTGGGTGCCACTGGCTTACCCTGTCCATCTGTCCAGAGTCCTGAGGACTCCTGGCCATATCCTTTTGACCTCCAAACTGCCTTTTCCTGTGGGGAACACAAATTTTGCATTTCACTCAATTTCTGTGTGATGACGGTATTGATACCATCAGTTGTGTGATGTCTGTCTGTATGGGGGTGCTGGCTGCTGATTTAGCAGCTTCGTCTGCACGGCTGTTACCAAGTGACACTGGGTCTTGGCTGTATGTGTGGGCTTTACACTTGATAACAGCCACTCTCTCAGGTTCCTGTATCGCTGCTAGAAGTCTTTTGATGTGGGTCGCATGCGCCACGGGTGTGCCAGCTGCCGTCATGAAATTTCTGAGGCGCCATAGGGCCCCGAAATCATGCACTACTCCAAAGGCATACCTAGAATCCGTGTAAATATTGGCTGACTTACCCTTAGCCAATTCACACGCTCTGGTTAGGGCGACCAGCTCAGCAACTTGTGCTGAGTGAGGTGGGCCCAGGGGTTCCGCTTCTATGGTACCTTTGTCATCTATGACTGCGTATCCAGTACACAAGTCTCCCGAGTCCGTCTGTCTGTGGCAACTACTGTCAGTGTGAAAAGTAAACTCTACACCTTCCAGTGGGTTGTCACTGATGTCGGGCCTTGCAGTGAAATTTTGGGTCAAATATTCCATACAATCATGTGTGTCAGTGTCTGTACTAAATCCTCCTTCACCATCACTCTCATCCCCCACCCTTTGTGCCTGTCCAGGCACACCTGGGAGATACGTTGCAGGATTTAGTGCGCTGCATCTCCTTATGGTGATGTTTACAGGGGCCATTAGTGCTAATTCCCACCTTGTAAACCGTGCAGATGAGACGTGTCTGGTTTGGGCAGAATTCAGTAAGGCTGACACTGCATGAGGTGTATGGATGGTCAGGTTGTGTCCTAGCACTACATCTTCGCTTTTACTCACTAGCAATGCTATCGCTGCAACACTTCGCAAGCATGTGGGGAGAGATCGTGCTACCATGTCCAGCTGAGCGCTGTAGTAGGCTACCGGCCTGCTGGCATCACCATGTTTCTGGGTTAAAACACCTGCCGCACACCCAGCACTTTCTGTACCGTACAGTTCAAAGGGTTTCCCATAATCTGGCATACCTAATGCTGGTGCCTGCGATAGGCACTGTTTGAGTCTCTCAAATGCCAGTTCGGACTCATCTGTGTGCGAAATCCGATCTGGTTTATTTGATGAGACCATCTCTTGTAAAGGTAAGGCCAGTATGGAAAACCCTGGGATCCAGTTGCGGCAGTACCTACACATTCCTAGGAAAGTGTGAATCTGTTGCTGGGTTTGTGGCAGAGTCATGTCGAGAATCGCCTGTATTCTATCAGCGGTGAGGTGTCTCAGTCCTTGTGTCAAGCAATGTCCCAAATATTTTACCTTGGTCTGGCATAACTGCAACTTATCCTTTGAAACCTTGTGTCCAGTATTAGAAAGATGAAACAAAAGCTGTTTCGTGTCTCTCAAGGACGCTTCGAGTGAATCAGAACACAGCAGTAAGTCATCTACATACTGTATTAATACTGATCCGCTCTCAGGTTGAAAGGATTATAAACAATCATGCAAAGCCTGTGAGAAAATACTTGGGCTGTCAATGAAACCTTGTGGTAAACGAGTCCAGGTGTACTGTACTCCTCTGTATGTAAATGCAAACAAATATTGGCTATCAGGGTGCAGAGGAACCGAAAAGAAAGCGGAGCAGAGGTCAATCACAGTGAAAAATTTTGCAGTGGGAGGGATTTGCATAAGGATGACAGCTGGATTTGGCACTACGGGGAATTGGCTCTCAACTATTTTGTTGATCCCCCTTAGATCCTGCACTAGCCTGTAACCCCTCCCCCCACTCTTTTTCACAGGGAAGATGGGACTATTGGCAGTGCTGGACATCCTAACCAGAATGCCCTGTTGTAGCAAGCGCTCTATTACTGGGTAAACTCCTAACTCCACCTCTGGCTTCAGAGGATACTGTGGGATTTTTGGAGCTATCCTACCATCTTTTACTTGAACTACTACAGGAGCTACATTTGCCATCAATCCAGTGTCTTGTCCATCTTTGGTCCAAAGTGACTCTGGTATCTGGGAGATCATTTCCTCTACCTTGGATGGACACCTGTCTGTAACAGCAGAGTGTGACATTAACCTTTGAGGGGAGTCTAACATATCCTGCACTTCCTGAGCGTGATTCTCGGGTATATCTAAGAACACACCTCCAGGAGTACAATATATGACACACCCAATCTTACACAGTAAATCTCTCCCAAGTAGATTAGTCGGAGCCGATGCAGCTAGCAAAAAGGAATGCTTGGTCTGCAAAGGCCCTATCGTAATTTCTGCTGGTTTACTTAAAGGGTAGTGTTGTACTACTCCTGTTACTCCCATGGCTGGAATTGTTTTACCAGTGGTTTTCATACCCACTGTTGAATTTAACACTGACTTGGCCGCCCCAGTATCTACAAGGAAAGATAGTGATCTACCAGCTACATCAATTGTGACCTCTGGTTCACTTCCAAGGCTCGCAATTAATTTCACTGGCTGCAGACTACAGTTGTGGCCTGACCCCTATTGTAAGTTGTGGCCCTCCCGCAGCGCGTTGGCAGCTGCAATATGTGAGGGGGGTAACAGAGAATTTTCAGAGACCTGCCAGTCTCTCCTTGGTGGGTACCTCTTTGTTTCCCCTGCATGTGGCTCATAACTCCTCCTCTGCGGTCCCTGATCCCATTTGCGTGCGTCATACTGTGTGTCATGTTCCGGTCTAGCGGGTCGATATACCTTATGTGGGTTTCTATAGGTACAGTTTCGTGCAAAATGTCCTTCCTTCTGACAGTTCTAACATTTTACCACATACGACTTACCGTCAGGGGTCTGGGGCTTAGGCTGAGGTGGCCTTGTTGTAAGGGCCTGTATACTTACTGCCATCAGCTTATCGCCCTGTGACTCCCTGTGTCTAATGATGTTCCGATCATGCCCGACAGCGGTCTCTCTCAAAGCAGCCGACATACCTCTCCAGTTAGGTTGAGTGGTTTGTACCCTAGTTCTCAACACTTCCTTTCACCCATCCATTAATACAGAAACCGCTACTTCCCTATGGTGCACATTTTCCTCAATTTCTACAACTCCAGTGTATCTAGCCATTTCCTCTAATGCCCTATGGAAATAGTCAGAAGCAGTTTCACCTTCTTTTTGTCTAATGGAGACAATTTTGTTCCACTTCACAACAGTTGGGAAATATACTCCTAACTGCAGATTGATCTGTTTAACATTTTCCTGATTGTATGCATCAGTGAGAGGTTTCTCTTCATCTAACTTACAATCAGAAATGAATTTCAAAGAGTCAATAGTAGAGGGCAAACATGCACGCAGTACTGTCCGCCAATCTTTGTTAGTGGGTTCGGCGGCGTTACCTAGTTCTTTAATGAACCTTTGGCATGCGGCTAGATCTTTCCTGGGATCAGGAAATTCAGACATAATTGTCCTTAATTCTGTCCGGGACCAGGGGCAATGCATCGCAATGTTCCTGATGGGAGTGACTCCCTGAGCGTCAGTCTTTCCATTTGGGACTGCGATCACCCTGACAGGATTACGTTCAATTACATCACTCTGTGTTTCTTCTACAATGTGAGGTGTAATTGTTTCCGCATAATGTACAGTTCCGTACTTACCCGTGGACACGACCTCACCTATCCCTCCACTAGGGGCCTTCGCTACTCCTCTTACTGGTTGGGCCGTGCCCACTGTAGTCTCTTGTATGGTGGCTGCTAAAGAGAGTGCCGATATCGTTGTGGGCTCATCTTCCTGGTCGCAGTCCTGAGGGAAGTTTAAGATGGGATACAACTTGCACGGGTTAGCATTAGCATCAATACACTTATCTACTTTACTCTTATCATTAATACATTTATTAAGTGCACTTTTATCATATACCAGTATGCCATTCTCTGTAGCCATTTTCTCTCCTGTCATGTATGGTGGTGGTGGTGCTGTTGCTATCAGTTTCCTGCTAGGGTTGGAACCAGCTGCTTGAGCTAATCCCCTTTGTATCTCACCTTCCTGTTGCCATAACTGTAAATAATCATAATGTCTAATCCGTTGCTTTCCGGATTTTATCAGACATATCCTTCTCCTTAAATTTTGCAAAACCTCAGGATTAAAACTGCCTACCCTAGGGAACTGTTCCCCATCGTTCACAGTCATACGTTCCCACTCATTGCACAAGACCTCTGCGTGTGATCCATATTTCTCACACATTATGTACCTCGCCGACCCTTTGGGCCGACAAATATCAACGTGAACCCTTGTTGATCGTCCCCTACTTGAGCAACTGGCCCCCATTCTTTGCAGGTATTGCCTTCTCAGCGAACCCTTACAAAAACCAACTTACTCAGTGGTAAGGCGACGGTGAAAGTTCTCCGAGCGCTTTCACCCACTCACGCCCCTATTGGCCTATACACCAAGCCCTGTGCTCAGTGCCGGTAGTACCCAACCTCGGGATGTTTTGTAACCTCTATTTACTGAGAGCGTGTGGGAGTATGCTACCCCTCACAGTAAATATCAGTTGTTGGAGATTTCCTGAGTGAACAGCGAAACTCCCTTAAAATAAAAAAAAACCTACACAAATCACGTTTACCTGTACAATTAGCGTCTATGATCCCGCAGCAAATTTAGTGGGTATCAAGGTGAACTAACTAATGTACACAGTAGCGTGCGGTCCAGTCGCACTGCGTATAAGTAACTATTACTTATCCGCCGAACGACCAGCGGAATCGATTGTTTAGGCTGCGAAACCTCAGCCGGAGCGTATTCTCAAAACGGGCCTATATGGGTACTACGCAAACCCCCGGGGCTGCGCTCACTACCTCTGACCTTTCTCAAGTCAGGGTTTTCAGAACTTCGCTAGTTACCTTAAACGGATTTCTGACTTCGCCTACCTTTTGGGTCTGCTGATTGCTACTTTGCTCCTTTATACCTTATATAATGTTAACGTGAGAAAGCTACTCCCACGCCACCAAGTGTCCACTCACCTGATGTGGTCTCCGACGGGATCCCGAATTATGGGTTCACAAAGCCTTTATTTTCACACTCACTCCTGCTCACTCATATACACTTTGATTTTTCTGTACAGAAAATTACTTTCATTCAGGTGAAACAGGCTAATCCCAGAGGTGATGCAATAAGAGAAGGATCTTTTAAACTAAAATTTTGGAAACTGAACAAATTTGTGCTATTATCGCGTGGCTTCCATATCTACTAGACTAAAACAATACTATCATGTGATTTGTATTTAGTGGGCATATCCGTACGCACGTTGCGTAATATACGCCACGTGTGTAGGCCTTTGCGTTGCGTACGCAGTCTCGCACGCGGTCAGAGACACGTGTACACAGGCCGGATACGTCCGCAGTAACACAAATAACACGCTTCTATAAAATGTAAACGATATTTAACTATAATTGCTTACCAAGCACCGCACAGTATCTCCTGTATAAACCTTTATAACTGCGTGTGTGCTTTACAATTACTCCCTTAAGTATTACCCTTTACTTTTACTAAATAGCAACAAATTTCTCAGCACGTGATCAATGCTAATGGCAAACAAGAGGGTAGATATGCGAAAATACACAAATGAAAATACAGGTATGTGCGTGTGTTACGTGTGCAGTTTGCACCAAACAGAAATTTAACAGATTTAAAAGACAATAGCTTAACGTTCTTACATTTCGGATCCGGATCCCACCAGCATCCCTACAAACCAAGCGGAGCAGACGCTTATCTAATCAGCACTACTGTATCCCCGACCACCAAACGGCTAACAGGGGATACTACCTTCCCGCCCTTTGCTGATAGATAGAAGTCTGCCTTGTCCTGCTAGGCTGTGGATATGAGGAGGATCGGACGAGCCCTCAATTGATAATGTCAATTATTACCATTAAACATAAAGCTATACACTATTACAGACTGAGTACGCTATTTGCGTACTGAGTACCGTAGGGGTACGTACTTAGCGTAACAGACGCTAGGCCGTGGGCGCGACGCACGAGCGACACGTACGCTCAAGGATTCACGCTCCGTATGAAGTACGCTATAGGAGTACCGTACTGCTACGCTATTGGCGTAGCGGACGCTGCGCCGTGAGAGTGAGACACGAGCGGTGCAGACGCTCACAGAATGATACGCAGTAAACCTTATTAATAAAACACAGTAAGAATATGCTTATTCTCTAAACCTTAGTAGTCAGATACTACAATGATGTAACGCTTAAAACCCTTAACAATGTGTATGCTGTTTGAGCGATTGAGACGCTAAGAAAAGCCCTTTGCAGTAAACAGTGAAAACACAAGACCTGGTTTGGATTTAAAAACCACAGCAGCTCTAACACCGCCGTGGATGGTTTAGAGAAGAAGGGAAACACAATACAAGTTATACACTACAAACTAACATAGAAATCTAAACAGAATAACAGAAAATAATGTGAACAATGGCGAACAAAATGGCTACAGAGAATAATACATACGTGGGGATGATTCGCAAGCGCGACCTGGATCCAGTCCTCAGCATTCAGGGAGAAAGCCTTCAGAGAGAGTGAGGCTGGCCAAGCAATGGTGGTCTTTATATAGCACAACATACATTCACAATACAATGGTACCTTGTAATCTCATTGTTCATTGGACACAGGAATGTGTCTCCACATTATAGCAAAGGTCATAGGTGGATTTAAACAGGTGGGCTGTGTCTTTCCCCAACTGCTCTGGTGGGAGGTATCCTCAGGATTCCCGCCGCATGTGTAATTTACAGCAAATACAGTTAATGTTCATAAACTACATTTGTACATAACTATACGCAGGAGCGAGCGATCCTTTCCTAACTAGCATCGGAATGTTACCCTTAAAATACCCTACAGATGGATACTAGACACCACCTTTCAACCTTTGTCTGACCCTTCCTATCATGTAAAGAGGAATCTCTCTGTCCAGGAACAGTTTGAACTAAACATACTCGCTGACATTGTCTAGGGGAATATTAATTACAAAACACACTATATGGGTAAAATATGCTACGATCGAGTCGCACGCTAGATGCTTACAAACTCTACTGTAAATGCGCATACCACGCGCGTGATCGCCGGAGCGATCTTTACGCAAATTGCGGATATGTGCACGCACGGCAGAGTGTGTACACGCGCAGCGGGCATGTGCATGAGGGGTTAGTACAAGGCATATGCATCATGATATTTTTCGACTTTGACAAAATCATAACGAATATCCCAAACACTGCCGAGATTTGTGCTTAGTGAATTCCCGTGTTGGGACTTAGAAAAAAAAACACAAATCGGTCAAACTCGGATTATTAGTAAATATAGGCCTAGAGGTGAGTCTTATTGTGCGTGGGAAGGCATTCCACAGAGTGGGTGAAGCCCAGATAAAGTCCTGTAATTTTCAGTGTGAACAAGTAATACATGTGGATGAGAGACGCAGATCTTGTGCAGAGCGGAGAGGTTGGGTTGGGAAATATTTTGAGATGTGTTAAGAGATGCATGTTGGTGCAGTTTGGTTAATAACCTTGTATGTAAGTAAAAGTATTTTATATTTAATACGGTAAAATTTTCTGCTAGTCTAACATTATTTTACTAATAACGTACTTGTAGCAGTGTGGGGCAATTATAAAATAGAAATTAGTACCGTATATACTCGAGTATAAGTCGACCCGAATATAAGCCGAGGCACCTAATTCTACCACAAAAACCTTGGGAAAACTTATTGACTCGAGTATAAGCCTAGGGTGGGAAATGCAGCTCTAGCCGTACACAGACCTCAGTGCCAGATATGCCCTCATACTGCCAGATATGCCCCCACAGTGCCAGATATGCCCTCATGCTGCCAAATATGCCCCACAGTGCCAGATGTGCCAGATATGCCCTCATGCTGCCAGATATGCCCTCATGCTGCCAAATATGCCCCACAGTGCCAGATGTGCCAGATATGCCCTCATGCTGCCAGATATGCCCTCATGCTGCCAGATATGCCCCACAGTGCCAGATGTGCCAGATATGCCCTCATGCTGCCAGATATGCCCTCATGCTGCCAGATATGCCCCTCATGCTGCCACATATGCCCCTCATGCTGCCACATATGCCCCTCATGCTGCCACATATGCCCCTCATGTTGCCACATATGCCCCTCATGCTGCCACATATGCCCCTCATGCTGCCAGATATGCCCCACAGTGCCAGATATGCCCTCATGCTGCCAAATATGCCCCACAGTGCCAGATGTGCCAGATATGCCCTCATGCTGCCAGATATGCCCTCATGCTGCCAGATATGCCCCTCATGCTGCCACATATGCCCCTCATGCTGCCACATATGCCCCTCATGCTGCCACATATGCCCCTCATGTTGCCACATATGCCCCTCATGCTGCCACATATGCCCCTCATGCTGCCAGATATGCCCCACAGTGCCAGATATGCCCTCATGCTGCCAGATATGCCCCACAGTGCCAGATATGCCCCACAGTGCCAGATATGCCCTCATGCTGCCAGATATGCCCCTCATGCTGCCACATATGCCCCTCATGCTGCCAGATATGCCCTCATGCTGCCAGATATGCCCCTCATGCTGCCACATATGCCCCTCATGCTGCCAGATATGCCCCTCATGCTGCCACATATGCCCCTCATGCTGCCACATATGCCCCTCATGCTGCCACATATGCCCCTCATGTTGCCACATATGCCCCTCATGCTGCCACATATGCCCCTCATGCTGCCAGATATGCCCCCTCCCCAAGTGTCAAATATGCTCCCCCAGTGGTGTTACTTACCCCTCCGTCGCTCCCGCGCTGTCATCTGAAGGAGGGACACGGAGCGCACAGCGCGCGGCTCTCCTGTGTCCCTCCTGCATCTCCGGCGGCCGCGGCGGGTCTATTAAAGGAAGTGCCGGTTCGCGATCAGAGGTCATGAACGGGTACTTCCTTTAATAGACCCGCCGCTGCCGCCGGAGATGCAGGAGGGACACAGGAGAGGCGCGCGCTGTGCGCTCCGTGTCCCTCCTTCACACTGCTCTGCCTGTCGCACTGCCACTGACTCGAGTATAAGCCGAGGTGGCTTTTTCAGCACAAAAAAAAGTGCTGAAAAAGTCAGCTTATACTCGAGTATATACGGTATATATTATCCATGGTTCTGCAATTTTCAGGATCCTGTATTCGGAAAATGTAACATTCTGCTCCTGTACAGATGTGTCCTGCTTTGCTGCGTATAGCAGTGTGCGGTAGTGGGATCATGATGTGTACACATGGCGGCATGCTACGTGTATACACATCGCCGGTGGCTCCCATTGAATCAATGGATGGTGGGAGCGTGCGTTTGCACGCAACTGCTAGCTGCCACTGCATTGTATGCATAGCGGGAACATGAACATGCGCACACACCGCTCTGCCACGAGTTGTATGCTGTGATTCGTAAGAGGACACATCTGTAAATTGAAAATCACAGTAGAGACTGCATGTGTATCTAAATTATTGCACTTACAATTACTGATGTGTTCGCATACAACTAGCATTTTTGTGCCACATGGTGCTAGATGATTGGTGCTATTCAGAGTTGGTTTGTACTTTCCCCTACGTTTTGCGTCTTATTTGCATCAAAGTTGCATACAAAGTCGCTCACAGTGTTCCAGGGATACTAGATTAGCATTTTTGTTACAAAGGAATTGGCATAAAGTCGCATATTAAGCATTCGAATATGTGGCATGAGGCAAGGCGCAGCTGACTTTTGTACTCAGACTTGCAGCATAGGGTCAATTCAGAGATGGACACAAACACGATTTTTTCGCAGTTCAGCGATTATTACTGTCTGCGCATGCATCTAAGTTGCTTGCGCATGTGCCGGCATAGTCTTGTGATGGCGGTGCAGATTGGATTTATTTGCAAAATGATTGACAGTTAGGGATATTGTGTGGAGCAAGGCTGAGTCTTTGTAGGAGCAAGACTGAGTCTTTGTGCACAGCTGCTAGGACTCGCAAAGCCGTCGGTGGGCGTTTCAATACAAATCCAGGTGGCTGCAGCAGTTGCATATCTTTTCACAGTTGCTGTGTACACATTTGCAGCTGCGGTGGTATTAGCTTACAACGCTGAATCAGGCCCGTAGTCACACACAGAAGTACAGATGTACTGCCAGCCCAAGTGTTCACTCGCACTGTACCTTTGTCGCTTGAGGGAGGCGAATAAGACTCATATTTAAAGAGAAAATCGCTTAGCGCAGCTAAGTCACAAAGTTCACGGAGTTCCAAACGGGATATTTAGCAAAGCTGTATGTGGACACATCTATATATGTAACTCAGACAAGTCTTTGTTGTTTTCAAAAGTTTGAAACCCTGAAATGGGTCATCTTATGTTATATTAATCACTAAATTAATATTTGAATTCTATTTTCTTTATAGTTTCTTTGCTTGTGGCACTTACAATTTTACTCTTTAAAATCATGAGTAATGATTTACTTTGATTATCATATTGTACCGCAGGGTTGTGATAACAGACTTCACAGACAGTTATTCTTAGGAGAGTGCTAGTGGGGATTATGATGACACTTAAACATTTTCAAATGGCTCTTTGCTGTTCACTTGTAATTTGATTGTCTAATATCGGAGACCCTGGATTGTGAACTTTATGTCATCCAATATATTTTCTAAGGTTTATTAAATCATTCTTCTCAATACTGAAGTAGCATTGAACTGCACTGTTATGCCGAAAAAAGAAATTGCAGGTACACACTATAAGCACTAGGAATAATGATAATCAAGACAATTATGATAAACTCTACAATTTCCATGGAATATAAATGAGGTTCCTAGTGCATGTTTGGCCAAAAATGCATGCCCACCTACTATGTCAAGGTGAATCCCTTCAGATGGGTCCCTAACACCTTATCCCTAATACTAGCACCAGGACCACAACTGGGGGGGGGGGGGGCGCTAGTTAAACACCAGTTGGTTCACTGACGCAAGTCTTGGAGTGCCATTCCCCAGGCAATTTATTCTACATTAGGGTTGTGCTATCCCCAGAAAAAGACACCCAAGCAGGTAACATCCATGGGTCATATTGTACAGCTTGCTGGATCATTTTGGATGTTATATATATATATATATATATATATATATATATATACAGTCAGGTCCAGAAATATTGGGACATCGACACAAACAATTCTCATATTTTGAGCTCTATACACCACCACAATGGATTTGAAATTAAACAAAATGTGCTTTATCTGCAGACTTTCCCCTTTAATTTTAGGGTATTTACATCAAAATCAGGTGAACGGTGTAGGAATTACAACGGTTTCTATATGTGCCTCCCACTTTGTAAGGGACCAAAAGTAATGGGACAATCGAGTCAAAAGCTATTTCATGGGGACGATTGGGCTATTCCCTCGTTATTTCATCATCAATTAAGCAGGTAAAAGGTCTGGAGTAGATTCCAGGTGTGACATTTGCATCTGGAATCTGTTGCTGTCGACTCTCAAAATGAGATCCAAAGAGCTGCCACTATCAGTGAAGCAAACCATCATTGGGCTGAAAAATCAAAACAAGCCCATCAGAGAGATAGCAAAAACATTAGGTGTGGCCAAATCAACTGTTTGGATCATTCTTAAAAAGAAAGAAAGCACAGGAGATCTCAGCAACACCAAAAGACTCGGAAGACCACAGAAAACAACTGTGGTGGATGACAGAAGAATTTTTTCCCTGGTGAAGAAAAACCCCTTCACAACAGTTGCCCAGATCAAGAACACTCTCCAGGAGGTAGGTGTATATGTGTCAAAGTCAACAATCAAGAGAAGACTTCACAAGAGTGAATATAGAGGGTTCACCACAAGCTGTAAACCATTGGTGAGCCACAAAAACAGGAAGACCAGATTAGAGTTTGCCAAACAACATCTAAAAAGCCTTTACAGTTCTGGAACAAAATCCTATGGACAGATGAGACAAAGATCAACTTGTACCAGAGTGATGGGAAGAGAAGAGTATGGAGAAGGAAAGGAACTGCTCATGATCCAAAACATACCATCTCATCAGTATAGCATGGTGGTGGTAGTGTCATGGCGTGGGCATGTATGGCTGCCAATGGAACTGGTTCCCTTGTATTTATTGATAATGTGACTGCCAGTGGCGGAACAAGCAAGCGGTGGGCCCAGGTGCGACAAAATGCTTTGGGCCCCCCCCCATCCAAGTCCACCCCGGGGGCAGTGCGCGCCGTAGGCGCGCGCAAAAATACATAGTGACGTGGCTTCGTGGGGAAGGGGTGTGGCCACAAAATAATACCAACACAGTAGTCTCCATTATTCAAATTACGCCGCACAGTAGCACCACTACACCAGGTAGAGACCCTTTTACACCTTACAGCGAACAGATTCCTCTTTTTACACATTACAGCAGACAGCGTGCCCTTTTTACACATAACGGCAGACAGCGTGCCCTTTTTACACATAACGGCAGACCGCGTGCCCTTGTTACACATTACGGCAGACAGCGTGCCCTTTTTACACATTACGGTAGACAGCGTGCCCTTGTTACACATTACGGCAGACAGCGTGCCCTTGTTACACATTACGGCAGACAGCGTCCCCATTTTTACACATTACGGCAGGCAGATTCCTCCTTTTTACACATAGCAGCAGGCAGATTCCCCATTTTTACACATAGCTTCAGGCAGCCCCCCTTTTTTACACATTACGGCAGGCAGATTCCCCATTTTTACACATAGCGTCGGGCAGATTACCCCTTTTTACACATAACGGCAGACCGCGTGCCCTTGTTACACATTACGGCAGACAGCGTGCCCTTTTTACACATTACGGCAGACAGCGTGCCCTTGTTACACATTACGGCAGACAGCGTCCCCATTTTTACACATTACGGCAGGCAGATTCCCCTTTTTACACATAGTGGCAGGCAGTCCCCCCTTTTTACACATTGCGGCAGGTAGTCCCCCCTTTTTACACATTGCGGCAGGCAGTCCCCCCTTTTTACACAGTGCGGCAGGCAGTCCCCCCTTTTTACACATTGCGGCAGGCAGTCCCCCCTTTTTACACATTGCGGCAGGTAGTCCCCCCTTTTTACACATTGCGGCAGGCAGGCACAAGAAAGAAAGAAGGAAAGAAAAAGAAAGAAAGAAAGAAAGAAAGAAAGAAGAATTATACTAACCCTCAGGCTCCTCGTGCAGCTGCGTCAGACGACGATTCCCGGGCAGTAGAGAATGAGGAGGAGGGAGCCGGAGGACGGAGCCGCAGCAGCGCTTTGTTACTGGTGGAGGCGCTGCTGCTGCCCCTCTGCTTCCCTATAGGCTGTTCTCGGAAGACAGCCTATAGGGAAGCAGAGGAGCAGCAGCAGCAGCGCCTCCACCAGTAACAAAGCGCTGCTCCGGCTCCCTCCTCCTTCCCCCGTCTGTACCGCTGCTCAGCTCCTATCTCCGGGCGGCTGTGCGCTGCGGGCAGCGGTTGCCTGCAGCGCACAGCGGCATGTAATGAGTCAGTTTGACTCATTACATGCTTGGGCCCCTGGACAGAGGCGGGCCCCAGTGCAGTGCACTGCCTGCACTGCCGGTAGTTCCGCCTCTGGTGACTGCTGACAAAAGCAGCAGGATGAATTCTGAAGTGTTTCGGGCAATATTATCTGCTCATATTCAGTCAAATGCTTCAGAACTCATTGGACGGCGCTTCACAGTGCAGATGGACAATGACCCGAAGCATAATGCGAAAGCAACCACAGAGTTTTTTTAAGGCAAATAAGTGGAATGTTATGCAATTGCCAAGTCAATCACCTGACCTGAATCCGATTGAGCATGCATTTCACTTGATGAAGACAAAACGGAAGGGAAAATGCCCCAAGAACAAGCAGGAACTGAAGACATTTGCAGTAGAGGCCTGGCAGAGAATCACCAGGGATGAAACCCAGCGTCTGGTGATGTCTTTGCCTTCCAGACTTCAGGCTGTAATTGACTGCAAAGGATTTGCAACAAAGTATTAAAAAGTGAAAGTTTGATTTAAGATTGTTTAGTTTGTCCCATTACTTTTGGTCCCTTAAAAAGTGGTAGGCACATATAGAAACCGTTGTAATTCCTACACCGTTCACCTGATTTGGATGTAAATAGCCTCAAATTAAAGCGGAAAGTCTGCAGTTAAAGCACATCTTGTTTGTTTCATTTCAAATCCATTGTGGTGGTGTATAGAGCCCAAAATATGAGAATTGTGTCGATGTCCCAATATTTATGGACCTGACTGTATATATATCCATATATAGTTATGACATTCACATTCCATGGGGTATCCACCGGGTGCCTTCCTGAATTTCAATGGAGAATGGTGGGTTCCAAAGCTAAAGGAGCTTGTCCCCTTTCAGCTAGAAAGAACCATGTTTTTGTTTGGTTTTGCACTTATTATTTTCATAGCATAGCACCTTGAGAAAAATGCCAGACAGGTGTTGAAACATTGGTGGTCTGCACTATGCCTGTTTAGTTTCATCACTTGCTTGCCTAATACAGTGTTTTATTAAGCATTGGAACAACCTATGGAGTGCCGCCTGGTTCTTTCTAGCTGAGAGGGGAAACCATTCTCTCTCTCTCTCTCTCTCTCCATATATATATATATATAACTCTCTCTATATAAAACCCCAGAGCACTATATTAGGTTGTAGTGTGTTAAGCCGATGTATCCAACGTGCTTCACATTCCAACAGATGCCGGGCGCCATTACCCCCTCTCATACTAGGGGGAATGGTATCAATCATTCTATATCGCAAACTATTAAGCGGATGTCTAAGTTCTGCAAAATGGCGTGCGACAGGTTGGTCACTAGACCCTGATGCAATTGCAGCCCTAATCGCCGATCGATGGTTACCTATCCTTTCCTTAAACTTTGTTTCTGTTTTTCCTATGTAACTCTTGCCGCATGGGCAAAGAATTTGGATACATCGGCTTAACACACTACAACCTAATGATCTGAATGAGAATACATCATATTTGGGCTTTAGATAACCATTATATTTCTATTTCATATGTGCTATAACCTCTGGAAATATAGTTTCCATTGTTTGAAATTATGTACAGGTTTGAGTTATACTTGATATGTGTGTTGCATTGTATATTTCAATGTATCAAATTATGTTGCTGTTCATGTGTAACATCATGCTTACTCAGTATTTGTATTTTTATTGCTCACAGCAATGTCTGGCTTTTTTGTATTGTTTAGACTGGTTTCTATGGTGACGGTGGTCTCCCTCACTCTTCCGCCATTTCGTCTGAGCTTGATGACGTCAGTGGCAGAGGTGGAACTACCGCCAGTGCAACCAGTGCGTTGCACTGGGGCCCGCCACTGTCCAGGGGCCCAAAGCATGTAATGAGTCAAACTGACTCATTACATGCCGCTGTGTGCTGCGGGCAACCGCTGCCCGCAGCGCACAGCCGCCCGGACAGGAGAGAAGAACAGCGCAGCGGCAAGGGGGAGAAGGAGGAGGAGGGAGGTGGAGGAGGGAGCCGCAGCAGCGCTTTGTTACTGGTGGAGGCGCTGCTGCTGCTGTCCCTCTGCTTCACTATAGGCTGTCTTCCGAGAACAGCCTATAGTGAAGCAGAGGGGCAGCAGCAGCAGCGCCTCCACCAATAACACAGCGCTGCTGCGGCTCCCTCCTCCACCTCCCTCCTCCTCCTTCTCTCCTGCCCGGGAATCGTGACCAGAAACTGCACCGAGGAGCCTGAGCCAGCGGAGAGGGTAAGTATAATTCTTTGTCTCTTTCTTTCTTTCTTTCTTTCTTTCTTTCTTTCTTTCTTTCTTTCTTTCTTTCTTTCTTTCTTTCTTTCTTTCTTTCTTTCTCTTTCTTTCTCTTTCTTTCTTTCTTTCTTTCTTTCTTTCTTTCTTTCTTTCTTTCCTTCCATCTCCAAAAAGGGGGACTGTCTGCCGCAATGTGTAAAAAGGAGTAATCTGCCTGCCGCAATGTGTAAAAAGGGGGAATCTTCCTGACGCAATGTGTAAAAAGGGGGAATCTGCTTGCCGCAATGTGTAAAAAGGGGGAATCTGCTTGCCGCAATGTGTAAAAGGGGGAATCTGCCTGACGTGATGTGTAATAAGGGGACACTGTCTGCCGCAATGTGTAAAAAGGGGGATGCTGTCTGCCGTAATGTGTAACAAGGGCACGCTGTCTGCCGTAATGTGTAACAAGGGCACGCTGTCTGCCGTAATGTGTAACAAGGGCACGCTGTCTGCCGTTATTTGTAAAAAGTGTACGCTGTCTGCCGCTATGTGTAACAAGGGCACGCTGTCTGCCGTTATGTGTAAAAAGGGGACGCTGTCTGCCGTTATGTGTAAAAAGTGCACGCTGTCTGCCGCAATGTGTGAAAAGGGGGATGCTGTCTGCCGTAATGTGTAACAAGGGCACGCTGTCTGCCGTAATGTGTAACAAGGGCACGCTGTCTGCCGTTATTTGTAAAAAGTGTACGCTGTCTGCCGCTATGTGTAACAAGGGCACGCTGTCTGCCGTTATGTGTAAAAAGGGGACGCTGTCTGCCGTTATGTGTAAAAAGTGCACGCTGTCTGCCGCTATGTGTAACAAGGGCACGCTGTCTGCCGCTATGTGTAAAAAGGGCACGCTGTCTGCCGTTATGTGTAAAAAGGGGACGCTGTCTGCCGTGATGTGTAAAAAGGGGACGCTGTCTGCCGTTATGTGTAAAAAGTGCACGCTGTCTGCCGCTATGTGTAAAAAGGGCATGCTGTCTGCCGTTATGTGTAAAAAGGGGGACGCTGTCTGCCGTAATGTGTAAAAAGGGGACGCTGTCTGCTGTAATGTGTAAAAAGAGGAATCTGTCCGCCGTAAGGTGTAAAAGGGTCTCTACCTGGTGTAGTGGTGCTACTGTGCGGCGTAATTTGAATAATGGAGACTACTGTGCACCGTTTTATGAATTGGTATTATTTTGTGGCCACACCCCTTTCCCACGAAGCCACGCCACTGTGTAATATTGCGCGCGCCTGCGGCGCGCACTGCCCCTGTTTTGCATGCAGGGGTGGGGATCCGATGCCGTTTCTTGCACACAGTGCTAAAATGTCTAGTTACGGCACTGTTGCTAGGTATCCATTTCTCTGGCCCTGAGCAGGTCCCCCTCACCAGATCCTCTCCAGGGGTGAAGGGGTGGACTTGGATGGGATGGGGGACCCAAAGCATTTTGTCGCACCTGGGCCCACCGCTCGCTAGTTCCGCCACTGGTCAGTGGTTTGCACGGCAACGGAGCAGGTGTGCAGTCCTGGATCAGATGCTGCTTTTCCTTTGCTATGACACACAGGTATAAAGGTATGTGGTGTAATTTTGTGGTTTATTCTGATGACAAAATGGTAATATATTGAAACATTAATCAAAGCCTATTTGGCTGCGTTTGCTGCTTTAATCAAGTTCGAGTGCCGCATCTTTGAATACATTGTCTTCCTTACATTGTGAGGGCACCGACACAGCTGAATGCTTAAGCAGGGAATGACGAACTCTGGAATGGTTAGAACGCAATGATTATGGAGCGGCATACCGATTTGAAATCCCAACAAGAGCCTCTAAGTATTTTAACCCTCCCCAACCCCTCCCTTTTAGAGTCTACAGCGCATGCGCAGGACTCCAGAAAAATGGCGCGGCGGCCATTTTTCAGAGTCCTGCGCATGCGCTGTAGACTCTGGCACTGTGCCAAAGTCTACAGCGCTCAGAGCGCTAGCAGCGGCGTGACAGCTACGGGAGAGGAGGGGGCCCACACACGGAGTCTGCACATGGGTCCCCTCCTCTCTAGAGACGCCCCTGAGTACAGGTATGCAGTCTGACCTGCAGTGTCACAAAAAATAGTAGTGGTATAGTACAATAATAGTATAGACCAAAAATATATAAATATTTGTTTTTTAAATTATATTTTTATCTTTTATTATTTTTATCCTGGGGCTGAAACCCTGTATTTACTGACAGAGCACCCCAGGACTGCAGGGCTTGGAAGGACACAGTAGCCCCTTGTCGGACACAGCAGTCCCTTGATGCACCCCTCTATTTATAACAGCACCCAGGGCTGGACTCGGACCAAAAATAGGCCCTGGCATTTTTGAAGCACACAGGCCCACCTCGGTGTCAGCATCTGACTCCTCCCCTTACTATTCCCGACTCCTCCTACTTCTTAGTCTATGCTCTTACAAATATAAATTAATATTATAACAACATACAAGTGTACATCATTCTGTATTACACACAACCATTGGTTGAAGTGGAAATGTTGAAGTGGGGGTATGGAAAAATAAAGGTTGTAACTAAGCGCGCGTGCTCCAGAAAAGGGGCATGGACACGCATGCACCCCATTCACTAGAATGAGAGCGTCTGTGTGCACTCCCGGCGGGGCTAAGCGGCGACCAATCAGACAGATAGTGTCCCATAGAGGTAAAAAATATGGGTGTGGCCAATTAAAATGGGACGTGATACACAGACATATGCCCCCAATAGTGCAGTGCCAGATACACAATTTCCCCCACAGTGCCAGGTATACAAATGCCCCCACAGTGCCAGGTATACAAATGCCCCCACAGTGCCAGGTATACAAATGCCCCCACAGTGCCAGGTATACAAATGCCCCCACAGTGCCAGATCCACAAATGCCCCCACAGTGCCAGGTATACAAATGTCCCCACAGTCCCAGACCCACAAATGCCCCCACAGTGCCAGATCCACAAATGTCCCCTCAGTGCCAGGTATACAAATGCCCCCACAGTGCCAGGTATACAAATGCCCCCACAGTGCCAGGTAAACAATTGCCCCCACAGTGCCAGCCAATTGCCCCCACAGTGCCAGGTATACAAATGCCCCCACAGTGCCAGACAATTGCCCCCACAGTGCCAAGTATACAAATGCCACCACAGTGCCAGGTAAACAAATGCCCCCACAGTGCCAGGTAAACAAATGCCCCCACAGTGACAGGGAAACAAATGCCACCACAGTGCCAGGTATACAAATGCCCCCACAGTGCCAGGTAAACAATTGCCCCCACAGTGCCAGCCAATTGCCCCCACAGTGCCAGGTATACAAATGCCCCCACAGTGCCAGACAATTGCCCCCACAGTGCCAAGTATACAAATGCCACCACAGTGCCAGGTAAACAAATGCCCCCACAGTGCCAGGTAAACAAATGCCCCCACAGTGACAGGGAAACAAATGCCACCACAGTGCCAGGTATACAAATGCCCCCACAGTGCCAGGTAAACAATTGCCCCCACAGTGCCAGCCAATTGCCTCCACAGCAGTGCTGCAGCTGCTTACCGCTGCTGCTGCTGCTGCTCCTCCGGCTGGGATGTGACTGAGGCTGTCAGGAGCTCAGAGCGCGCCAGCGCGGCTATGTCTGGCGGTGTGTAGCGGACTTCAAACCAGCCGCCGGTTCGTAAGCCAATCAGAGCTCGCGGACCGGCAGTGGCAGCTCCTGATTGGCTGCCGGTCCGCGAGCTCTGATTGGCTCACGAACCGGCGGCTGGTTTGAAGTCCACTATACGCCGCCAGACATAGCCGCGCTGGCGCGCTCTGAGCTCCTGACAGCTGAGACACGCTGCCGCCGGACTGAGCGGCAGCGTGTCTCAGTGATCGCTGGACCGGCCCACGTGGCCATCGGCCCTTCTGGCATTTGCCAGAAGTGCCAGATGGCCAGTCCGGCCCTGACAGCACCCCTGAGGACAGACCACCTACAGTAGGTTAGCACCTAAAGTGTTACAATACGTGTATGATTATTACACTACGGTCTGACCAGCAATGTCACAGAAAAGCAATAGTACAGTACATTGCGGTATAGCACAAAAATATACATATACAGATACATATTTAAAATTATTTTTAGCTTTATTTTTTTTTACACTGGGGCAGAGCGCCCCTAGATTGACAGAGCACCCCTGGACCCAGCAGCCAGTTGTTGGACACAGCGGGCCCTTGATCGATGGACAGAGCACCCCTGGAGGACTCAGCAGCCCCTTTAGGGAAGGACAGAACACCCCTGGACGGATACAGCAGTCCCTTGTCAGACGCAGCAGCCCCTTGATGGACAGATAGAGCACCCCTGGAGGACTCAGCAGCCCCTTGATGGACAGATAGAGCACCCCTGGAGGACTCAGCAGCCCCTTGATGGACAGATAGAGCACCCCTGGAGGACTCAGCAGCCTCTTGATGGACAGATAGAGCACCTCTGGAGGACTCAGCAGCCCCTTGATGGACAGATAGAGCACCCCTGGAGGACTCAGCAGCCCCAGCCCCTTGATGGACAACACAGCAGCACCCCTGCATAGACAACACAGCACCCCTAGACACAGCACAGACTCTACATGCTCCACAGCCAGAGTGAAAATGGCGCCATCGCCGGGGACCTTTATAAAATCCAAAAGCCTTGCGGGAGGATGACGTTTTGCCTCGTGTCGGATTCAGAGTAAGGTGGGAAAACCCGAGCCGGACTCTCGATTCCGAACGCTTTGTACGCGTGGGTCTGGTTCTCAGAGAACCAGACCCACTCATCTCTAGTAGAAATTCCCCCCCCCTCACAGGCTCGCCACACTTGGGGCATGGTGTCTCACTTCGCTCACCACAAGGTTACTAAAGGTTATGATTTGTGACATGGATAGTCAAGGAAGGAAAAAGTCCAAAAACTTGAAAAAAAAAAACGTGCCGACCATATATGCGTCAACCATTGTCTTGTCGACCTTTTGAACCTGTCAACCTTTCCCAGTGTTGACCTTTTATATGTCAACATTTTGTCCATGCCGACCTTGTGTCTGTCAACCATATGCGTCGACCTAATATATGTATATCTACAGTCCGGATCCCTATAATAATGGCCTTTCAAATGTGTAGCTAGCAATGCAAGACTTGTATTAATGAAAATCACCTAAGGGAGGGCTGCTAATACCAAGCAATAGGAGTCTGAACCGTCGAGTGTGCTATATACACAAATGCAGAGGAAAAGGGGACAGGCGGACAACTACATGCCCTAATTATAAACATAAGAGATGCCACCATGCTGAGACTTGTAGTGCACTGTTGACAGAGGTGAATACAGTTTTAACCCATTAATTGAATCAATTTTTAACTTAAATGTTGGACATTTTAGGAACATTTATGAATTTACGTCTGCCTTTCTATGGCTGAGCAGTTTTGGTGAAGTAGACAGAGGTGTAGAGTGTAGCCATGGTGCCTGGAGCACATGCATGCTACTGCCCCCCCCCCCCCCCACCCCTGCCCTCTCTAAGTGTCCATGTGGGGTTAAATTATGCTACACTGCTGTGTCCCTTATTCACATTACACCAGACAGTAGAGCCCATTCACATTTTGCCACGCAGAACCCACTGCGATGTGACACCGGTTGAACATGTGTTTAGCTGAGGTCGCTACCCGGGCATTTCTACTTGGGTAGGTGTTAGTATGTGCACATACTGTATGTGGTATATCATAAGCAAATGAGTGCTGGACTGTGGTGATTATATATAATACCCAAAAAAGGCAGCGGCACATTGTGAAAAAATCCTTTGTATTGGGACACATAAAACCGACATTTAGGGGCCCACAGCCACTTTGTCAAGGTGTGAACAAAGGGGCTGCGGACTCCGAAACGTTTGTTTTTATGTGTCCCAATACAAAGGATTTTTTCACAATAAGTCAATGAGTGCCGCTGACATTATTGGATATTAGACAGATTACTTCAGAAGGCACCGGAGCTAATTGCCTAATGTAAGTAGAGTTTCTAGTAACTATATTATATGTATGTATATATATATAGACACAATTTTCTATAATTTAAAAAAACATTTGTTTTTCATTTTAATAAACTTAATCTTTTAAATATAAATACACTTCTGTGGCTTGTCGGTCCTCCCCTGCACTTGCTGCTGCTTTACCTTATGGGGGGGGGGGGGGGGGGTCAGTAGGAAGGAGAGCTGAATGCTCCGAGTCTAATCAGACTCCGCAAAGGGCCATGTGATGAGGAGCTGCTGCTGCTAAGCATGCGCAGCAGCCCTCCGTCTGGACCAGGACCAGCGAGGCCATATTTGTACCTGGCAGGCCGGAGGAACAGGAAGCCTCTCTCCTCCCCCGGACTCCGGCAGCAATGGGGCTCGTTTATTACTGCCAGCAGCACCACATTCAATGCCGATGACCAGTCGGCGGGACTCTGGCTGCGGCGCCTTTATCGGAGCAGGCGCCTGGAGCTCAAGCTCCACCGGCGCCGCCCTCGCTACGCCCCTGGAAATAGAGACAAGGTTTAGTTTGGGATTTTAATGCATTTCTCAGAAAATTTCCTTCAAAATAGTTTATTTATTCACATTCTAGTATTCACTCCAATTAGTCTCTTTGGTGGTTACCTACAGTTTGATGCTTGTGCATTTGTATAAAGTAACTTTGCACAGTACATAAAACTTGTATACTATAATATACGCAACAAGTATTTGCCAAATGCATTTAATACTTGCAGCCCCTTGTACCCAGCAGGGAGTTCAGAGCATTAATATTATTATTACCAGTTATTTATATAGCGCACACATATTCCGCAGCGCTTTTACAGAGAATATTTGACCATTCACATCAGTCCCTGCCCCAGTGGAGCTGACAATCTATATTCCCTATCACATGTACACACAGACACATTCATACTAGGGTTCATTTTTGTTGGGAGCCAAATAACCTACCAGTATATATGGCTCAGGAGGCACTGGTTAGCACCAGAGCTAGATTTACACGCAATATATGAGCCAAAGGGTACATGGGGGCATTATGCACATGTACAGCAGTATAAACTCCTGAAAATTTTGTGAGTTTTGATTATAGATGTGCTTAAAAGATAGGCAAGGGCGGCACTGCCTCACCTGCCATAGAATTTTTACTCCAGAGTTTTGGCTATAAAAATGATTAGAATAATGCAAAGAAGATATTTCCCACATATTCTTTGTATTTTTCATATAATTTATACAGTAAAAACTCTGGCACAAACGTTACTATGACAGGAAACGCTCTGCCTCACCTGCCTCACCCCACCACACGTCACTGGAGTAAACCCACGCAAGTACGGGGAGAATATACAAACTCCGCACAGTTAGGGACATGGTGGGAATGGAACCCATGACCTCAGTGCTGTCAGGCAGTAATGCTAACCATTACCCCATCCGTACTGCCCCAATATTAATATGCAAATTTATTGTAGTAAGGGCGCCCAGATCAGTGGTGCATGCAGAGGGGGTTTCTGAGTACCCAGAACCCCCCCCCCCCCCTCCTGACAGACCAAGTTTTGTTTTGTTTTTTGAGATGGAGCTTGCCTTCACAATCAGCTATATCCCCATTACTGCCTGCTCTGCAGCAAAGCTTCCGTAGCTGATGCCTCCCCCAGACACCCTGACACCCAGATGCAGAATAGCACAGGCAGGCAAGGGGGCTCCTCTCCTTCCTCACGTCATCTCTGCCTATCCATCCCTCCTCCCACCAATTCCCCCCACCCTGTCGGCCTAAGTCTTACCGGTGTGCTGCCTACAATTGGGTACATCTCGGGGCACCTGACCCAGAGACCTTCAGGTAACTGCTCTCCCAGGCACCTCAAAGCTCTTCTGCCCAGTATCTTTCTGCTGCTGATGATATACTGTACCATACCACCCAGCATTTGGAGCTGGTAAAGAGGGACTCCCTCACATGGCTCCGCCGTGTGCGACTGAAAAGGGGAAGTGACCTATGGAAAAGGGGGCCTGGCTTTGTGAGAGGGCCGCATTCGCGGGCCACGTACCCATTTTCGTTACTGAGGTGGCACGCCCAGCACTCTATGAGCTGGTGGCATGCCCCCAGTCCCTCTGTCTCCCGTGAATAGACACTTTGCGCATGCAGAACTGCAGAAATCACTGGGAAAGTGACTTCCGTGGCCATTTTTCAGTGTATTTGCACTTGCGCAATAGAGATGTCACCAGGAATGAGGCATGGATGCCATGTTCCCAGAGAACTGTGCATGTGCAGTAGACTCTGGCACAATGCCAGAGTACAATGCCAGAGTTTACTGCACCGTCGGGGAGGGGGGGCCCAATCAGAGCCTCTCTTAAAGCGCCCTTGGTAGGATGGGTCTATAATGGCAGGACTCTTGGGTCCATGAGGAGGGGACAGGGACAATATGATGCAATATTCTTTGGGGCCCTAATGACTTATGATATATGGATGGCCATGTGGCCAGCTGGGTGTCTGGTCCTCATCATAGTGTTATAATGATGTATCTATTTTTATGTGGAGGCTTGGGTCCTCATATTTGTATGCAAAGGCCTAGTGCTGTAGTCCCACCATCTCTTTTGTAAATCTGGCTCTGTGAAATTAGGGATAAAAAGATACCCTGGGGTATTCGGGCGCTGTGAGGCGAGGTGCTTGGCTAAGCAGCAGCCAGTTTTTTAGGGGAGTCACTCCCTATATGGTAACAAAGAAAAGAAAGGGAGGCTGCGCTGTTTAGAGGAAAGAACAGTACCAAACACTATGTGTGCATAATTATTAAAAAAACAATTTATTAAAAAGACAATAATAACTCTTTAAGAAAGGCAATTTTTCGTGCCGAATAATCCAATTAAGCAGGAAATGATTTAGCCAATTATATAGGATGGATAGAGTTTACCCCTGGAGGTGATTCAGGACTGATGTTTTGTATTCTCAGGATCCGTTCCACATTTTGCCCATAGATGGTATGTCCAGTTAGATTCCACTGTAAAGAGTCCCTTTTAGATGGTAATGTAGAGAGTCCAATTTATAGTTCCATATGCCGCTAGAGGGTTGATGCAGAATCCCATGTATAGTGGGTACCTCATGCGTTGCGGAGATAGGATGGTGCCTCTCTGTGACTCCACTGGATATCTGGTGTGTAATATGGGCTGGTTCGGGTCCGGTTTAAGAATGTCCTGTTCCAAGGGAATATGCCTGACGCGTTTCGCTGCATAGACCTTGCAGCTTTTTCAAAGGTACCTTTGAAAAAGCTGCAAGGTCTATGCAGCGAAACGGCTTATTCGGCACGAAAAATTGCCTTTCTTAAAGAGTTATTATTGTCTTTTTAATAAATTGTTTTTTTAATAATTATACACACATAGTGTTTGGTACTGTTCTTTCCTCTAAACAGCGCAGCCTCCCTTTCTTTTCTTTGTAAATCTGGCTCTGTAGACGGATGTTTTTATGCCTGAAGACGCCCTTACTGACCATTGTCTAGGTGAGAACGCATAGGTGTACTGTAGATGTGTTCAGGATTCATTAGACCCTGCAATCCTGTTCTTGCACACGTTCATTTTCTGAGCATGTGCAGTGGGAACTAACAAAGATGCGCTGCACAAACGGACAATACACTCAACCCACATCAGCCGCTCTGTCACCACATAGCAATATTAGTCAGTCTTCTCTCTGACTTGTTCTATGGCAAATTTTGGGAATAATATACTATTTTCCAGGAGCTGCCGTCTTGTCCTCTAGAAGAGCATTGACCTCACTGGCCGGCTCCTTATGTTCTGTCTCCAGAGCCTTGTTGTCCAATCTTTAGGGATCTATTACTAAGCCTTGGGAACAGATAAAGTGGAGAGAAAGGGGTCAATTTAATGAGCCTTGGAGAGAGATAAAGTGAACGGAGATAAAGTACCAGCCAATCAGCTCCTACCTGCCATGTTACAGGCTGTGTGTAAAAAATGAGAGGAGCTGGTTGGTTGGTACTTTATCTCCGTCCACTTTATCTCTCTCCAAGGCTTAGTACATAGACCACTTAGTTCTCTTTCAGCCAGTTTGTCTGCTCCAACTGTTCAGAGCGGATTTCAGTAACTTGTGCAGGTTGCTTTTTTATTTCCAGATCCAAGGTTCATGTATCCTGTTGATATGTGTGTACCATCTGTGACACACAAGGTTGAGTGATAGTACACACCAGCTGATATGAAACACAGAGTTTAGGCCACACAGTGATACTTAGCCAGGGTTTCAGGTTTATTGCCGTGTGTGCAGACATACAGCTGTGCTCACAGTAAAGGTGACAGGTATTGGAGGTGAAGCAGAACATACAGCGGACCCTCCTGTCCTCCCGGAGCTGAGTACTACACATCCGCTGTGCTCAATCACAGTGACAAGATGGTGCCATGCACGCACCTTAGCACTGTTGGCGGCCATCTTGGTAAAGGGGCCTAATGCTTCAGCAAAGGTAACGTGGACATAACGCAGGAGCGCTCTCCATTAGCAACAAATTCATCCTTCTTCATGCCTGAAGCCGGCCAAGTCATCAATCTCACTACATTGTTACCATTGGAGAGTTTTTACCCCCTGAATCTTCTAATCACAGTTCTGCTTCTGTCTTTTCCTGTAACATTAACATCCTGTTATTAAATATATCTCACCACCTCCCAATTGTTCACTGTCGGTGTGAGAGGTGAAGGGATTTCACTTGTGCCTCAGAGCAGTCTGGGACAGTCTTCATGTGTCATCATTTTGTTCTCACGTTCTTTGTTGTACAGATAGATGATCTTCATCTGACAGACTCACACTCCACTTGTCTCAATCGTAAAGATTCACTCTATTTATTGCATGGATGTTCTTTTTTATTTATGCATACTGTACTTTTTATATATGCGTGTTACCTTTTTTTTAGTGCTTTTTGCCTAAAAAATGTACATCTTCAACATCATCATCATTATCACAGACAGGGCTGCCATCAGAAATTGTGGGTCCCGGGTCTGACAAAGTAGGCAGCCCCAGCCCCCCAGAATATGGGCAAACAAGGTTTTTTTTGTTTTTGCTTACATTACATTTTTGCACTTAAATCATATAAATTAGCCGTTCACACTGTAAATGCGTTATGCTGCAACAAGGCAACAGCCACAAAATCATATAACCTACAGTAATAAACAGGCACTTTTGAATTTATGCTGGAAGAACCATGGAGTTAAAAAACAAAAAAACTGGAGCACCTGCATGAAACTCACAAACTCCACACAGTTAGGGCCTTGGTGGGAATCGAACCCAAGACCTCTTTGTTGTGAGGAAGCAATGCTAACCACTACACCAACTATGCAACCTAAATTTTAAATGTCTGCCTACAGTATATGAGGTCTTCAGGGTAAATCACACCCTATACTTTTTTTAATTTACTTTTACTGCATGAATTAACGTAAACTTCACAACCCCAATTGATAATGGTGGTCATTCCGAGTTGTTCGCTCGTTATTTTTCTTTCGCAACGGAGCGATTAGTCGCTAATGCGCATGCGCAATGTCCGCAGTGCGACTGCGCCAAGTAAATTTGCTATGCAGTTAGGTATTTTACTCACGGCATTACAAGGTTTTTTCTTTGTTCTGGTGATCGTAATGTGATTGACAGGAAGTGGGTGTTTCTGGGCGGAAACAGGCCGTTTTATGGGTGTGTGCGAAAAAACGCTACAGTTTCTGGGAAAAACGCGGGAGTGGCTGGAGAAACGGAGGAGTGTATGGGCGAACGCTGGGTGTGTTTGTGACGTCAAACCAGGAACGACAAGCACTGAACTGATCGCAGATGCCGAGTAAGTCTCGAGATACTCAGAAACTGCTAAGAAGTGTCTATTTGCAATATTGCTAATCTTTCGTTCGCAATTTTGATAAGCTAAGATTCACTCCCAGTAGGCGGCGGCTTAGCGTGTGCAAAGCTGCTAAAAGCAGCTTGCGAGCGAACAACTCGGAATGAGGGCCAATGATTGAGCTTTTTTGTGTGGCGTTAAAATATTTATATTACACAGAACATAAAAGATTTCTACATAATATGATATGATTACGGTATCACAGTAAAATTCTAATGAATGGTGCATCTTTAGTACAGGATTACAGTGTACATGTTCAAAAGATGTACTAAGCCTTGAAAAGTGATACATTTCACAGTGATAAAGGGCCTAATTCAGACCTGATCGTAGCCGTGCAAAATTTTGCACAGCTACGATCAGTTACTCAGACATGCGGAGGGACGCCCAGCCAGTGGTGCAAGTAGAAAAAAAATTCATATAGGTACTATGTGCGCACGTCGGAGGCGCGGATGCCAAAAAAAGGGTCTGGCCAAACACCACATGGGGCGTGGTCAATGAATATGGGGGCGTGATACACATATAGGGGGCCCAGATACACATATGACCCCAATAGTGCCAGATACACGTTGCTCCACAGTGGCAGATATACATTGCCCCAGAGTGCCAGATACACAAATGCCCCCCCCCCCAGTGCCAGATACACAAATGCCCCCCCCCCCCCCCAGTGCCAGATGCACAAATGCCCTCCCCAGTGCCAGATGCACAAATGCCCCCCCCCCCCCCCCCAGTGCCAGATACACAAATGCCTCCACAGTGCCAGATACACAAATGCCACAGTGTCAGATATACATTGCCCCACAGTGCTAGATACACAAATGCCCCCACAGTGCCAGATATACATATGCCCCACAGTGCCAGATACACAAATGCGCCCACGGTGCCAGATATACGTTGCTCCACAGTGCCAGATATACATATTCCCCCACAGTGCCAGATACACAAATGCCCCCACAGTGCCATATATGCATTGCCCCAGAGTGCCCCTCCCCGTACTCACCGCGGCCTCTGTTGCTGAATCCCGCTGGCTGCTATGGGGAGGAGAGTGCAGCGCGCGCCTCTTCTGCCCCTCAATGCTCGTGAAGTCCGGTCTCCGCAGCTCCGGCGGCGGTTATCTCAAATGAGGCGCCGGTTCATTAGCCAATCAACTCGCGGACCGGCAGCCAATCAGGAGCCACGGCCGCCAGTCCATGAGCTCTGATTGGCTAGCAAACCAGTGCCTTATTGAGATCACCCCCCGCCACCGGAGCGGAGACCGGACATCACAGAGAATTGAGGTGTAGGAGAGGTGCTGCGCTCTCCTCCCCTCACAAAGCAGCCAGCGGGATGCAGGTATGGTGGACGGCCCGGCGTACCAGCTGGGAATTTCTTACCGCTACGCCGTACAGCCCCATACCGCCATACTTGCAGCACTGCGCACAGCGGCGATGCTTTTGTACTTGAAGAGTAGCTCACTACCTGCGCAGCTCCTGTGCACTGGCAGGGAGCTACCCGTCGCTCTCCGGGTAGCAGCGGTGCGTGTGACGTCACGCATCCACCACGGCCTGCCCCCCTCATGGTCCGGGTACGCCTGCATTGCCCTTACTGCGCCCCCAAACCAGCGGCCTGCCCCCTCCTACCCAACTGCCTGATTGACAGGCAGAGGCGATCGCTGGGCTGAGATGGCCATCGACTGTCTGACATGCGCCGGCGCACTGCGGCGCCTGCGCAAGCGAAGTGCAGGCCTGATCGACTGCTGTGCGAAAACGCACAGCAGCGATCAGGTATGAATTAGGCACAAAGAACCAGCCAATCACCTCCTAACTGTCATTTTTCAAACCCAGACTGTAGCATGGCAGTTAGGATGCGATTGGCTGGTGCATCTTCACCGTGCAATTTATCACTTTTCAAGGCTTAGTACATCTCCACTGGGAAACTACATCCTAAACCAGTGGTTCGCAAACATTCTTGAATCACAGAGCCCTAAAGTATCAGCATTTTTTTCACGGCATCCCTAGGATAAAAGTTTTTTATTGATAAATTTGGAGAAATAAAAAAGTTGTACATGTCAGTCATCCCTAAGTTCATGCTGATTGTCCTCATGTTTTATGACTGCCAGTCACTAGCACTAGCTTTGCCCATCACTTTGACCATAATTAATTTGATCTGGTCCTGGACCACCAACTTGAGGCACCCCTGCAATAGCCTCGCGGCACCCCAGGGTGCTGAGGCACACAGTTTGGGAACCACTGTTCTTGACTCTACATATAAAGTGACAGTGTAATTTTACTAAAAAGCAGCAATCCACGACACAGTCCTTGTCCAGAAAATGGGCAACATACCCCCCCCCCCCCCGTTTCAGGCAACGCTGGCCACCCCACCCTCCGTTCCCATTCCTTCCCCTGAACCCCTCTGCCCTTCAGTCAGAGAGGCATTCTCAATACTGTGATACAATCGCACGACCCGTCCTGCAAATGCGCAATTTCCTTTTAATCGGTTATCGGGAAACTGCGCTTGAGGATCGCAGGAGTGATCCAAGCTGAATAACCCCCAGTGTCTTGGCCTTATTTTACCTGCAGGACGCTGGAAATGTCTGCCTGATGCAGCTTTGTTTTATTTTTGTGGATGGTTGTCTTATCTCTGTCCGGAAACCTTTTCCGCTAACACGCGTGTTCCCTGTCTGTCCTTTCCAAGTTATTCCATTCGCGCTCTCAAACGATCATTTCTCTTGTCTCAAATTTATAAGGATCCGCTAAGGGTCTCTAAACCAAAAAAAAAAATATTATATCGGCTCATTAAGCACCTTCTAACTCCTAACCCATGTGAAGATATGACAGGAGACGTTTTATCAATAGGTAATAAGACAGATAATTTAACTGTAAAAGCCTTAATTGGTCTAATTCACTAACTGACCTCTCACCACTTGATTCACTAGTACAATTGAGCTCTGATAAATCCTTTAATTGTAAATTGCACACAGCTGTGAGCTGTTTCTCACGCTGGCACAAAAATACTATCATCCACTGTTTCATCACTGCGACCTGCTAATTTGGAGCATATGCAACTGTTCTTAACGCTGAAGGCTTGACATACCACAAACAGCAGCTGTTGCAGCTGCCCCAGAGATGCTTTATTTAATTCAATTACGTCTTTTTGGAGATATGTTAAAAAGCTTTCGAGAGACGAGGGAGGGCAGGGGAATGTTAAAAATGGAGCCCCTGGTTCAGGCCCAGGTGGCTCTGTAGGCAAATGATTGGGTGAATGTCTAAATGATCTTTTTAATTGAGTAGACTGACGACTAATCAGGGTCATGAAGTGTTATCAGACTGATGAGCTGAGTGGAGCCCTGGGCTGCTCTGCAATTAATGCCGCTTTTGTGAAGGGAGAAAAAGAATGATAATGTACGCCATCTGGCAATTGTTTATGATAAAAGCAGCGGTTTTCTGAAAATTCGAGATAAATGTTATTCATAATATCTGAATCATTTTCTTCTCCTTGACGAAGTGAAACTCAGTCATCTAGAACTCCTTTTATCTTGATAAAGCAAAGAATTGTATTATTTATTTATTTTTATGAGGTCCTTGTTGTTTGTTTTTGGTTTATGTGTTATTGTTTATTTGTTTATTGTTTTCATTTCTTCCTTCAATACAGTAGACAATGTAAAATGCAGGTACATGTGTTCCACCATACATAGAGTCAGGGCTGTATGTGCATCATACACAAAGTGGCGGATCCAGAATAAAATGACAGGAGTGGCACCATGATTGGGGTAGTAGTGGTGGGATAGAGTTTGGCTACGTCCCTGCTGTGAGTATAGCCTTCAGTGGCTTGTCGCGTTGCTGAGTGAAAGTAATAAACGTTCTACCCACCAACAAGCCGATGACATTACAATATACGAGTTTAAAAAGTGTCAGATAATTGAGATCCCTCCTCCTGAATCTGCAACTACCAGCCAACATAAAGCATCAGAGTGCGTGGGTCTCTCTCATTGCCCCCTCCCTTAATATCCTACTGTGTCTCCCAACTGCCCTGATTTTGATGGTACCATTTTCCAGGCACTGTCCTGTCGTCCAACGTAGGGGCCGCAATGTCTCGCAGTGTGTATGGGGGAGGTGGCTGTGAGGTCCCCTCTAGTCTGCATCTCTGCTAGCAGAACCAGGGATGAATAGGTGCCATGTACAATTCAATGACGTGGCTAACGTTTCCGCACATCTCTGATCAAAACTCACCAAATTTCCAGGAGTTTATACTGATACACCTGTGTATAATGCCCAGATGTACGCTTTGGCTCATATATTGCATGTAAATCTGGCTCTGGTTCTAGCTAGTGCCTCCTAAGCTATTAAGCTCACCGCACGTACATGCACATCCCATCTAATCAGGAGAGAAGGACTGGGGGCATATTCAGCAGCTCCCGGAGTTCTGGGCATGCCCCCAGCATGATGAAAACTGGGGAGCGTGGCTCATGGGCGCAGCATTTCATGCAAGACATTCCAATTGTTATGGGGCCACACACCTTGCTGTGAGGTATGTACTATCTCTTACTGCCTCTTCATATATCTCATACTACCCCTACATAGCTGTCTCACTGTCCCCTCACTCCATATCCCACTGATTGCCTCCTCTATGGCTCTCACTGCCAGTTCCTTCCATATCATAATGACCCCCTCACCGCCCTCTCACAGAACTCACTGGCCCCCTCCCAGCACAATGACCTTCCTTCCAGCTCACTCATTACCCCACCACCACCCCCATAGTGCACTGAGCCCCTCACAGCAGACACACTACCCTGTTACTGCTAACTGCACAGCAACCTAAACTGGCTCAGTATACAGTACATGGCTTTTTATTTATCTGTGCTAAAGACCAATTTTACCCATGACTTTGCATAAGAAGGAATGAACTCTGTAGGCATGATATCATGAATCCACTGGTGCCAAACTAGGATTGTCCATAGTCCATAAATGGTTTACAGTTGATGGTTTTGCCATTGATGGTGGTGGTCCGATGGTTCTCCGACACTGTTGGGTTTGCGGCAGTGGTCACAACGTTGTCTTGAGTTAACTTATTTCACAGTTGAACCTAGTTTACTTCTTGTAGGCTTCTGTACTATGTAGTAGTGGGTGAAGGGGCAGCTGAATGAAGGGTAACCAGAATTGAATGGGCAAAGGGGCACTGGGATGGAGGATGACCCGAGGTGAGTAGGTTAAGGAGCAATGGGGTGGAGGATGACTGGAGAGAGTGGGTGAGGGGATTGCGTTATAAAAGGTGATTAGGTAAAGTAACAATGGGATGTAGGATGAGCAGGGACTGGGGAACATACAAATAACATACACATATGAGATACAAGTGGTCTTGGCAGCTACTGTAAGGAGTCCAATTTTATTTGGTCCTCCTTCCTATCACCTGATGTGTGGAATCTAGGACCTTATTCTTTCAACCAATGTGGCACATGTAAGCAGCTATTGGGCCGAACAGTCAATTCCTTCTTTCTTCTATTCGGCTTTCTTGCATGCACAAAACATCAATGGTTCAGACCGTAAATGGTTTTCCGGAGATGGTTTAATGCTATTGAAGGCAAGTGACGTTGGTGCTATCAATAGCAGCTCCTTGGGTGACTTTAAAAACCATGTAAGGTTCCAGCTGACTCTTCCACTAAAAGGGATGCACGTAGTCTGTTGCCTCCTTCACCATACGGGGCCTGTAACTCTCTTTCTCCCAACTCGATGTAACTGCAATGTACGGCCAAGACTGGCGATACCATCGGGCACTACAATGGATATCTCTTGGGAGGTTTTCAGCCGCAGAGATGCGTCTCTAACACCTCCTGTTATAACATATTTGCTTGTTATCTATATTGTTTATCCTGTACACCAAAAAACACTGTCATGAAATAATACATAAGACGATGACCCTAAATATCCCTTTAGTTATATTTAGAGATACAGTCATTTGTTTTATTATAACACTGTTTGTACTTGTTGTACTGTAACAAGAGTCAGTTGTTGGTAAAGCCGTGATTCTATGCATTATTCATATATTTATAACAATAACACTGTTTATTTGTTTGTTTGTTTGTTTGTTTGTTTGTTTGCTAACTACAAATGGGGCGATATTAGCCAGTTCAATAGATGTACTAACAGTTTCCTAATGTGAAACAAACAACAATGTGTGAAGATTTCTTTTTGCCTTCTAAATTGGAAGTTATACGCTGCCAGGAATACACACTTCCAAGCTATTTCTGAATATATTTAATATAGCTTGGTTCACTTCTAAATACAAAACATTTTAAAAACACTCCAGAACATACAGTATTGTGACATTCCAAAATAGCTAACATTGGTATAAGATTACGGCGTCATTTTACAGGGACTTAAACCAAAAAACGTATAGACACTTTAGCGTCCTGAATCAGAATGGGACAAAAAAAAAAAGCAAAAAAAAAAGATTTCACTGCCAGCCTGGTGTTACTAGAACCCACAAGTGCCTGTAAGGTGGCGTCAGTTTTAACCACTTAACTGATGATTTTTCCCCAAAAAAACTGCTCCGAAATTGTCGGGGGTTTTTTATGAGTGAATTTTGTGAAGAACATGAATTTAACCCTATCCAAAAGGGATACGGTTGTTAGGTCGACACAGCTTAGGTTAACAGTCATTAGGTTGACCACTGAATGTTGATATGCATTAGGTCGACATGGTCATTAGGTCGACATGTAATAGGTCGACAGGTCAAAGGGTTGACATGAGTTTTTCACATTTTTTTTTTTAAATTTGGATTTTTTCATACTTAACGATCCACGTGGACTACGATTGCCCGAAGTTCACTCACTATGCGAGGGGACACGGTGCACTAATTGGGGTTCCCCGTCACTTTACGATGAAAACGAACCAAAAAAAGTCCAAAAACTCATGTCGACCTTTTCACCTGTCGACTTAGTACATGTCGACCTAATGCCCATGTTGACCTTCAGTGGTCGACCTGACTGTCGACCTAAGTTAAGTCGACCCAACGACCCGTCTCCATCTAAAATGATTTTAGTTAAAAAAAAGATATTTGTTTATTTTGTAAAAGTTTCTTCCAATCGTCGAAACATTGATCTGGAACATCGTGACCATCGGAATATTGGAAACATTGCGACCATCGCGGCTTTCATTTTGAAAGCTGTGATAGCCTCCAGGTACTGTATTAAGGGAGGGTCTGGGGGTGGTTTGGGGGGGTTCATTTATGCTCCCCAGCGGCTGCCATTGTCTGCAGCTGCTGGAGGGAGGGGGGTGGGGGGGGGGGGGGTCCTGCCGTGCTGACTGATCAGCAGTGATCGGCAGCACGGCAATCAGTAGGGGAGAGTGCAGGGAGGCAGAGGGACCTTCCGGTCCCTCTGACAGCAGCAGCGGAGGGAAGTTTCCCTTCCCTGTCGCTGCTAACACAGTTTATCTGACTGGTCGCATCCTGTGCGTCCAGGTCAGATAAAGCACTTGCAGGCATGGTCGCATCTGATGCCACCATGGTTAAAATCACTTTTGTTATTATGACTAATGGTTTTAAAAATGACTTCTGGGGGCTGATTCTGTGTAGGGATCAACTGCATACCTGGACAAACCATGGGGTAAATTTACTAAAATGGAGTTCTATTTAAGATGGAATGTTGCCCATAGCAACTAATCACATTCCAGGTATTATCTTCTAGAAGGTGCTAGATAAAGGAGAAGTAGAATCTGATTGGTTGCTATGTGCAACATCCCATCTTAAATAGAACTCCCATCTTAGTAAATTTACCCCCATGTTGCAATGCAAGGGGTCAAAAACATTTATTGTTTTTGCGTGCAGGATAAATAGTGGCTGATTTTGCACGTAGCCCTCAAATGCTGGACTGCTTTATTTTTACACTACGATATTGGTTTGGGCTTGGACTCGCCCCTCCCACATCTATATCTCTCTGTACTTTTTACATCTCCCCCATTTTTAAAGGTCAGTATCTTCTAGACTAGTACACTTGTTCATGGACACGCTGGAGGGATGACATCTCGCAGTCAGTAGTGTATTTACCGATATACGTCCAAAGCAGCCGCTTAGGGCCCGGCGGGTCGACAGGGGCCCGTCATCAAAGGTGTTTAATGTAGCGTGTTTTTACTTTCAGGACCCGGCAGACTGTCAGCAAAATAATTTGAGTGTGAGAGCTGCCGGGTGCCTGCTCTGCCTCCAGCGCATGCTCCACTGTCTTGTGCTGCTGCTGTGACTTCCCGGTTCTTGTCTCTCACGTGACACGCATAGAGACACAGAGGAGCTGGGGAGAGATGGTGCACTGCCGTCTGGCTCCAGAGACAGTGTACCACAATACTCACTTGCTGCTACCTGCCGGGGGTAAGGCTGCTGGTGGGAAGTGTGTGTGGGGGGGGGGTGTCGTGGACAGTCAGTCATTTACTTGCCACTACCCATGGTGGAGGGGAGGGGGGTTGTGGTGCGGTGCAGGAGGTATTTCTGTCTGTTCCGTAATAAAGTGTGCTGCTGTACAGTAGTAATATATAGTTATATATAGTTATAATATATTGTTAGGCATGAACTGCTTCAGACTGGGGCATGTAGGGCCCACCGGGGGAATACAGTGGTAGAGGCCCATGTTTAGGGGTGTGGCCAGTCTCTAGAGAGGGTGTGCCCAGCCGCCACATTGGTTTGCTTAACCATTTAGCATGGGTTGATCCCCTAGATAAATATAAACATTAAATACTGTAGTGCATGCATGATAATGTACTAGATTAATAACAGTACAGTCTGGAACCTGATCCCTAGAGGAGGGGGTGGGCCCCCAGGCAGGGGGGCCCACCGGTTGTTTCCCATGTACCCATGTGGGCCAGTCCAACCTTGTATGTATTACTATAGTATTTTAAATATATCTACAGTAGTAGTGGTATGCATTGCTGTGGTGTAGTAATGGCGTCAGTGGCATAAGTTAGTCCCAGTTGCCCGAAGGCAAGATAAATATTGATGTAGACCCCCCATACATAGATAAATATTAGAGATGTGCACCGGAAATTTTTTGTGTGTTGGTTTTGGATTCGGTTCCGCGGCCGTGTTTTGGATTCGGACGCGTTTTGGCAAAACCTACCTGAAATTTTTTTGTCGGATTCGGGTGTGTTTTGGATTCGGGTGTTTTTTTTTACGATCGGAAGAGAAGCACCGAGGAGAGAGCCTGACACTGATGTGGTTAGCAGCAGAGGAGGAGAATCAAGGTGAGTCTCTGTAGGTGGAGGGAGTGCAGCAACGAACCGCTCTGAGAGCGATCGCTGTGCATGCATCCCCCCCCCCCCCCCAAGACAGGCAGTGAACCCAGGCTGACCGGTCTCCGGTGTGTGACTGAACACAGTCACAGTGCCGGTGACAGGAGCCAGGGGGAAAAGCCAGTCCGGAGTCCCTCTTCTTTGATTTTATCCTCCAAAACTGTCTAAAGCTTCCAATAAGGCAGGGGTGGGCAATTATTTCAGCTGGGGGGCCGCTTAACACTTCCAGTGAATATTCGAGGGCCACACACAAGGGCGAGGACTAATATGAATGACAAATATTTGTAGGAGTAAGTCCTGGGCTGCGCAGAGACTGCACAAAGTAGATTTTTGCAGCTCTGCGTACACATACGATCGTACACTTGCACAGGTGAATTTACACTCCTCCTGGGGGCGGCGACTACCCGAACGCAGGACAGCAAAATTTGCAGCACAGTGATCAGGTCTGAATCAGCCTCTTAGTCAGCAGTTGCTGCAAAATGAGACCCGTTATAGGGCCCAATTCAGACCCGGTCGCTGCTGTGTATTTTCACACAGCGGGTGATCGGGTCTGAACTGCGCATGCATTGCAGTGCGCAGGCACATCGGTCCGCCGCGCTAGGGAGCGTCAGGCAGTGATGAAATGGTGCGAACAAAGCGATCGCACAGGTGATCGCAAGGTGATTGACAGGAAGAGGCCGTTTGTGGGTGGCAACTGACCGGTTTAGAGGAGTGCACGGAAAAATGCAGGAGGGACCAGGCGTTTGGAGGGAGGGTTTCTGACGTCAGCTCCGGCCCCGATCATCACACTGGAAGAGTAAGTCCTGGGCTGCGCAGAGACTGCACAAACTTCTGTTTCTGCAGCTCTCCTGCACATGCGATCGCACCCCTGCACAGCGATTACCCCCTCCCCCTGTAGGCGGCGACTACCTGATCGTAGCAGTGCAAAAATCACACCCTAGCGATCAGGTCTGAATTAGGCCCATAGTTTTATATATATATATATATATATATATAAAACTATAAAAACATAGTATTTTATATATATATATATATATATATAAAACCAAATATGACCGGCACTCCTACAGCAGATGATGAATACCAGGGTGCCTTCCCGTGGCACTACAAGGCCCAGCAAGCAAAACAATGTAAAGGGCGGCACTCCAATGGATTTAAAGAATTATACAGCTCACCAAGCCAGCTTCGTTCAACGTTTCAGGTGTCTTTATTTACACCTTTCGTCAGGATACATAATGACAAAACAACATACCTTATATAACACCAGCGTGCACGACACGCCACGCTCCCCCTGCTTCCGGCACCCGGCGCTGACGTCACAAACGCCGTCCCCTACGGTGACGTAGGGTGTGGGCGGGATGGTAGTCATAACAACGAACTGGGCTTTAGACGCATAGCGTCATGCTCCAGCAGGCCGTACTAGCCACGCCTAATGGGCGCGGCTGTTGACATGACGACCTGTTCAAAAAACCGCCAGTGCGCCGGGCTGTTACAGTAAGGAGCCCGTGGCATACCCAGTGTGAAAACACCGCTGAGTACAGCGGATCTATCCCTGTATAGAGTTAATGGAGCTGAGAGACATTACACTCAGTCCAAATAGCTCCAATGAGGATGACAACGTGAAAAACACAAACCCACACCTAACACCAGCACCAGAGGGGACAAAAATATAAGAATAGTCAGTTTAGAATGGAGTTCAATGTGGCTGTGCAAATCATTTTAGAACCAAACCACAACATGCAGAGCATAGCATACATAGGTGGTTGCCTTGTGGATATAAGTGTGGCATCTAGAGATATGATCAATTCCATGAACATAGGGCCAAGATATAATATAGTCTAATTAATGGCCCACAACAAGACATATGAGCATGGTATCTAAAACTGTAAGCAACAGTACAAGGAATATAAATCAAAAAACTAATCCTTAAGGCAACCACTGGTAGCAAATGGATACACTGAAACAAAAAGTAAAAAAATAAAAAAATAAAGAAACAAAAATGCAGATCAGAGTGAACAAAAATATTCATAAAAAGCAAAGGAGGGAAAGATTTTCATTCAGTCCCAAAGGGGCGACAGTGTTGAGCTCAAAAATCCAGCGTGCCTCTAACTGTAATAATTTCCTATTTCGATAGCCTCCTCTAGACATCGGGGGGAACATGGTCGATGAGCTTGTATCGGAGCGCGGCCATCGTATGTCGTGCCTCCCTAAAATGTCTCGCAACGGGCTGTTCCATCTCCTTCCCTTCCAAAGCCTGCCTTATGGCCGATCTATGTTGTGCTGCCCGTTCTCTGAAAGTACAGGTGGTTTTACCAATATAGGCAAGGCCGCAGGGGCATTTGATAATGTAGATCACGAATTTAGACGTGCAGGTCAAAACATGCTTGATGGGAATTTTCTTTCCTGAATGCGGGTGTAGTACTACTGGACCTACTTCAAGGTACCTGCAAGTAGTGCAACCTAGACATCTATATGAGCCAGGTTTTTTAGTCAGGAAGTGTGAGCGTAATTCCATTTTCTCAGCCGTGGTGTCATTATGAACCAACCAATCTTTCAAATTACGTCCCCTCCGATGACAGTTCAACACCCTGTATTGATTAAGGGTTGGTAAAGATTTGTCAGTCTTAATGATTGGCCACAATTCTCTAACCTTCCTCCTCACTACTGTACTTGCAGTGTTGTAGGTGGTAATTAACGGAATTACCTTTTCTGAGGTTTTTTCTCTCCGCTGCAGACATTGTGTACGTGGAAGTGCTAAAGCTTTTCTTTTGGCACTTTCAAGGTCCTTCATCGGGTACCCTCTCTCAAGGTATTTCCCAATCATTCCGTCCAATTCCAACTCACAATCATCCTGCTTACTGATAATACGTCTGGCACGAAGAAATTGTGAGAAGGGTAAACCCTTTTTCATAGCCGTAGGGTGAAAACTTTTGGCATGTAGTAACGTATTTTTATCCGTAGGTTTATGGTACACTGATGTCTGTAGATGATTCTCATGCCTCGTAATCTGCACGTCCAGACAATGAATAACGTCAGCGCTACATTCAAACGTGAATTTAATGTTGGCATCCAGATTGTTAATTGTCTGCATCCGGTCCTTGAATTCTTCTGGAGTGCCAGCCCAGATGAGCAGCAAATCATCAATGTAGCGTGTAAAAAGAATAAGTCCCTCAGCAAAAGATGGGTTTTGTAGAAATAGACGCTTCTCTACATTCAGCATATAGGCATTTGCAAAGGCCGGGGCTACATTACTCCCCATAGCGCAACCGAGCCGCTGCAGGTAAAAATGTCCATCAAAGTAAAAGAAGTTGCGTGTGAGTGTCTTCTCTAGCAAAACAAGAAAGAATTCCACGTCTGGCCCTTTATAGATGGAATTGCCAGACAGTAGTGTTCTCACAGCCTCAATGCCCTCCAGATGAGGGATGTTTGTGTATAAACTCACTACGTCGACGCTTGCGAGTGTACATATTTCCGGAAGCTGCATGAGATTCTGTAATAATAGTAGTAGCTGGGTAGTGTCCAACAGGACCGTCGGCTCCTTACTCTGACAGCCCGGCGCACTGGCGGTTTGTTGAACAGGTCGTCATGTCAACAGCCGCACCCATTAGGCGTGGCTAGTACGGCCTGCTGGAGCATGACGCTATGCGTCTAAAGCCCAGTTCGTTGTTATGACTACCATCCCGCCCACACCCTACGTCACCGTAGGGGACGGCGTTTGTGACGTCGGCGCCGGGTGCCGGAAGCAGGGGGAGCGTGGCGTGTCGCGCACGCTGGTGTTATATAAGGTATGTTGTTTTGTCATTATGTATCCTGACGAAAGGTGTAAATAAAGACACCTAAAACGTTGAACGAAGCTGGCTTGGTGAGCTGTATAATTCTTTAAATCCATTGGAGTGCCGCCCTTTACATTGTTTTTATATATATATATATATATAACTTTAAAAACACACACACCACAATAAACATTACACCGCATACGTAGTTTTTTACAGGCAAAATACAAATGTTTCAAGGGGGGTACTCACGGAGCGATATTCTAAGCAATCTGACTAGATTGCTTAGAATATCGGCATGATCGCTCCGTGTGTAGCCCCCTCAGCGATAGCAATGCGCGGCCCTGCACATCGCTATCACTGCTGCTAGATTGGCCTGCATGCAGGCCAATCTAGCGGGTCACTCACTTCACCCGCTGGGTGAAGTGAGCGGCCCCCCCTTCTCCCCCCGCACGCTCAGCACAGATCGCGCTGTGCTGAGCGGCAGGAGAGATGTGTGCTGAGCGGTTCGCTCAGCACACATCTCTCCCAAATCGGCCCGTGGGTACTGGGCTTAAAAAACACATCGAGTAATAAAAAAATAAAAAAAAACTGCTGAAAACAAACAAACAAACAAACAGTATTCACAGCTGGTTACTAGCTCCCCCCACCCGCTTCCCTGAACCCACATAGCAGTCTCAAACCTACCCTCTCCCTTAAACCCATATAGTAGTCTCTACCCCCCTTCCCCCACCCCTGAACCCATATAGCAGTCACTACCCCCCTTCACCCCCTCCCCTGAACCTATACAGCAGTCTCTACCCCCCTTCCCCCCTCTCCCCTGAACCTATACAGCAGTCTCTACCCCCCTTCCCCTGAACCTATACAGCAGTCTCTACCCCCCTCCTCTCCTCCCTCCCCCCCCCCCCCGGACCCATATAGCAGCTTTACCCATATAGCAGCTTTACCTTAGATGTATTTTTTTCACTGTGGCAGATCTGCTGCCCAGATTATCCACCGCCTTCTCTGCCAGATCCGCTGCCCGCTGCGCTGCGCAGAGCCGCTGCTGCTACCCGCTGCCCTCTGCACTCTCCTGCCGTGGCTCCGCCCCCTATGCCGCCCAGCGCCTGATGTCACAGAGGAAATCCCGGTCAGCAGACCGGGTATTTCCTCAGCGGCGCCGCATCTCGGAGCTTCGTAGCGCAATGACAAGCGGCTCAGCCGGGCCGCTTGTCATTGCACAGTGGTATGGGACAGCGGGACAGGCAGAATCGGTTCGCGGGCCGCATCCGGCCCGCGGGCCGCATGTTGCCCACCCCTACAATAAGGCATACATCCTATAAGTGCATTCATTCACATACAGACCAGCGGGACACCACAGTCTGGATTTTAAACAAACGGACTTTTTTTTTATTCTTCCCTTTTTTTCAAACAACATCCCCAAGAGGTACTGTGCCCCTGGACATTCAGTTTATTACTTAATTAAACCCAGCACAGCACAGCATGCTCAATATGCTCAGTTTGGACAATTTATTATAACAGAGTTTCAGAACCTCGTTACTAACAACTTATATTGCAATATAATAAACGTTAATTGTGCAACGTATTCAAACTAGTGATGAGCGGGTTCGGTTCCTCGGAATCCGAACCCCCCCGAACTTCACCCTTTTTACACGGGTCCGAGGCAGACTCGGATCCTCCCGCCTTGCTCGGTTAACCCGAGCGTGCCCGAACGTCATCATCCCGCTGTCGGATTCTCGCGAGATTCGGATTCTATATAAGGAGCCGCGCGTCGCCGCCATTTTTCACTCGTGCATTGAAATGATAGTCAGAGGACGTGGCTGGCGTCCTCTCACTTTGTTTCAGGGGGCTGCAGTGCAAATATCTTTATTCTGGGGACCAGCAGTATAATAGGAGGAGTACAGTGCAGAGTTTTGCTGACCAGTGACCACCAGTATTATACGTTCTCTGCCTGAAAAACGCTCCATATCTGTGCTCAGTGTGCTGCATATATCTGTGCTCACACTGCTTTATTGTGGGGACTGGGGACCAGCAGTATTATATAGGAGGAGTACAGTGCAGAGTTTTGCTGACCAGTGACCACCAGTATTATACGTTCTCTGCCTGAAAAACGCTCCATATCTGTGCTCAGTGTGCTGCATATATCTGTGCTCACACTGCTTTATTGTGGGGACTGGGGTCCAGCAGTATTATATAGGAGGAGTACAGTGCAGAGTTTTGCTGACCAGTGACCACCAGTATTATACATTCTCTGCCTTAAAAACGCTCCATATCTGTGCTCAGTGTGCTGCATATATCTGTGCTCACACTGCTTTATTCTGGGGACTGAGGACCAGCAGTATTATATAGGAGGAGCAGTGGCGTAACTACTGCCCCCGCAGTCCTCGCGGTGGCTTGGGGGCGAGGGGCTGCGGGGGCGCCACTGATTTACAGCAGACTGACATGCGGACAAGCGTCCGCATGTCAGTCTGCTTTCTCCCTCCCTCCGCCGGTTGTTGCAGGGACACGGAGGGCACAGCCGCGCCTCCCTGTGTCCCTCCTGCTGCATCATCTCCGGCGGCCGCGGGTCTGATAGGGAGAAGTGCCGTCCGTGAGCTCTAATTGGCTCACGGACGGCACTTCCCCCTATTAGACCCGCGGCCGCCGGAGATGATGCAGCAGGAGGGACACAGGAGAGGCTGTACCCTCCGTGTCCCTCCAAAAAGCGGCGGCGGCGGCGGCGGCGGCGGCGGGGGGGGGGGGGGGTGATATCTGGCACTGGGGGGAATAACTGGCAGGGGGGGGATATCTGGCACTGGGGCATTGTCTGGCACTGGGGGCATATATGGCACTGGGGGCATATATGGCACTGGGGGGGGGGGTATCTGGCACTGGGGCATTATCTGGCACTGGGGGGGAATATCTGGCGGGGGGGGGGTGGATGTCTGGCACTGGGGGGAATAACTGGCAGGGGGGGGATATCTGGCACTGGGGCATTATCTGGCACTGGGGGCATATATGGCACTGAGGGGGAATATCTGGCAGGGGGGGATATCTGGCACTGGGGCATTATCTGGCACTGGGGGCATATATGACACTGGGGGGGAATAACTGGCAGGGGGGGGGATACCTGGCACTGGGGCATTATCTGGCACTGGGGGCATATATGACACTGGGGGGGAATAACTGGCAGGGGGGGGATATCTGGCACTGGGGCATTATCTGGCACTGGGGGCATATATTGCACTGGGGGGGAATATCTGGCACTAGGGGCATATATGGCACTGGGGGGGATATCTGGCACTGGGGGAATATATGGCACTGGGGGGGGGCATATCTGGCACTGGGGGCATATTTGGCACTGGGGGGGAATATATGGCACTGGGGGCATATTTGGCACTGGGGGGGAATATATGGCACTGGGGGCATAGCTGGCACTGGGGGCATATGTGGCACTGGGGGGGAATATCTGGCACTGGGGGCATATGTGGCACTGGGGGGGTATATGTGTACCTGGCACATGGGGGGGGGGCTATATTTGGCACTGGGGCATGTGAGTACCTGGCACCGTGGGGGAATATCTGGCACTGGGGACATATGTGGCACTGGGAGCACAGCCCTAGCAACGAGCATGATACACAGTGCATGAAGCACCTGGCAACGAGCATGACACACAGTGCATGAAACACCTGGCAACGAGCATGACACCCAGTGCATGAAACCCCTGGCAACGAGCATGACACCCTGAGCATGAAAACCCCTGGCACCGTGCATGGAACCAAGAGCACGAAACCCCTGGCAACGAGCATGGCACCCAGTGCATGAAACCCCTGACAACGAGCAGGTAATTGAAAAGTAATTAGAAGCCTTACTGTAGGACTTAATGTGTAATGGGCATTACAGTGTGTGGCATAATGTATCACGGACATTGCGGTGTGTGTCATAATGTGTCACAGGCATTACGGTGTATGGTATACTATATCGCGGGCATTGTGATATGTGGTATAATGTCTCAGGGTCATTGCAGTGTGTGGCATAATGTATCACGGACATTGCGGTGTGTGTCATAATGTGTCAGGCATTACGGTGTGTGGTATACTATATCACGGGCATTGTGGTATGTGGTATAATGTCTCAGGGTCATTGCAGTGTGGCATAATACATAACGGGCATTGCGGTGTGTGGCATAGGGTGTAACGGGCAGGGCATTGCGGTATGTGTCACAGGCATTACGGTGTATGGTATACTATATCACGGGCATTGTGGTATAATGTATCACGGACATTGCGGTGTGTGTCATAATGTGTCACAGACATTGTATGTGCTATAATGTATCAGGGGCATTGCAGTGTGTAGCATAATGTATAACGGGCATTGCGATTCCTGTCATAATGTGTCACAGGCATTACGGTGTGTGGCATAATGTGTCACGGGCATTACGGTGTGTGGCATAATGTGTCGGGGGCATTACAGTGTGTGCATATTGTGTCGTGCATTATTGTGTGTGGAATAATGTCTAAGGGCCATTGCAGTATGTGGAATAATGTATACTGGGCATTACTATAAGGAGGAAAAATGACAAATAATGTAAGGGGCATGAATCAGGATTATTTTTCTTTCCTGTGGTGGCCAACGTATGGGCGTGCAGGTTGCAGAACTGGGGTATAAGGTAGTCTTTTCCTGCAATGCCACGCCCCTTTATGTGAAACCACGCCCATTCCAATGAAACCACACCCCTTATTTTGCCGCGCGCGCCTTCGGCGCGCGCATATTTATCCCTTTCTTGCTCCCAATTATGTAGCATGAAGGAAGGGGGGGGGGGGGGGGGGGGGGGGGGCGCCGAAGAATTTTTTGGCTTGGGGGAGAAAAATTTCTAGTTACGCCACTGAGGAGGAGTACAGTGCAGAGTTTTGCTGACCAGTGACCACCAGTATTATACGTTCTCTGCCTGAAAAACGCTCCATATCTGTGCTCAGTGTGCTGCATATATCTGTGCTCACACTGCTTTATTGTGGGGACTGGGGACCAGCAGTATTATATAGGAGGAGTACAGTGCAGAGTTTTGCTGACCAGTGACCATCAGTATTATACGTTCTCTGCCTGAAAAACGCTCCATATCTGTGCTCAGTGTGCTGCATATATCTGTGCTCACACTGCTCTATTGTGGGGACTGGGAACTAGCAGTATTATATAGGAGGAGTACAGTGCAGAGTTTTGCTGACCAGTGACCACCAGTATTATACGTTCTCTGCCTGAAAAACGCTCCATATCTGTGCTCAGTGTGCTGCATATATCTGTGCTCACACTGCTTTATTGTGGGGACTGGGGACCAGCAGTATTATATAGTAGTGATGAGCGGGTTCGGTTCCTCGGAATCCGAACCCCCCCGAACTTCAGCCTTTTTACACGGGTCCGAGGCAGACTCGGATCTTCCCGCCTTGCTCGGTTAACCCGAGCGCGCCCGAACGTCATCATCCCGCTGTCGGATTCTCGCGAGGCTCGGATTCTATTGCGAGACTCGGATTCTATATAAGGAGCCGCGCGTCACCGCCATTTTCACACGTGCATTGAGATTGATAGGGAGAGGACGTGGCTGGCGTCCTCTCCGTTTAGAATAGAAATAGATAGAGTGAGAGTGAGACACTTGATTTACTGGAGCTTAGGAGTACTCAGAGAGTGCAGAGTTTACTAGTGACTGACCAGTGACCACCAGTGCAGTTTTATTATTATTTAATATAATCCGTTCTCTGCCTGAAAAAAAACGATACACAGTGACACAGTATACCATATCTGTGCTCAGCCTCAGTGTGCTGCATCATCTATGTATATCTGACTGTGCTGAGTGCTCACTGCTCACACAGCTTAATTGTGGGGGAGACTGGGGAGCAGTTATAGCAGGAGTACATTAACAGTGCACACTTTTGCTGCCAGAGTGCCACTGCCAGTGTGACTGACCGGTGACCACTGACCACCAGTATATTGTGATTGTCTGCCTGAAAAAGTTAAACACTCGTCGTGTGGTGTTTTTATTCTATAAACGCATTCTGCTGACAGTGTCCAGCAGGTCCGTCATTATATAATATATACCTGTCCTGCAGTAGTGATATATATATATTTTTTATATCATTATCATCCAGTCTATATTAGCAGCAGACGCAGTACGGTAGTCCACGGCTGTAGCTACCTCTGTGTCGGCAGTCGCTCGTCCATCCATAATTGTATACCACCTACCTGTGGTGTTTTTTTTTTTTTTCTATCTTCTTGATACTAGTAGCTTACTTTAGGAGTCTGCAGTGCTGACAGTGTCCAGCAGGTCCGTCATTATATAATATATACCTGTCCGGCTGCAGTAGTGATATATATATATATTTTTTATATCATTATCATCCAGTCTATATTAGCAGCAGACGCAGTACGGTAGTCCACGGCTGTAGCTACCTCTGTGTCGGTAGTCGCTCGTCCATCCATAATTGTATACCACCTACCTGTTGTATTGTTTTTTTTTCTATCTTCTTGATACTAGTAGCTTACTTTAGGAGTCTGCAGTGCTGACAGTGTCCAGCAGGTCCGTCATTATATAATATATACCTGTCCGGGTGCAGTAGTGATATATATATATTTTTTATATCATTATCATCCAGTCTATATTAGCAACAGACGCAGTACGGTAGTCCACGGCTGTAGCTACCTCTGTGTCGGCAGTCGCTCGTCCATCCATAATTGTATACCACCTACCTGTTGTGTTTTTTTTTTTCTATCTTCTTGATACTAGTAGCTTACTTTAGGAGTCTGCAGTGCTGACATTGTCCAGCAGGTCCGTCATTATATAATATATACCTGTCCGGCTGCAGTAGTGATATATATATATATATATTTTATATCATTATCATCCAGTCTATATTAGCAGCAGACGCAGTACGGTAGTCCACGGCTGTAGCTACCTCTGTGTCGGCAGTCGCTCGTCCATCCATAATTATATACCACCTACCTGTTGTGTTTTTTTTTTCTATCTTCTTGATACTAGTAGCTTACTTTAGGAGTCTGCAGTGCTGACAGTGTCCAGCAGGTCCGTCATTATATAATATAAACCTGTCCGGCTGCAGTAGTGATATATATATATTTTTTTATATCATTATCATCCTGTCTATATTAGCAGCAGACGCAGTACGGTAGTCCACGGCTGTAGCTACCTCTGTGTCGGCAGTCGCTCGTCCATCCATAATTGTATACCACCTACCTGTTGTGTTTTTTTTCTTTCTATCTTCTTGATACTAGTAGCTTACTTTAGGAGTCTGCAGTGCTGACAGTGTCCAGCAGGTCCGTCATTATATAATATATACCTGTCCGGCTGCAGTAGTGATATATATATATTTTTTATATTATTATCATCCAGTCTATATTAGCAGCAGACGCAGTACGGTAGTCCACGGCTGTAGCTACCTCTGTGTCGGCAGTCGCTCGTCCATCCATAATTGTATACCACCTACCTGTTGTGTTTTTTTTTTTCTATCTTCTTGATACTAGTAGCTTACTTTAGGAGTCTGCAGTGCTGACATTGTCCAGCAGGTCCGTCATTATATAATATATACCTGTCCGGCTGCAGTAGTGATATATATATATTTTTTATATCATTATCATCCAGTCTATATTAGCAGCAGATGCAGTACGGTAGTCCACGGCTGTAGCTACCTCTGTGTCGGCAGTCGCTCGTCCATCCATAATTGTATACCACCTACCTGTTGTGTTTTTTTTTTCTATCTTCTTGATACTAGTAGCTTACTTTAGGAGTCTGCAGTGCTGACAGTGTCCAGCAGGTCCCTCATTATATAATATATACCTGTCCGGCTGCAGTAGTGATATATATATATATTTTTATATCATTATCATCCAGTCTAGATTAGCAGCAGACGCAGTACGGTAGTCCACGGCTGTAGCTACCTCTGTGTCGGCAGTCGCTCGTCCATCCATAAGTATACTAGTATCCATCCATCTCCATTGTTTACCTGAGGTGCCTTTTAGTTGTGCCTATTAAAATATGGAGAACAAAAATGTTGAGGTTCCAAAAATAGGGAAAGATCAAGATCGACTTCCACCTCGTGCTGAAGCTGCTGCCACTAGTCATGGCCGAGACGATGAAATGCCATCAACGTCGTCTGCCAAGGCCGATGCCCAATGTCATAGTACAGAGCATGTAAAATCCAAAACACCAAATATCAGTAAAAAAAGGACTCAAAAATCTAAAATAAAATTGTCGGAGGAGAAGCGTAAACTTGCCAATATGCCATTTACCACACGGAGTGGCAAGGAACGGCTGAAGCCCTGGCCTATGTTCATGGCTAGTGGTTCAGCTTCACATGAGGATGGAAGCACTCAGCCTCTCGCTAGAAAAATGAAAAGACTCAAGCTGGCAAAAGCACAGCAAAGAACTGTGCGTTCTTCGAAATCACAAATCCACAAGGAGAGTCCAATTGTGTCGTTTGCGATGCCTGACCTTCCCAACACTGGACGTGAAGAGCATGCGCCTTCCACCATTTGCACGCCCCCTGCAAGTGCTGGAAGGAGCACCCGCAGTCCAGTTCCTGATAGTCAGATTGAAGATGTCAGTGTTGAAGTACACCAGGATGAGGAGGATATGGGTGTTGCTGGCGCTGGGGAGGAAATTGACCAGGAGGATTCTGATGGTGAGGTGGTTTGTTTAAGTCAGGCACCCGGGGAGACACCTGTTGTCCGTGGGAGGAATAGGGCCATTGACATGCCTGGTGAAAATACCAAAAAAAATCAGCTCTTCGGTGTGGAAGTATTTCAACAGAAATGCGGACAACATTTGTCAAGCCGTGTGTTGCCTTTGTCAAGCTGTAATAAGTAGGGGTAAGGACGTTAACCACCTCGGAACATCCTCCCTTATACGTCACCTGCAGCGCATTCATCGTAAGTCAGTGACAAGTTCAAAAACTTTGGGCGACAGCGGAAGCAGTCCACTGACCAGTAAATCCCTTCCTCTTGTAACCAAGCTCACGCAAACCACCCCACCAACTCCCTCAGTGTCAATTTCCTCCTTCCCCAGGAATGCCAATAGTCCTGCAGGCCATGTCACTAGCCATTCTGACGAGTCCTCTCCTGCCTGGGATTCCTCCGATGCATCCTTGCGTGTAACGCCTACTGCTGCTGGCGCTGCTGTTGTTGCTGCTGGGAGTCGATGGTCATCCCAGAGGGGAAGTCGTAAGACCACTTTTACTACTTCCACCAAGCAATTGACTGTCCAGCAGTCCTTTGCGAGGAAGATGAAATATCACAGCAGTCATCCTGCTGCAAAGCGGATAACTGAGGCCTTGGCATCCTGGGCGGTGAGAAACGTGGTTCCGGTATCCATCATTACTGCAGAGCCAACTAGAGACTTGTTGGAGGTACTGTGTCCCCGGTATCAAATACCATCTAGGTTCCATTTCTCTAGGCAGGCGATACCGAAAATGTACACAGACCTCAGAAAAAGACTCACCAGTGTCCTAAAAAATGCAGTTGTACCCAATGTCCACTTAACCACGGACATGTGGAAAAGTGGAGCAGGGCAGGCTCAGGACTATATGACTGTGACAGCCCACTGGGTAGATGTATGGACTCCCGCCGCAAGAAAAGCAGCAGCGGCACCAGTAGCAGCATCTCGCAAACGCCAACTCTTTCCTAGGCAGGCTACGCTTTGTATCACCGGTTTCCAGAATACGCACACAGCTGAAAACCTCTTACGGCAACTGAGGAAGATCATCGCGGAATGGCTTACCCCAATTGGACTCTCCTGTGGATTTGTGGCATCGGACAACGCCAGCAATATTGTGTGTGCATTAAATCTGGGCAAATTCCAGCACGTCCCATGTTTTGCACATACCTTGAATTTGGTGGTGCAGAATTATTTAAAAAACGAGAGGGGCGTGCAAGAGATGCTGTCGGTGGCCAGAAGAATTGCGGGACACTTTCGGCGTACAGGCACCACGTACAGAAGACTGGAGCACCACCAAAAACGCCTGAACCTGCCCTGCCATCATCTGAAGCAAGAAGTGGTAACGAGGTGGAATTCAACCCTCTATATGCTTAAGAGGTTGGAGGAGCAGCAAAAGGCCATTCAAGCCTATACAACTGAGCACGATATAGGAGGTGGAATGCACCTGTCTCAAGCGCAGTGGAGAATGATTTCAACATTGTGCAAGGTTCTGCAACCTTTTGAACTTGCCACATGTGAAGTCAGTTCAGACACTGCCAGCCTGAGTCAGGTCATTCCCCTCATCAGGCTTTTGCAGAAGAAGCTGGAGACATTGAAGGAGGAGCTAACACAGAGCGATTCCGCTAGGCATGTGGGACTTGTGGATGGAGCCCTTAATTCGCTTAACAAGGATTCACGGGTGGTCAATCTGTTGAAATCAGAGCACTACATTTTGGCCACCGTGCTCGATCCTAGATTTAAAACCTACCTTGGATCTCTCTTTCCGGCAGACACAAGTCTGCTGGGGTTCAAAGAACTGCTGGTGACAAAATTGTCAAGTCAAGCGGAACGCGACCTGTCAACATCTCCTCCTTCACATTCTCCCGCAACTGGGGGTGCGAGGAAAAGGCTCAGAATTCCGAGCCCACCCGCTGGCGGTGATGCAGGGCAGTCTGGAGCGACTGCTGATGCTGACATCTGGTCCGGACTGAAGGACCTGACAACGATTACGGACATGTCGTCTACTGTCACTGCATATGATTCTCTCCCCATTGAAAGAATGGTGGAGGATTATATGAGTGACCGCATCCAAGTAGGCACGTCAGACAGTCCGTACTTATACTGGCAGGAAAAAGAGGCAATTTGGAGGCCCTTGCACAAACTGGCTTTATTCTACCTAAGTTGCCCTCCCACAAGTGTGTACTCCAAAAGAGTGTTTAGTGCCGCCGCTCACCTTGTCAGCAATCGGCGTACGAGGTTACATCCAGAAAATGTGGAGAAGATGATGTTCATTAAAATGAATTATAATCAATTCCTCCGTGGAGACATTCACCAGCAGTAATTGCCTCCACAAAGTACACAGGGAGCTGAGATGGTGGATTCCAGTGGGGACGAATTGATAATCTGTGAGGAGGGGGATGAACACGGTGATATATCGGAGGATGATGATGAGGTGGACATCTTGCCTCTGTAGAGCCAGTTTGTGCAAGGAGAGATTAATTGCTTCTTTTTTGGTGGGGGTCCAAACCAACCCGTCATTTCAGTCACAGTCGTGTGGCAGACCCTGTCACTGAAATGATGGGTTGGTTAAAGTGTGCATGTCCTGTTTATACAACATAAGGGTGGGTGGGAGGGCCCAAGGACAATTCCATCTTGCACCTCTTTTTTCTTTCATTTTCCTTTGCGTCATGTGCTGTTTGGGGAGTAGTTTTTGGAAGGGCCATCCTGCGTGACACTGCAGTGCCACTCCTAGATGGGCCAGGTGTTTGTGTCGGCCACTTGGGTCGCTTATCTTAGTCACACAGCTACCTCATTGCGCCTCTTTTTTTCTTTGCGTCATGTGCTGTTTGGGAGGTGTTTTTTGGAAGGGCCATCCTGCGTGACACTGCAGTGCCACTCCTAGATGGGCCAGGTGTTTGTGTCGGCCACTTGGGTCGCTTATCTTAGTCACACAGCTACCTCATTGCTCCTCTTTTTTTCTTTGCGTCATGTGCTGTTTGGGGGGTGTTTTTTGGAAGGGCCATCCTGCGTGACACTGCAGTGCCACTCCTAGATGGGCCAGGTGTTTGTGTCGGCCACTAGGGTCGCTTAGCTTAGTCACACAGCTACCTCATTGCGCCTGTTTTTTTCTTTGCGTCATGTGCTGTTTGGGGGGTGTTTTTTGGAAGGGACATCCTGCGTGACACTGCAGTGCCACTCCTAGATGGGCCAGGTGTTTGTGTCGGCCACTAGGGTCGCTTAGCTTACTCACACAGCTACCTCATTGCGCCTCTTTTTTTTCTTCTTTGCGTCATGTGCTGTTTGGGGAGTAGTTTTTGGAAGGGCCTTCCTGCGTGACACTGCAGTGCCACTCCTAGATGGGCCAGGTGTTTGTGTCGGCCACTTGGGTCGCTTATCTTAGTCACACAGCTACCTCATTGCGCCTCTTTTTTTCTTTGCGTCATGTGCTGTTTGGGGGGTGTTTTTTGGAAGGGCCATCCTGCGTGACACTGCAGTGCCACTCCTAGATGGGCCAGGTGTTTGTGTCGGCCACTTGGGTCGCTTATCTTAGTCACACAGCTACCTCATTGCGCCTGTTTTTTTCTTTGCGTCATGTGCTGTTTGGGGAGTAGTTTTTGGAAGGGCCATCCTGCGTGACACTGCAGTGCCACTCCTAGATGGGCCAGGTGTTTGTGTCGGCCACTAGGGTCGCTTATCTTAGTCACACAGCTACCTCATTGCGCATCTTTTTTTTCTTCTTTGCATCATGTGCTGTTTGGGGAGTAGTTTTTTGAAGGGCCATCCTGCGTGACACTGCAGTGCCACTCCTAGATGGGCCAGGTGTTTGTGTCGGCCACTAGGGTCGCTTAGCTTAGTCACACAGCTACCTCATTGCGCCACTTTTTTTCTTTGCGTCATGTGCTGTTTGGGGGGTGTTTTTTGGAAGGGCCATCCTGCGTGACACTGCAGTGCCACTCTTAGATGGGCCAGGTGTTTGTGTCGGCCACTTGGGTCGCTTAGCTTACTCACACAGCTACCTCATTGCGCCTCTTTTTTTTCTTCTTTGCGTCATGTGCTGTTTGGGGAGTAGTTTTTTGAAGGGCCATCCTGCGTGACACTGCAGTGACACTCCTAGATGGGCCAGGTGTTTGTGTCGGCCACTTGGGTCGCTGAGCTTAGTCATCCAGCGACCTCGGTGCAAATTTTAGGACTAAAAATAATATTGTGAGGTGCGAGGTGTTCAGAATAGACTGAAAATGAGTGGAAATTATGGTTATTGAGGTTAATAATACTTTGGGATCAAAATGACCCCCAAATTCTATGATTTAAGCTGTTTTTTAGTGTTTTTTGAAAAAAACACCCGAATCCAAAACACACCCGAATCCGACAAAAAAAATTCGGTGAGGTTTTGCCAAAACGCGTTCGAACCCAAAACACGGCCGCGGAACCGAACCCAAAACCAAAACACAAAACCCGAAAAATTTCCGGTGCTCATCACTATTATATAGGAGGAGTACAGTGCAGAGTTTTGCTGACCAGTGACCACCAGTATTATACGTTCTCTGCCTGAAAAACGCTCCATATCTGTGCTGCATTGTAGTATATAGTAGGAGTACAGTGCATAATTTTGCTGACCACCAGTATATAATATATAGGAGTACGGTACAGAAGGCCACTGCTCTACCTACCTCTGTGTCGTCAAGTATACTATCCATCCATACCTGTGGTGCATTTCAGTTTTGCACAGTTTGCTGACCACCAGTATATAATATATAGCAGTATGGTACAGTAGGCCACTGCTCTACCTACCTCTGTGTCGTCAAGTATACTATCCATCCATACCTGTGGTGCATTTCAGTTTTGCACAGTTTGCTGACCACCAGTATATAATATATAGCAGTACGGTACAGTAGGCCACTGCTCTACCTACCTCTGTGTCGTCAAGTATACTATCCATCCATACCTGTGGTGCATTTCAGTTGTGCGCAGTATATATAGTATGTCAAAGTCAGAAAAATATCACGCTGCACGTTGCCATATATGCACTTCATGCGTGTGCACGCTACATATTTAATCAAAATAATGGATATTATAAGTTAATATTCCCCTGAGTCCAGCAGGTATCAGTGGGTCTCAAATGGCTCTTTGACCTTAGAGATTCCCCAAACAATAGTTTGCATGTTGGGAGGGCTTCACGTGTTCTTATGCATAGTTAAGCACAGGAATAGTAATTGAAGATTAATTGTATTCCAAATCAGTATCTTTCCCGCAGACGGAGTACAATAGCCTTTAATTACACTGAGCTTTGAGACTCAATGAGGAGGGCCAACACCTGTGTTTACAAAGGGGCTGGATTTGTCTCCAGAAGAATGATTGCTGAGATGTCATTGTCTCAACTGAAAGTGGACATCATGAATATCGAACAAAACCCAGAGACAGGGTTTTGTTTTGTATTCGCCAAACAATAGCTTTCCACAAGACAGGAATGTGTTAGTCATCACCCAACATTTTGCATAACCAAGCTCACATGCTCAGCTCACTGATACAAGACAGCCCACATACTGTGAAAGACACACTTCCTGTGGTTGACACACCCCCACAGCTGGAATGCAGGTATGATATTATCCACTGGAAATCACAGGGCTCACTCACTCACACAGCTACCTGGCACCCAGCAGCATGGCTGCTTCATCCCCAGGGCTGACCTCCAAGCGAAAGGATAAGTATTGAATTCACATGGCTAGATAAGGAAATATAGACAGATGGCTTTAAGGTCAATGGTGCTGGTTTAAATAGGATATTGTAACTTGTTTGTGTGATAGATCTGGGAATCTGTGATGGTAGCTGGGACATTAGACAACCTGTAGCATAGCATTTGTGGTATTTGTTTGCCTATGGTGATTTAAAATAGATTGTGCTGGTTTGTTATAATATATCTTGTCAATCATGAATACCGCCATGCAGTTACTTGTGAATATGGGTTTTGTAGCAATGGCAGGCTATGTGTGGTTACATTGTGATCTGGTCTTGTGATAATTCATATAGCATAGCCAGCATACCATATGCTCTGGTTATTGAGATACTGAGTTTGTTTGGAATGTGAAATTGAATAAGATGGTTCTAGGAAGTTGGATTGGAATGTGGAATAAGATTAGTTGGTTTGTAAGAAATGGCTGCTGCTAGGTGTTTTCCCCTCCCCCTTTCAACCATGTGTTGCAGTCTTTGGAATCATGGGAGTTTTCCCAAAATGGAGTCTAGCTTCTATCCCATGCGGTATTCAGCATTGACTAACTGCGCAGCGATTGTCTCTCACATGTGTAGGTTTATCTGCAACCATATTGTCTCTTATTTAATGTTATAAGCCATTCTCTCTCTCCTTCCCCTTTTAAAAGTAATTGTGTCTTTATTGTATTTTTATGTGTAGTAGCTTGGTTAGATATTCTATGTTATTTTGGTAGTGTATAGCTTGTATTGTATTATTCTTTTTGAACGTTCATTCTCTCACTAAAGGCGTTAGAACCTTAGACCGGTATTTGATTGATTATTATAAATGCATAAAGGTTCTCAGAGCGTCATAGTCGCTCATACAGCTTTTAAGCTAACAAGGTTACACTGCATTACATCTACACATTGTCACTGCACAAATGTTTACAGTATAAGTACATTCCTTAAGGTATAGTTAAGGGTGTACCCTTGCGGTACTTTTTGCGCCAATTGCGTACTGTGTTCTTTAACCTTTAACGTGTTTTTAATAGGACAAATATTATAGACATTGTCAAGTAGTAGGCCATTGCTATTGATACTGGCATATAATTCAACACATTAAAAAATGGAGAACAAAAATTTGGAAGGTAAAATAGGGAAAGATCAAGATCCACTTCCACCTCGTGCTGAAGCTGCTGCCACTAGTCATGGCCGAGACGATGAAATGCCATCAACGTCGTCTGCCAAGGCCAATGCCCAATGTCATAGTAGAGAGCATGTAAAATCCAAAACAAAAAAGTTCAGTAAAATGACCCAAAAATCTAAATTAAAAGCGTCTGATGAGAAGCGTAAACTTGCCAATATGCCATTTACGACACGGAGTGGCAAGGAACGGCTGAGGCCCTGGCCTATATTCATGTCTAGTGGTTCAGCTTCACATGAGGATGGAAGCACTCATCCTCTCGCTAGAAAAATGAAAAGACTTAAGCTGGCAAAAGCACAGCAAAGAACTGTGCGTTCTTCTAAATCACAAATCCCCAAGGAGAGTCCAATTGTGTCGGGTGCGATGCCTGACCTTCCCAACACTGGACGGGAAGAAGTGGCGCCTTCCACCATTTGCACGCCCCCTGCAAGTGCTGGAAGAAGCACCCGCAGTCCAGTTCCTGATAGTCAAATTGAAGATGTTACTGTTGAAGTACACCAGGATGAGGATATGGGTGTTGCGGGCGCTGAGGAGGAAATTGACAAGGAGGATTCTGATGGTGAGGTGGTTTGTTTAAGTCAGGCACCCGGAGAGACACCTGTTGTCCGTGGGACGAATATGGCCATTGACATGCCTGGTCAAATTACAAAAAAAATCACCTCTTCGGTGTGGAATTATTTTAACACAAATGCGGACAACAGGTGTCAAGCCGTGTGTTGCCTTTGTCAAGCTGTAATAAGTAGGGGTAAGGACGTTAACCACCTCGGAACATCCTCCCTTATACGTCACCTGCAGCGCATTCATCATAAGTCAGTGACAAGTTCAAAAACTTTGGATGACAGCGGAAGCAGTACACTGACCACTAAATCCCTTCCTCTTGTAACTAGAGATGAGCGGATTCGGTTTTACTCGGTTTTACTCGGTTCTCAAAACCGAATCTTATTGGCTCACGGATGTCACGTGTTTTGGATAGCCAATTAAATTCGGTTTTGAGAACCGAGTAAAACCGAGTAAAACCGAATCCGCTCATCTCTACTTGTAACCAAGCTCCTGCAAACCACACCGCCAACTCCCTCAGTGTCAATTTCCTCCTTACACAGGAAAGCCAATAGTCCTGCAGGCCATGTCACTGTCAAGTCTGACGAGTCCTCTCCTGCCTGGGATTCCTCCGATGCATCCTTGAGTGTAACGCCTCCTGCTGCTGGCGCTGCTGTTGTTGCTGCTGGGAGTCGATCGTCATCCCAGAGGGGAAGTCGGAAGACCACTTGTACTACTTCCAGTAAGCAATTGACTGTCCAACAGTCCTTTGCGAGGAAGATGAAATATCACAGCAGTCATCCTGCTGCAAAGCGGATAACTCAGGCCTTGACAGCCTGGGCGGTGAGAATTGTGTTTCCGTTATCCACCGTTAATTCACAGGCAACTACAGACTTGATTGAGGTACTGTGTCCCCGGTACCAAATACCATCTAGGTTCCATTTCTCTTGGCAGGCGATACCGAAAATGTACACAGACCTCAGAAAAAGAGTCACCAGTGTCCTAAAAAATGCAGTTGTAATCAATGTCCACTTAACCACGGACATGTGGACAAGTGGAGCAGGACAGACTCAGGACTATATGAGTGTGACAGCCCACTTGGTAGATATATTGCCTCCCGCAGCAAGAACAGCAGCGGCGGCACCAGTAGCAACATCTTGCAAACGCCAACTCGTTCCTAGGCAGGCTACGCTTTGTGCCAAAGAATTAATTTGTGTTGTTTTGCGCTAAACAGACAATAAAAAATGCAGCATATACACCTTAGAAAAATCCACCAATTTTCCAATATACAACTGTTTACAAAATAGATAGGTGTATAGATTGCGCAGATTTGTGTCATAAAATGGTTACATAAAATACAACAAAATAAAGGAGTGTAACTTCCCTTTTGTTTCTTTATGGGAGGGGCAATAACTTCTCGGGTGCCACCATATAATGGATAATCTGAACTGTAAAAAAATGATCACACAATAGTGCAGACATCCAATTCAAAAAATATCAAAAGGGTTTTTTTATTATTACACTCACAATGTGTCAATATATTGGAAGCATTGTACAAATCTTAAGCTTGAAGAAACTTCTACTGGATTCTCCTGATGTTCACCTGGGCTTTAAACTGAAACAGAATAAGGCGAAGCAATAGTGCAGACTCCCATTCAGGGGGAAAGAATTTTTAATAAAAATGCACTCACAAACATAAGAAATTTAAAAGCATGTAATAACACTGGTGATAGAGATGACTGTATACTCATCGATCCAGAAGGCCCACAGAGTTCCAGATACTCCAAAGGAACAAATTCAGGATCAGGTCTATACCTCAGTCCACCAGGTAAAAAAGAAGAAAAGCAGCCACACCGCTTAATGCATTTCGAACCCTACTGGGTTCTTCCTCAGAAGCGTTTGTGGCTAATCAACATTACCAGACTTTTATACACATCTACTTAATTAGAAATGTCCATCAGCTGTAACCAAATAGGCACACTCCCACTTCAGCTTTCAAATTTTCGCGGGGGTGATGGTGACGTGATGTTTCTCCAATGAGAGAGATTCTTCTCCTTCCGTTTCCGCCAACGGCGGACAGGACATGACGTCATGCGTGTCACCTGATCGTGTGCGTTCCACACACGAACAATTATACGGAGTGAGCTTTCACGTTCCCCTCGTCAACGTCGGAAAGGAAGCGCCGCCCCTCACATATCTCGTGATAACACGATCTCCTTTTCATGCGGAAGTGTGCGTTCCAAATCATTCTCTATCGTTCAGGACAGTGCCACGTTCATTATATATATGTGTCCATTTCCACTAGAAAAATGAAAAAATCCCTAAGGATTTTTCATTCGAAATCCCAAAAAACAAAACATACAGATAATTTTTTAAAAACATAATAAAAGGTAACAAATCAATAAATAACAATTATTGAAATGAATAATTTAGTGGGAACATATTTAAAAAACTTCAGTACATATTAAAACATTATAAAAACCATTTCATTTCAAAATCGGTGTTTAGTCCTTTAGGTTGTAGGGAACTTAACTTAAAAATCCAATTCATTTCCTTCTTAGCTAATCTCCTTTCTAAGTCTTTAGTCCGCCATGTGGGTTTAACCTGTTCAATCCCCCAAAATCTTTTTATACAATATTCTCTTTTTTCATGATGGGTTTTAAAATGTGCTGATAGAGAATGTGTTTCCAGCCCTTTCCGAATATTGTAAACATGTTCCGCAAGGCGGGTTTTTAGGTTCCTACTTGTCCGACCTACATAAAGTAACCCACATGTGCATTCTATCCCATAAATAATGTTTTTTGATTGACATGTAATAAAGTCATTAATTCGGTGTGTGACATCATTTACTGTAAATTCTGTAATTTTACTTGATTTACTCTTAACCGTCCTACACATCAGACACTGTCCACATCTATGGAACCCCTTAGTTCTAGTGCTAGCCCTCGTGTTTTCATCTAAAGCACTTCTTACTAATTTGTCCTTCAACGATGGTGCCTTCCTATATATGAAGGTAGGTCTGTCAGGAATTTATTTTCCTATAACAGGATCTTTCTGTAATAAATACCAGTTTTTTCTAAAAATTTTCTCAATATCCTTATGTAGGGGATTATATTGACTGATAAAGGCCCACTTATTTCTTTCATTTTTTGATTTTTGGTCTTTATCTTTCTCTTTCAGGAGATCATCCCTATTGATATTATCCACTTTAATTCGTGCCTTATTTATAAGGTCTACTGAATAACCTTTATTAATAAACCTATTGGTGGTTTCCAGTATTTGTTCATTGCAAATGATTTGATCACTACAATTCCGCTTGATACGTGTAAACTGGCTAAATGGAATACCATCTAGCCAGTTGGGGTGATGTAAACTACCCATTTCTATGTATCCATTAGAGTCGGTAACCTTCCTGAAAGTCTTGGTCTTCAAGGTATCATCCTCTACATATAAACACAGATCCAAGAAAGAAATTTCTTTTAAACTACTGGTTGTTACAAATTTAATGTTAAAGTCATTCTGGTTAAGTTTATCCATAAATTTTAAAAGGTCATCTTCCTGTCCATTCCAAAAGAACAGGACATCATCGATATATCGATGCCAGGATACCAGACTTGCCCCCAGGCCATCAATGCCAAAGATGTTGAGATCTTCCCAATATGCCATATACAAATTGGCATAACTGGGGGCAAATCTGGTACCCATGGCTGTCCCCACTTGTTGGATATAATACGTCCCATCAAAATAAAAATAATTATTATCTAAAATAAAACCAATACCTTCCAAGATAAATTTCTTGGTTAGGTCATCGTATTCACTTTTATCTAAAAAATATGAGATGGCTTCTAACCCCTTCTCTTTATTAATAACAGTGTACAGAGTGCATACGTCTGCGCTACATAAAATAGTAGAGCTGGTATGTTTAAAATTAGTAATTTTTCTCAATACATCCCCTGTATCTTTCAGATATGCCTTTGTTTTTACTACTAGAGGCTGTAGAAAATGGTCAATTAATGCTGACAAATTAGATGTTAAGCTATTTGTTCCCGATATTATTGGGCGGCCAGGCGGGTGGAGGGGGTCCTTATGGACTTTCGGAAGGATGTATATCGTTGGTACTGAAGGTTCTTTTATATTAAGGAAATCATGTTCTTTTTCATTAATTACTCCATCCTTTAATGCATTGGATGTAAGTGTTAGCAATGCTTCACTAATCCTCTGCGTGGGGTCTGATCTCAATTTTTTATAAGTATTCCCTGAGTTTAATTGTTTCATGATTTCCTCCATGTAATCCGATTTGTCCATAAGGACAACCCCTCCACCCTTATCTGCTGGCTTGATGATGATTTCCTTATCATCCTTTAATGATCTTACTGCCTCATATTCTTTTTTAGATAAGTTGCATTTGACTCTCTTCTTCTGTTTCATCAATTTTTCCAGCTCATCGCTAACAACTTCGTTAAAACAATTGATAAATTTCCCCCTTTCATAAGTCGGGTTAAAATTAGAATTATTCTTAAACTTCTCTCGTCCTGACGGCATTTCTACTCCAGGGGGGGGATCATCTTTCTTTTTATTCATAAAAAACTTTTTAAGGGTCAGTTTTCTTATATATTTTTGTGTATCTATGTAAAGCCCGAAGGGGTCGACTTCTCCCGTAGGGGCAAATTTCAACCCCTTCTTTAACACCCTGATTTCTACAGGGGTCAAAACCCTTTTGCTTAAATTAAAAATCTTTCCATCAGACCCTATCTTATTTGATGGCATTTTTGGTTTAGGCAAGATTTTTTTCTTTCCTGCCCTTTTTCCACGTTTACATTTCTTTACAACGGGTACCTTTTTTTTAGAGATTTTTTTTATGGATATTAGGACTTATCTCCTTCTCGTGGATCTGTAATCCCACTGAAAAGGAGAACTTGGTTCCACTGGAGTAGTTGGTTCCAATAATTGATACCTATTGGAGGTTCTCAAGGACCTACAATCCCTATCACTGAACCTATCATCTCGAAATTGTCCCCTCCTCCAACTGTTATTTCTTTCAATTGGTTGGAACCTATTGGGGGACTTGCATACCCAAGATTCTACCTCTTTTACCTTTGGAGTTTGATAATGATCCTTTCTCCAATTTGTTTGTTTGTAATCATAATTCTTTAACCTCCAATTATCCTGCCTATAATTTATTCTTTGATAGCCTGATTCTGTATTAAACCTCCCATTGATCTTAGCGTCCCTATTGGGATATTTTATTACTTTTTGTGATTTCTTTAAAACACCTTTACTGGTATTCCTATTGGAATCCTTGATTCCTTTTGGTGTTTTTTGATCGTTAGATTGTGCCACTAACTGGTGAGTATCTTCATCGACTTGTTTAAGGTCTCTCTGATACTTTTTTTGTTTTCTCTCTCGAAGCTCATTTGTATTTTTCTTTATTTTATATAGCAGATCTTTCTCTGCTCTTATAAAATCCTCTAATTCTTTATAAGGTTGAATTATGGTTTGTAAATCATTTATTTCAACATTAAGTGATTTGAGTGTTTCCCTTCTTTCTCTTAAGATTAAATCAATTAGTGCACACGAACAATCATTGAGAATAACTTCCCAATCTTTCTTGAACAAGCTACTAGATATAGCAAAGGATGGAGGTTTTATAATTTTTAATCCCTTGGGTATAATTTTGGACATTTGGTACTGCTCCAATGTAATTATTTCCCAAAAGATTCGATTTTCTTTTAACATTAAAGGCTCTAATTTACCAAAAACAGATTCTAAACTTTCATCACTGACATTAATGTCAGTGGTGGGTAAGAAGGTTTGTTTCAATAAATCCCTCCTATCTTCTCTATATGTAAACATTTCTGCAGCAATACACAAAAAAGTGGATACAACAATTTGTGCCAAAGAATTAATTTGTGTTGTTTTGCGCTAAACAGACAATAAAAAATGCAGCATATACACCTTAGAAAAATCCACCAATTTTCCAATATACAACTGTTTACAAAATAGATAGGTGTATAGATTGCGCAGATTTGTGTCATAAAATGGTTACATAAAATACAACAAAATAAAGGAGTGTAACTTCCCTTTTGTTTCTTTATGGGAGGGGCAATAACTTCTCGGGTGCCACCATATAATGGATAATCTGAACTGCAAAAAATGATCACACAATAGTGCAGACATCCAATTCAAAAAATATCAAAAGGGTTTTTTTATTATTACACTCACAATGTGTCAATATATTGGAAGCATTGTACAAATCTTAAGCTTGAAGAAACTTCTACTGGATTCTCCTGATGTTCACGTGGGCTTTAAACTGAAACAGAATAAGGCGAAGCAATAGTGCAGACTCCCATTCAGGGGGAAAGAATTTTTAATAAAAATGCACTCACAAACATAAGAAATTTAAAAGCATGTAATAACACTGGTGATAGAGATGACTGTATACTCATCGATCCAGAAGGCCCACAGAGTTCCGGATACTCCAAAGGAACAAATTCAGGATCAGGTCTATACCTCAGTCCACCAGGTAAAAAAGAAGAAAAGCAGCCACACCGCTTAATGCATTTCGAACCCTACTGGGTTCTTCCTCAGAAGCGTTTGTGGCTAATCAACATTACCAGACTTTTATACACATCTACTTAATTAGAAATGTCCATCAGCTGTAACCAAATAGGCACACTCCCACTTCAGCTTTCAAATTTTCGCGGGGGTGATGGTGACGTGATGTTTCTCCAATGAGAGAGATTCTTCTCCTTCCGTTTCCGCCAACGGCGGACAGGACATGACGTCATGCGTGTCACCTGATCGTGTGCGTTCCACACACGAACAATTATACGGAGTGAGCTTTCACGTTCCCCTCGTCAACGTCGGAAAGGAAGCGCCGCCCCTCACATATCTCGTGATAACACGATCTCCTTTTCATGCGGAAGTGTGCGTTCCAAATCATTCTCTATCGTTCAGGACAGTGCCACGTTCATTATATATATGTGTCCATTTCCTCTAGAAAAATGAAAAAATCCCTAAGGATTTTTCATTCGAAATCCCAAAAAACAAAACATACAGATAATTTTTTTAAAAACATAATAAAAGGTAACAAATCAATAAATAACAATTATTGAAATGAATAATTTAGTGGGAACATATTTAAAAAACTTCAGTACATATTAAAACATTATAAAAACCATTTCATTTCAAAATCGGTGTTTAGTCCTTTAGGTTGTAGGGAACTTAACTTAAAAATCCAATTCATTTCCTTCTTAGCTAATCTCCTTTCTAAGTCTTTAGTCCGCCATGTGGGTTTAACCTGTTCAATCCCCCAAAATCTTTTTATACAACATTCTCTTTTTTCATGATGGGTTTTAAAATGTGCTGAAAGAGAATGTGTTTCCAGCCCTTTCCGAATATTGTAAACATGTTCGGCAAGGCGGGTTGTTAGGTTCCTACTTGTCCGACCTACATAAAGTAACCCACATGTGCATTCTATCCCATAAATAATGTTTTTTGATTGACATGTAATAAAGTCATTAATTCGGTGTGTGACATCATTTACTGTAAATTCTGTAATTTTACTTGATTTACTCTTAACCGTCCTACACATCAGACACTGTCCACATCTATGGAACCCCTTAGTTCTAGTGCTAGCCCTCGTGTTTTCATCTAAAGCACTTCTTACTAATTTGTCCTTCAACGATGGTGCCTTCCTATATATGAAGGTAGGTCTGTCAGGAATTTATTTTCCTATAACAGGATCTTTCTGTAATAAATACCGTTTTTTTCTAAAAATTTTCTCAATATCCTTATGTAGGGGATTATATTGACTGATAAAGGCCCACTTATTTCTTTCATTTTTTGATTTTTGGTCTTTATCTTTCTCTTTCAGGAGATCATCCCTATTGATATTATCCACTTTAATTCGTGCCTTATTTATAAGGTCTACTGAATAACCTTTATTAATAAACCTATTGGTGGTTTCCAGTATTTGTTCATTGCAAATGATTTGATCACTACAATTCCGCTTGATACGTGTAAACTGGCTAAATGGAATACCATCTAGCCAGTTGGGGTGATGTAAACTACCCATTTCTATGTATCCATTAGAGTCGGTAACCTTCCTGAAAGTCTTGGTCTTCAAGGTATCATCCTCTACATATAAACACAGATCCAAGAAAGAAATTTCTTTTAAACTACTGGTTGTTACAAATTTAATGTTAAAGTCATTCTGGTTAAGTTTATCCATAAATTTTAAAAGGTCATCTTCCTGTCCATTCCAAAAGAACAGGACATCATCGATATATCGATGCCAGGATACCAGACTTGCCCCCAGGCCATCAACGCCAAAGATGTTGAGATCTTCCCAATATGCCATATACAAATTGGCATAACTGGGGGCAAATCTGGTACCCATGGCTGTCCCCACTTGTTGGATATAATACGTCCCATCAAAATAAAAATAATTATTATCTAAAATAAAACCAATACCTTCCAAGATAAATTTCTTGGTTAGGTCATCGTATTCACTTTTATCTAAAAAATATGAGATGGCTTCTAACCCCTTCTCTTTATTAATAACAGTGTACAGAGTGCATACGTCTGCGCTACATAAAATAGTAGAGCTGGTATGTTTAAAATTAGTAATTTTTCTCAATACATCCCCTGTATCTTTCAGATATGCCTTTGTTTTTACTACTAGAGGCTGTAGAAAATGGTCAATTAATGCTGACAAATTAGATGTTAAGCTATTTGTTCCCGATATTATTGGGCGGCCAGGCGGGTGGAGGGGGTCCTTATGGACTTTCGGAAGGACGTATATCGTTGGTACTGAAGGTTCTTTTATATTAAGGAAATCATGTTCTTTTTCATTAATTACTCCATCCTTTAATGCATTGGATGTAAGTGTTAGCAATGCTTCACTAATCCTCTGCGTGGGGTCTGATCTCAATTTTTTATAAGTATTCCCTGAGTTTAATTGTTTCATGATTTCCTCCATGTAATCCGATTTGTCCATAAGGACAACCCCTCCACCCTTATCTGCTGGCTTGATGATGATTTCCTTATCATCCTTTAATGACCAGTAAAGGTGTTTTAAAGAAATCACAAAAAGTAATAAAATATCCCAATAGGGACGCTAAGATCAATGGGAGGTTTAATACAGAATCAGGCTATCAAAGAATAAATTATAGGCAGGATAATTGGAGGGTAAAGAATTATGATTACAAACAAACAAATTGGAGAAAGGATCATTATCAAACTCCAAAGGTAAAAGAGGTAGAATCTTGGGTATGCAAGTCCCCCAATAGGTTCCAACCAATTGAAAGAAATAACAGTTGGAGGAGGGGACAATTTCGAGATGATAGGTTCAGTGATAGGGATTGTAGGTCCTTGAGAACCTCCAATAGGTATCAATTATTGGAACCAACTACTCCAGTGGAACCAAGTTCTCCTTTTCAGTGGGATTACAGATCCACGAGAAGGAGATAAGTCCTAATATCCATAAAAAAATCTCTAAAAAAAAGGTACCCGTTGTAAAGAAATGTAAACGTGGAAAAAGGGCAGGAAAGAAAAAAATCTTGCCTAAACCAAAAATGCCATCAAATAAGATAGGGTCTGATGGAAAGATTTTTAATTTAAGCAAAAGGGTTTTGACCCCTGTAGAAATCAGGGTGTTAAAGAAGGGGTTGAAATTTGCCCCTACGGGAGAAGTCGACCCCTTCGGGCTTTACATAGATACACAAAAATATATAAGAAAACTGACCCTTAAAAAGTTTTTTATGAATAAAAAGAAAGATGATCCCCCCCCTGGAGTAGAAATGCCGTCAGGACGAGAGAAGTTTAAGAATAATTCTAATTTTAACCCGACTTATGAAAGGGGGAAATTTATCAATTGTTTTAACGAAGTTGTTAGCGATGAGCTGGAAAAATTGATGAAACAGAAGAAGAGAGTCAAATGCAACTTATCTAAAAAAGAATATGAGGCAGTAAGATCATTAAAGGATGATAAGGAAATCATCATCAAGCCAGCAGATAAGGGTGGAGGGGTTGTCCTTATGGACAAATCGGATTACATGGAGGAAATCATGAAACAATTAAACTCAGGGAATACTTATAAAAAATTGAGATCAGACCCCACGCAGAGGATTAGTGAAGCATTGCTAACACTTACATCCAATGCATTAAAGGATGGAGTAATTAATGAAAAAGAACATGATTTCCTTAATATAAAAGAACCTTCAGTACCAACGATATACGTCCTTCCGAAAGTCCATAAGGACCCCCTCCACCCGCCTGGCCGCCCAATAATATCGGGAACAAATAGCTTAACATCTAATTTGTCAGCATTAATTGACCATTTTCTACAGCCTCTAGTAGTAAAAACAAAGGCATATCTGAAAGATACAGGGGATGTATTGAGAAAAATTACTAATTTTAAACATACCAGCTCTACTATTTTATGTAGCGCAGACGTATGCACTCTGTACACTGTTATTAATAAAGAGAAGGGGTTAGAAGCCATCTCATATTTTTTAGATAAAAGTGAATACGATGACCTAACCAAGAAATTTATCTTGGAAGGTATTGGTTTTATTTTAGATAATAATTATTTTTATTTTGATGGGACGTATTATATCCAACAAGTGGGGACAGCCATGGGTACCAGATTTGCCCCCAGTTATGCCAATTTGTATATGGCATATTGGGAAGATCTCAACATCTTTGGCGTTGATGGCCTGGGGGCAAGTCTGGTATCCTGGCATCGATATATCGATGATGTCCTGTTCTTTTGGAATGGACAGGAAGATGACCTTTTAAAATTTATGGATAAACTTAACCAGAATGACTTTAACATTAAATTTGTAACAACCAGTAGTTTAAAAGAAATTTCTTTCTTGGATCTGTGTTTATATGTAGAGGATGATACCTTGAAGACCAAGACTTTCAGGAAGGTTACCGACTCTAATGGATACATAGAAATGGGTAGTTTACATCACCCCAACTGGCTAGATGGTATTCCATTTAGCCAGTTTACACGTATCAAGCGGAATTGTAGTGATCAAATCATTTGCAATGAACAAATACTGGAAACCACCAATAGGTTTATTAATAAAGGTTATTCAGTAGACCTTATAAATAAGGCACGAATTAAAGTGGATAATATCAATAGGGATGATCTCCTGAAAGAGAAATATAAAGACCAAAAATCAAAAAATGAAAGAAATAAGTGGGCCTTTATCAGTCAATATAATCCCCTACATAAGGATATTGAGAAAATTTTTAGAAAAAACTGGGATTTATTACAGAAAGATCCTGTTATAGGAAAAGAAATTCCTGACAGACCTACCTTCATATATAGGAAGGCACCATCGTTGAAGGACAAATTAGTAAGAAGTGCTTTAGATGAAAACACGAGGGCTAGCACTAGAACTAAGGGGTTCCATAGATGTGGACAGTGTCTGATGTGTAGGACGGTTAAGAGTAAATCAAGTAAAATTACAGAATTTACAGTAAATGATGTCACACACCGAATTAATGACTTTATTACATGTCAATCAAAAAACATTATTTATGGGATAGAATGCACATGTGGGTTACTTTATGTAGGTCGGACAAGTAGGAACCTAAAAACCCGCCTTGCGGAACATGTTTACAATATTCGGAAAGGGCTGGAAACACATTCTCTTTCAGCACATTTTAAAACCCATCATGAAAAAAGAGAATGTTGTATAAAAAGATTTTGGGGGATTGAACAGGTTAAACCCACATGGCGGACTAAAGACTTAGAAAGGAGATTAGCTAAGAAGGAAATGAATTGGATTTTTAAGTTAAGTTCCCTAAAACCTAAAGGACTAAACACCGATTTTGAAATGAAATGGTTTTTATAATGTTTTAATATGTACTGAAGTTTTTTAAATATGTTCCCACTAAATTATTCATTTCAATAATTGTTATTTATTGATTTGTTACCTTTTATTATGTTTTTAAAAAATTATCTGTATGTTTTGTTTTTTGGGATTTCGAATGAAAAATCCTTAGGGATTTTTTCATTTTTCTAGTGGAAATGGACACATATATATAATGAACGTGGCACTGTCCTGAACGATAGAGAATGATTTGGAACGCACACTTCCGCATGAAAAGGAGATCGTGTTATCACGAGATATGTGAGGGGCGGCGCTTCCTTTCCGACGTTGACGAGGGGAACGTGAAAGCTCACTCCGTATAATTGTTCGTGTGTGGAACGCACACGATCAGGTGACACGCATGACGTCATGTCCTGTCCGCCGTTGGCGGAAACGGAAGGAGAAGAATCTCTCTCATTGGAGAAACATCACGTCACCATCACCCCCGCGAAAATTTGAAAGCTGAAGTGGGAGTGTGCCTATTTGGTTACAGCTGATGGACATTTCTAATTAAGTAGATGTGTATAAAAGTCTGGTAATGTTGATTTAGCCACAAACGCTTCTGAGGAAGAACCCAGTAGGGTTCGAAATGCATTAAGCGGTGTGGCTGCTTTTCTTCTTTTTTACCTGGTGGACTGAGGTCCTGAATTTGTTCCTTTGGAGTATCCGGAACTCTGTGGGCCTTCTGGATCGATGAGTATACAGTCATCTCTATCACCAGTGTTATTACATGCTTTTAAATTTCTTATGTTTGTGAGTGCATTTTTATTAAAAATTCTTTCCCCCTGAATGGGAGTCTGCACTATTGCTTCGCCTTATTCTGTTTCAGTTCAAAGCCCAGGTGAACATCAGGAGAATCCAGTAGAAGTTTCTTCAAGCTTAAGATTTGTACAATGCTTCCAATATATTGACACATTGTGAGTGTAATAATAAAAAAACCCTTTTGATATTTTTTGAATTGGATGTCTGCACTATTGTGTGATCATTTTTTTGCAGTCCAGATTATCCATTATATGGTGGCACCCGAGAAGTTATTGCCCCTCCCATAAAGAAACAAAAGGGAAGTTACACTCCTTTATTTTGTTGTATTTTATGTAACCATTTTATGACACAAATCTGCGCAATCTATACACCTATCTATTTTGTAAACAGGCTACACTTTGTATCATCACTTTCCAGAAGAGGCACACAGCTGACAACCTCTTACGGAAACTGAGGAACATCATCGCAGAATGGCTTACCCCAAATGGACTCTCCTGGGGATTTGTGACATCGGACAACGCCAGCAATATTGTACGTGCATTACATCTGGGCAAATTCCAGCACGTCCCATGTTTTGCACATGCATTGAATTTGGTGGTGCAGAATTATTTAAAAAATGACAGGGGCGTGCAAGAGATGCTGTCGGTGGCCCGAAGAATTGCGGGCCACTTTCGGCATTCAGCCACCGCGTGCCGAAGACTGGAGCACCAGCAAACAGTCCTGAACCTGCCCTGCCATCATCTGAAGCAAGAGGTGGTAACGAGGTGGAATTCAACCCTCTATATGTTTCAGAGGATGGAGGAGCAGCAAAAGGCCATTCAAGCCTATACATCTGCCAATGATATAGGCAAAGGAGGGGGAATGCACCTGACTCAAGCGCAGTGGAGAATGATTTTAACGTTGTGCAAGGTTCTGCAACCCTTTGAACTTGCCACACGTGAAGTCAGTTCAGACACTGCCAGCCTGAGTCAGGTCATTCCCCTCATCAGGCTTTTGCAGAAGAAGCTGGAGAGATTTAAGGAGGAGCTAAAACAGAGCGATTCCGCTAGGCATGTGGGACTTGTGGATGGAGCTCTTAATTCGCTTAACCAGGATTCACGGGTGGTCAATCTGTTGAAATCAGAGCACTACATTTTGGCCACCGTGCTCGATTCTAGATTTAAAACCTACGTTGGATCTCTCTTTCCGGCAGACACAAGTCTGCAGAGGTTCAAAGACCTGCTGGTGAGAAAATTGTCAAGTCAAGCGGAACGTGACCCATCAACAGCTCCTCCTTCACATTCTCCCGCAACTGGGGGAGCGAGGAAAAGGCTAAGAATTCCGAGCCCACCCGCTGGCGGTGATGCAGGGCAGTCTGGAGCGAGTGCTGACATCTGGTCTGGACTGAAGGACCTGCCAATGATTACTGACATGTCGTCTACTGTCACTGCATATGATTCTCTCACCATTGAAAGAATGGTGGAGGATTATATGAGTGACCGCATCCAAGTAGGCACGTCAGACAGTCCGTACGTATACTGGCAGGAAAAAGAGGCAATTTGGAGGCCCTTGCAGAAACTGGCTTTATTTTACCTAAGCTGCCCACCCTCCAGTGTGTACTCCGAAAGAGTGTTTAGTGCAGCCGCTCACCTAGTCAGCAATCGGCGTACGAGGATACTTCCAGAAAATGTGGAGAAGATGATGTTCATCAAAATGAATTATAATCAATTCCTCCGTGGAGACATTCACCAGCAATTGCCTCCAGAAAGTACACAGGGACCTGAGATGGTGGATTCCAGTGGGGACGAATTAATAATCTGTGAGGAGGGGGATGTACACAGTGAAAGGGGTGAGGAATCGGACGATGAGGAGGAGGTGGACATCTTGCCTCTGTGGAGCCAGTTTGTGCAAGGAGAGATTGATTGCTTCTTTTTTGGTGGGGGCCCAAACCAACCAGTCATTTCAGTCACAGTTGTGTGGCAGACCCTGTCGCTGAAATGATGGGTTTGATAAAGTGTGCATGTCCTGTTTATACAACATAACGGTGGGTGGGAGGGCCCAAGGACAATTCCATCTTGCACCTCTTTTTTCTTTCATTTTTCTTTGCATCATGTGCTGTTTGGGGACTATTTTTTTGAAGTGCCATCCTGCCTGACACTGCAGTGCCACTCCTAGATGGGCCAGGTGTTTGTGTTGGCCACTTGTGTCGCTTAGCTTAGCCATCCAGCGACCTTGGTGCACCTCTTTTTTTCTTTGCATCATGTGCAGTTTGGGGACTATTTTTTTGAAGTGCCATCCTGTCTGACACTGCAGTGTCACTCCTAGATGGGCCAGGTGTTTGTTTCGGCCACTTGGGTCGCTTAGCTTAGTCATCCAGCGACCTTGGTGCAAATTTTAGGACTAAAAATAATATTGTGAGGTGTGAGGTGTTCAGAATAGACTGAAAATGAGTGGAAATTATGGTAATTGAGGTTAATAATACTATGGGATCAAAATGACCTCCAAATTCTATGATTTAAGCTGTTTTTGAGGGGTTTTTGTAAAAAAACACCCGAATCCAAAACACACCCGAATCCGACAAAAAATTTTCAGGGAGGTTTTGCCAAAACGCGTCCGAATCCAAAACACGGCCGCGGAACCGAATCCAAAACCAAAACACAAAACCCGAAAAATGTCCGGTGCACATCACTAATTCAAACAGTGCATTATTTGTTTATACATATATATGCATTGTTAACTAGAAATCGGGGTTGAGCGCAGTGTAAACACACATTTGTACATTATTGTTACAACAAGAAGGGACCGACTTGTTAAACATTAGCAGCACTCCCCGTAACACAGTGTACATCTGTGCGCAGTCCGCCCACCTTCTGCTAGTGTGATAGGTGGCTAAGCGTACCTGCAGTCTCACGCCTGTCCAGTTGTGGCCTCTCTGGTCGTTCGGTTCTTGCTTGTCGCGATGTCAGGCGGAATCTGCGTGGGAAGGCTGCGTAGGACCTGGGCAGAAGGGACGGGGATACCCCAGTATAGTCAACACCCCCCTTTTAAAGGTGAAAGGACCACTACGGTGGGATACAGTAACAAAGATTTATTATAGACAGGGTTAGTCACTGGTCCATGTGACTAAATTCACCTCTTAGTAGAGTTCAGTGCAATTCAATAAGCCACGATACTTTTAGTCACATACTAAAAGTATAACATAACATTAACACAAGAGCATTTCAGAATTTCAACACTCAGACGTCTTATACAGCTGTTTCATGAGTATGCATGCGTTATACTGACGGGTCACTAGATGTCGCTAGATTGGATATGTTCAGTTTATGCTGCTGACAAAATGTTCCAGCTATATCACTGTCCTACAGGGGGTGCTGTAGAATGAGTTCGCACTGTGCACAGTATTTGTAATCCAACGGGTGGTGCCGTGGAGCAGCTACTTGCCATGTATAGCACCAGTTTCCAATAGAGGGCGCTGTGGAGTAAGTCATATCCCAGTATAGCAATGCTTCAAATAGAGGGCGCTGTGGAGTAAGTCATTTCACAGTCTAGCAATGCTTCAAATAGAGGGCGCTGTGGAGCAAGTCATATCACAGTATAGCAATGCTTCAAATAGAGGGCGCTGTGGAGTAAGTCATTTCACATACAGTGGGTCACAGAGCAAATGACCCAATCCTGGCACACACATTGTGCTGCAGCTCAAACAGTCTAGGGATAAGTGTCACTTCGTGTTTTCCTTGCAATTGCAGTGGTAAGGGGAAGCAGAGGGTCTCACACAACCCTATCCCTTAAGGCTCTCTCTGGTACAATGGCAGGCAGCTTCAAATAAATCCCACATGTCCCTCTCCTTGTACATAGGGTCCTGCTGTGATCTGTCCCAAGGGGCTGTGATGTTGCAAGCTGTCAGGGTGATCACTGTTGGTCTGGGTGCCCATATGTGGGGGCTGTCTGGGGTGAAGTAGAGTACCTGCATTATCTGCTGCTGTTGCCAGCTCCTGCCGGTCACTTCTCACTGCTGCTTTTCAGGATGACAGCCGTCTCTCGATGCCCAGTCTCTCCCAGCGCAGCGCGCCTCCAGACCTCCGCGTACAGCTCTTCACACCTACGCATGACACACTGCCTCCTGTTCCAAAGCCATGCTCTCTCTGTCTGCTCACTGCAGCTCTCCTTCCTGCTTCTCTCCCCACACAACACGGCCAATCAGAGCGCTCCCAGCTTCCCGCTCTGCAGGGATCCTGATGGAAAGCCCAGGGTCCTAGTGCTATACATATTCCTCTCCTGGTTGCCATAGTTGCTTAGCAACCAGTGTAAAAAGGATTTTAATCCGCACAGTGCATCTGCAACTGGTTTAACTGCAGAAGGGGTACCCCGAACGCGGGTATCACATGTTCGCCTGCTGAAATTATGCGTGTCCCCACGCATACTGTAATGGATTAAAGTCCTACACCACAGTCTTTGAACTCCAAATACATGCAAATAATTAGATGCCAACAAGTTAAACCTGAACAGTTATACCTTTCTACTTTTACTCTTGTTAAATAGCTAGGGTATGTCCATCCCAGGGACCCCATCCCTCCGCCACAGGACTCCGATCCCTCTGCGGTACGGGTTCTTCAATGGTGTACATGGGTGGTACTCTATATCACGGCGTGCGATCTGCAACGAGCATGTGGTGCACCTTTATCGCATCTCATTGATCTTCGTATAGCCTGCTGTATCCTGAAGGCGAATTCTTCTCCCGTTATGGTCCTGTACTCACTATCCATTACAGGCTTCTCTTCCGTGGAATGGGCCTCAGCCTTCTCAGCTGCCTGTGGGGTCTCTGCCTGCAGTGCCTGGGGCTTGGGTTCAGACGATGGCATTGCTGGCTCCGGACTTCTGGATTCCACGGGTTCCACTATCTTTGTCATGGCCATGTGGACCACTGCTTCAGTGTCCCTTTTCTGGTCAGTCGCACCGGCATCTGTTTGCTCGAAATTTGCTGCACGGTAATCTGCGTCTTGCCTTTTTGGGATGTACTCTCGTTTTGGTTGAGGAGAAATCTGAGGCTTTATCACATTTTGAAGGCACTGCTGCACTGTCTCACTCTGACCTTTCGCAACCGGTCTCTCGCTTGTGTCCAGCATTTTCCTTTGCTTTGGGACTTCAGGTTCGGGTGGTCGGGGTATCCGTTCAGGTCGAGGAGGATTGGTGTTAGGTCTACCGGTCTCACTATTACAGTCTCTTGGTTCCTCTCTGCTTCCGCTGTCCCAGTAGTCTTGCTGGTAGTAGAGTGGAGGCTTTCTATACCGTGGACAGCGCCAATACCGGTTACGCTCTCTGGCATGTCTGTTGCCTTGCACTGGAACGCCATTAGGACCTGTGACGTTGATGGCCTTAACGCCCCTTTTTCCATTGGTCAATTCAAATTCGACCCATTCCCCGCTTCCTAGGCTTCGGAAGTAATTGTTCTGATGGGTCTTCTGAATGCCCGTATAGTGAACATATATGGTTCTCTTAGTGTCTGTTCTCCTTATGAAGCCGTAACCACGCGTTGCACTAAACCACAATACTTGGCCTGTCGTCTTTCTTGTTCTGGTTCTTCGATCATCCCCACCAGATGGTACACCCATCACTCCGACTTGACTCTGCCACACCAGTCTTGGTCCTGCTTTTCTGGGTCGTTCCTCCCATGGTAGATCTATTTTCTCCACTCTTTCGGAGGTCTGTTGACATACAGTGCCTTTCGGAGCATGGAATTGATCGGTCAATCGTCGGCCCGATTCTCTTACTACGTCCCAGCGAGAACGACTCTGCCAATCTTGCTCTTGACGCCATTCTCTGTGTCTATTCCAATCTTGGTCCCTGTCGAGCTCTTCTAATCTCTGGCTCATTTGGGAGAGATTCAATATCATCTCCGTCAGCCTCTGATTGAGCGTTTCCATAGGATCTGGTCCCGGTGGGGCTTGTGCTTGCTGGAGAACCGCTCCCACTTGGGCTAGTCCGTCTGACTTCACGGGCAGTGCGGTTTCTCTGTAGCTGTCATCTTCACTCCACTCTGAAGACGCATCTTTCGCGACATTGTTGCTCTGATTTTTCCCAAGGATATGCAGCACTGTCTCTTTGAATTCAGAGAAGGAGTTCCCTGGTTGCTGTCGTCTCTCCATGCGCATTTGAGAGCGAATCGTCTCTCCTCTTGCCCCTTCTACAAACAGGTCTGTTAACGTTCTATCTATCCCTTCGACTTCTCGTTCATCCAGGGCCCGTATAGCCTTTGCAGCTTCTTGTAGGGCCAGCGCGAAGTCTCGCAGTGATTCGTCAGGTCTTTGTTTTCTCGCATAAAGGCGGCTCTTTAATTCCGCTATGGTCTCGCAGTCGAATATGGTCATCAGCTTCTTAAAGATCCCTTCGACGGTCTTCTTTTCGCTGTCTTCCCATGCTTTCACTTCCCGTAGTGCCGAATCCGTCAATTGACCCATAACGATCTCTATTTTCTGTTCTTCGGTTAGTGAGTACAGGCGGAACATGGAGTACATCTTGTCTTTGAATTCTTTGAACGTACTCGAACCCGGCACTTGTTTTCCTGCAAACGTTGGTAACCATGGTGCTCCAAAATAGTATGGCATAGTCAACGGTGATGCCGCCATGGTGGTCGTGTTTCCTTGTCCGAGTGCCGGTGGTAGCATGGGAGTAGCGGGAACCTGTGGATCCGTCATCTTGCTCGTATCCTGTTCGCGGACGCCAAGTGTGATAGGTGGCTAAGCGTACCTGCAGTCTCACGCCTGTCCAGTTGTGGCCTCTCTGGTCGTTCGGTTCTTGCTTGTCGCGACGTCAGGCGGAATCTGCGTGGGAAGGCTGCGTAGGACCTGGGCAGAAGGGACGGGGATACCCCAGTATAGTCAACACCCCCCTTTTAAAGGTGAAAGGACCACTACGGTGGGATACAGTAACAAAGATTTATTATAGACAGGGTTAGTCACTGGTCCATGTGACTAAATTCACCTCTTAGTAGAGTTCAGTGCAATTCAATAAGCCACGATACTTTTAGTCACATACTAAAAGTATAACATAACATTAACACAAGAGCATTTCAGAATTTCAACACTCAGACGTCTTATACAGCTGTTTCATGAGTATGCATGCGTTATACTGACGGGTCACTAGATGTCGCTAGATTGGATATGTTCAGTTTATGCTGCTGACAAAATGTTCCAGCTATATCACTGTCCTACAGGGGGTGCTGTAGAATGAGTTCGCACTGTGCACAGTATTTGTAATCCAACGGGTGGTGCCGTGGAGCAGCTACTTGCCATGTATAGCACCAGTTTCCAATAGAGGGCGCTGTGGAGTAAGTCATATCCCAGTATAGCAATGCTTCAAATAGAGGGCGCTGTGGAGTAAGTCATTTCACAGTCTAGCAATGCTTCAAATAGAGGGCGCTGTGGAGCAAGTCATATCACAGTATAGCAATGCTTCAAATAGAGGGCGCTGTGGAGTAAGTCATTTCACATACAGTGGGTCACAGAGCAAATGACCCAATCCTGGCACACACATTGTGCTGCAGCTCAAACAGTCTAGGGATAAGTGTCACTTCGTGTTTTCCTTGCAATTGCAGTGGTAAGGGGAAGCAGAGGGTCTCACACAACCCTATCCCTTAAGGCTCTCTCTGGTACAATGGCAGGCAGCTTCAAATAAATCCCACATGTCCCTCTCCTTGTACATAGGGTCCTGCTGTGATCTGTCCCAAGGGGCTGTGATGTTGCAAGCTGTCAGGGTGATCACTGTTGGTCTGGGTGCCCATATGTGGGGGCTGTCTGGGGTGAAGTAGAGTACCTGCATTATCTGCTGCTGTTGCCAGCTCCTGCCGGTCACTTCTCACTGCTGCTTTTCAGGATGACAGCCGTCTCTCGATGCCCAGTCTCTCCCAGCGCAGCGCGCCTCCAGACCTCCGCGTACAGCTCTTCACACCCACGCATGACACACTGCCTCCTGTTCCAAAGCCATGCTCTCTCTGTCTGCTCACTGCAGCTCTCCTTCCTGCTTCTCTCCCCACACAACACGGCCAATCAGAGCGCTCCCAGCTTCCCGCTCTGCAGGGATCCTGATGGAAAGCCCAGGGTCCTAGTGCTATACATATTCCTCTCCTGGTTGCCATAGTTGCTTAGCAACCAGTGTAAAAAGGATTTTAATCCGCACAGTGCATCTGCAACTGGTTTAACTGCAGAAGGGGTACCCCGAACGCGGGTATCACACTTGTACTGCTATATAATACTGGTGGTCACTGGTCAGCAAAATTCTGCACTGTCCTCCTATATACTACAATGCAGCACAGATATGGAGCGTTTTTCAGGCAGAGAACGTAGATATTTTCAGCACACTGAGCACAGATATTTGCAGCACACTGAGCACAGATATTTGCAGCACACTGAACACAAGTGAGAGAACGCTGCACGTCCTCTCCCTATCATCTCCAATGCACGAGTGAAAATGGCGGCGACGCGCGGCTCCTTATATAGAATACGAATCTCGCGAGAATCCAACAGCGAGATGATGACGTTCGGGCGCGCTCGTGTTAACCGAGCAAGGCGGGAGGATCCGAGTCTGCCTTGGAACCGTATAAAATGGGTGAAGTTCGGGGGGGTTCGGATTCCGAGGAACTGAACCCGCTCATCACTAATAAATATATGTATATGTTAGAGATGAGCGCCTGAAATTTTTCGGGTTTTGTGTTTTGGTTTTGGGTTCGGTTCCGCGGCCGTGTTTTGGGTTCGACCGCGTTTTGGCAAAACCTCACCGAATTTTTTTTGTCGGATTCGGGTGTGTTTTGGATTCGGGTGTTTTTTTAAAAAAACACTAAAAAACAGCTTAAATCATAGAATTTGGGGGTCATTTTGATCCCATATTATTATTAACCTCAAAAACCATAATTTCCACTCATTTTCAGTCTATTCTGAATACCTCACACCTCACAATATTATTTTTAGTCCTAAAATTTGCACCAAGGTCGCTGGATGACTAAGCTAAGCGACACTAGTGGCCGACACAAACACCTGGCCCATCTAGGAGTGGCACTGCAGTGTCACGCAGGATGTCCCTTCCAAAAAACCCTCCCCAATCAGCACATGACGCAAAGAAAAAAAGAGGCGCAATGAGGTAGCTGACTGTGTGAGTAAGATTAGCGACCCTAGTGGCCGACACAAACACCGGGCCCATTTAGGAGTGGCACTGCAGTGTCACGCAGGATGTCCCTTCCAAAAAACCCTCCCCAATCAGCACATGACGCAAAGAAAAAAAGAGGCGCAATGAGGTAGCTGACTGTGTGAGTAAGATTAGCGACCCTAGTGGCCGACACAAACACCGGGCCCATTTAGGAGTGGCACTGCAGTGTCACGCAGGATGTCCCTTCCAAAAAACCCTCCCCAATCAGCACATGACGCAAAGAAAAAAAGAGGCGCAATGAGGTAGCTGACTGTGTGAGTAAGATTAGCGACCCTAGTGGCCGACACAAACACCGGGCCCATTTAGGAGTGGCACTGCAGTGTCACGCAGGATGTCCCTTCCAAAAAACCCTCCCCAATCAGCACATGACGCAAAGAAAAAAAGAGGCGCAATGAGGTAGCTGACTGTGTGAGTAAGATTAGCGACCCTAGTGGCCGACACAAACACCGGGCCCATTTAGGAGTGGCACTGCAGTGTCACGCAGGATGTCCCTTCCAAAAAACCCTCCCCAAACAGCACATGACGCAAAGAAAAATAAAAGAAAAAAGAGGTGCAAGATGGAATTGTCCTTGGGCCCTCCCACCCACCCTTATGTTGTATAAACAAAACAGGACATGCACACTTTAACCAACCCATCATTTCAGTGACAGGGTCTGCCACACGACTGTGACTGATATGACGGGTTGGTTTGGACCCCCCCCAAAAAAGAAGCAATTAATCTCTCCTTGCACAAACTGGCTCTACAGAGGCAAGATGTCCACCTCATCATCACCCTCCGATATATCACCGTGTACATCCCCCTCCTCACAGATTATCAATTCGTCCCCACTGGAATCCACCATCTCAGCTCCCTGTGTACTTTGTGGAGGCAATTGCTGCTGGTCAATGTCTCCGCGGAGGAATTGATTATAATTCATTTTAATGAACATCATCTTCTCCACATTTTCTGGATGTAACCTCGTACGCCGATTGCTGACAAGGTGAGCGGCGGCACTAAACACTCTTTCGGAGTACACACTTGTGGGAGGGCAACTTAGGTAGAATAAAGCCAGTTTGTGCAATGGCCTCCAAATTGCCTCTTTTTCCTGCCAGTATAAGTATGGACTGTGTGACGTGCCTACTTGGATGCGGTCACTCATATAATCCTCCACCATTCTTTCAATGGTGAGAGAATCATATGCAGTGACAGTAGACGACATGTCCGTAATCGTTGTCAGGTCCTTCAGTCCGGACCAGATGTCAGCATCAGCAGTCGCTCCAGACTGCCCTGCATCACCGCCAGCGGGTGGGCTCGGAATTCTGAGCCTTTTCCTCGCACCCCCAGTTGCAGGAGAATGTGAAGGAGGAGATGTTGACAGGTCGCGTTCCGCTTGACTTGACAATTTTCTCACCAGCAGGTCTTTCAACCCCAGCAGACTTGTGTCTGCCAGAAAGAGAGATCCAAGGTAGGCTTTAAATCTAGGATCGAGCACGGTGGCCAAAATGTAGTGCTCTGATTTCAACAGATTGACCACCCGTGAATCCTTGTTAAGCGAATTAAGGGCTCCATCCACAAGTCCCACATGCCTAGCGGAATCGCTCCGTGTTAGCTCCTCCTTCAATGTCTCCAGCTCCTTCTGCAAAAGCCTGATGAGGGGAATGACCTGACTCAGGCTGGCAGTGTCTGAACTGACTTCACGTGTGGCAAGTTCAAAGGGCATCAGAACCTTGCACAACGTTGAAATCATTCTCCACTGCGCTTGAGACAGGTGCATTCCACCTCCTATATCGTGCTCAATTGTATAGGCTTGAATGGCCTTTTGCTGCTCCTCCAACCTCTGAAGCATATAGAGGGTTGAATTCCACCTCGTTACCACTTCTTGCTTCAGATGATGGCAGGGCAGGTTCAGTAGTTTTTGGTGGTGCTCCAGTCTTCTGTACGTGGTGCCTGTACGCCGAAAGTGTCCCGCAATTTTTCTGGCCACCGACAGCATCTCTTGCACGCCCCTGTCGTTTTTTAAATAATTCTGCACCACCAAATTCAAGGTATGTGCAAAACATGGGACGTGCTGGAATTTGCCCATATTTAATGCACACACAATATTGCTGGCGTTGTCCGATGCCACAAATCCACAGGAGAGTCCAATTGGGGTAAGCCATTCCGTGATGATCTTCCTCAGTTGCCGTAAGAGGTTTTCAGCTGTGTGCGTATTCTGGAAACCGGTGATACAAAGCGTAGCCTGCCTAGGAAAGAGTTGGCGTTTGCGAGATGCTGCTACTGGTGCCGCCGCTGCTGTTCTTGCGGCGGGAGTCCATACATCTACCCAGTGGGCTGTCACAGTCATATAGTCCTGACCCTGCCCTGCTCCACTTGTCCACATGTCCGTGGTTAAGTGGACATTGGGTACAACTGCATTTTTTAGGACACTGGTGAGTCTTTTTCTGAGGTCCGTGTACATTCTCGGTATCGCCTGCCTAGAGAAGTGGAACCTAGATGGTATTTGGTAACGGGGGCACACTGCCTCAATAAATTGTCTAGTTCCCTGTGAACTAACGGCGGATACCGGACGCACGTCTAACACCAACATAGTTGTCAAGGCCTCAGTTATCCGCTTTGCAGCAGGATGACTGCTGTGATATTTCATCTTCCTCGCAAAGGACTGTTGAACAGTCAATTGCTTACTGGAAGTAGTACAAGTGGGCTTACGACTTCCCCTCTGGGATGACCATCGACTCCCAGCAGCAACAACAGCAGCGCCAGCAGCAGAAGGCGTTACACGCAAGGATGCATCGGAGGAATCCCAGGCAGGAGAGGACTCGTCAGAATTGCCAGTGACATTGCCTGCAGGACTATTGGCATTCCTGGGGAAGGAGGAAATTGACACTGAGGGAGTTGGTGGGGTGGTTTGCGTGAGCTTGGTTACAAGAGGAAGGGATTTACTGGTCAGTGGACTGCTTCCGCTGTCACCCAAAGTTTTTGAACTTGTCACTGACTTATTATGAATGCGCTGCAGGTGACGTATAAGGGAGGATGTTCCGAGGTGGTTAACGTCCTTACCCCTACTTATTACAGCTTGACAAAGGGAACACACGGCTTGACACCTGTTGTCCGCATTTCTGTTGAAATAGTTCCACACCGAAGAGCTGATTTTTTTGGTATTTTCACCAGGCATGTCAACGGCCATATTCCTCCCACGGACAACAGGTGTCTCCCCGGGTGCCTGACTTAAACAAACCACCTCACCATCAGAATCCTCCTGGTCAATTTCCTCCCCAGCGCCAGCAACACCCATATCCTCCTCATCCTGGTGTACTTCAACACTGACATCTTCAATCTGACTATCAGGAACTGGACTGCGGGTGCTCCTTCCAGCACTTGCAGGGGGCGTGCAAATGGTGGAAGGCGCATGCTCTTCACGTCCAGTGTTGGGAAGGTCAGGCATCGCAACCGACACAATTGGACTCTCCTTGTGGATTTGGGATTTCGAAGAACGCACAGTTCTTTGCGGTGCTACTGCTTTTGCCAGCTTGAGTCTTTTCATTTTTCTAGCGAGAGGCTGAGTGCCTCCATCCTCATGTGAAGCTGAACCACTAGCCATGAACATAGGCCAGGGCCTCAGCCGTTCCTTGCCACTCCGTGTGGTAAATGGCATATTGGCAAGTTTACGCTTCTCCTCCGACAATTTTATTTTAGGTTTTGGAGTCCTTTTTTTACTGATATTTGGTGTTTTGGATTTGACATGCTCTGTACTATGACATTGGGCATCGGCCTTGGCAGACGACGTTGCTGGCATTTCATCGTCTCGGCCATGACTAGTGGCAGCAGCTTCAGCACGAGGTGGAAGTGGATCTTGATCTTTCCCTAATTTTGGAACCTCAACATTTTTGTTCTCCATATTTTAATAGGCACAACTAAAAGGCACCTCAGGTAAACAATGGAGATGGATGGATACTAGTATACAATTATGGACGGACTGCCGAGTGCCGACACAGAGGTAGCTACAGCCGTGAACTACCGTACTGTGTCTGCTGCTAATATAGACTGGTTGATAAAGAGATGTCGTAGTATGTATGTATGAAGAAGAAAGAAAAAAAAACCACTGTTAGGTGGTATACAATTATGGACGGACTGCCGAGTGCCGACACAGAGGTAGCCACAGCCGTGAACTACCGTACTGTACTGTGTCTGCTGCTAATATAGACTGGTTGATAAAGAGATGTCGTAGTATGTATGTATGAAGAAGAAAGAAAAAAAAACCACGGGTAGGTGGTATACAATTATGGACGGACTGCCGAGTGCCGACACAGAGGTAGCCACAGCCGTGAACTACCGTACTGTACTGTGTCTGCTGCTAATATAGACTGGTTGATAAAGAGATGTAGTAGTATGTATGTATGAAGAAGAAAGAAAAAAAAACCACGGGTAGGTGGTATACAATTATGGACGGACTGCCGAGTGCCGACACAGAGGTAGCCACAGCCGTGAACTACCGTACTGTACTGTGTCTGCTGCTAATATAGACTGGTTGATAAAGAGATGTCGTAGTATGTATGTATGAAGAAGAAAGAAAAAAAAACCACGGTTAGGTGGTATACAATTATGGACAGACTGCCGAGTGCCGACACAGAGGTAGCCACAGCCGTGAACTACCGTACTGTACTGTGTCTGCTGCTAATATAGACTGGTTGATAAAGAGATGTCGTAGTATGTATGTATAAAGAAGAAAGAAAAAAAACCCACGGTTAGGTGGTATACAATTATGGACGGACTGCCGAGTGCCGACACAGAGGTAGCCACAGCCGTGAACTACCGTACTGTACTGTGTCTGCTGCTAATATAGACTGGTTGATAAAGAGATGTCGTAGTATGTATGTATGAAGAAGAAAGAAAAAAAAACCACGGTTAGGTGGTATACAATTATGGACGGACTGCCGAGTGCCGACACAGAGGTAGCCACAGCCGTGAACTACCGTACTGTACTGTGTCTGCTGCTAATATAGACTGGTTGATAAAGAGATGTCGTAGTATGTATGTATAAAGAAGAAAGAAAAAAAAACCACGGTTAGGTGGTATACAATTATGGACGGACTGCCGAGTGCCGACACAGAGGTAGCCACAGCCGTGAACTACCGTACTGTACTGTGTCTGCTGCTAATATAGACTGGTTGATAAAGAGATGTCGTAGTATGTATGTATGAAGAAGAAAGAAAAAAAAACCACGGTTAGGTGGTATACAATTATGGACGGACTGCCGAGTGCCGACACAGAGGTAGCCACAGCCGTGAACTACCGTACTGTACTGTGTCTGCTGCTAATATAGACTGGTTGATAAAGAGATGTCGTAGTATGTATGTATAAAGAAGAAAGAAAAAAAAAACACGGTTAGGTGGTATACAATTATGGACGGACTGCCGAGTGCCGACACAGAGGTAGCCACAGCCGTGAACTACCGTACTGTACTGTGTCTGCTGCTAATATAGACTGGTTGATAAAGAGATGTAGTAGTATGTATGTATAAAGAAGAAAGAAAAAAAAACCACGGGTAGGTGGTATACAATTATGGATGGACTGCCGAGTGCCGACACAGAGGTAGCTACAGCCGTGAACTACCGTACTGTGTCTGCTGCGACTGGATGATAAATAATGATATAAAAAATATATATATATCACTACTGCAGCCGGACAGGTATATATATTATATAATGACGGACCTGCTGGACACTGTCTGTCAGCAGAATGAGTTTTTTATAGAATAAAAAAAAAAACACCACACAAGTGAAGTCACACGACGAGTGTTTAACTTTTTCAGGCAATCACAATATAGTATACTACTAACTATACTGGTGGTCAGTGTGGTCAGGTCACTGGTCAGTCACACTGGCAGTGGCACTCCTGCAGCAAAAGTGTGCACTGTTTAATTTTAATATAATATGTACTCCTGGCTCCTGCTATAACCTATAACTGGCACTGCAGTGCTCCCCAGTCTCCCCCACAATTATAAGCTGTGTGAGCTGAGCACAGTCAGATATATAATATATACATAGATGATGCAGCACACTGGGCTGAGCAGTGCACACAGATATGGTATGTGACTGTCTTGTACTCCTGGCTCCTGCTATAACCTATAACTGGCACTGCAGTGCTCCCCAGTCTCCCCCACAATTATAAGCTGTGTGAGCTGAGCACAGTCAGATAATATATACATAGATGATGCAGGCATGCAGCACACTGGGCTGAGCAGTGCACACAGATATGGTATGTGACTGAGTCACTGTGTGTACCGTTTTTTTCAGGCAGAGAACGGATATATTAAATAAAACAACTGCACTGCTGGTGGTCACTGTGGTCAGTCACTAAACTCTGCACTCTCTTCTACAGTATCAGCCTCAGGTCAATCTCTCTCTCTCTCTCCTAATCTAATGGAGAGGACGCCAGCCACGTCCTCTCCCTATCAATCTCAATGCACGTGTGAAAATGGCGGCGACGCGCGGCTCCTTATATAGAATCCGAGTCTCGCGAGAATCCGACAGCGTCATGATGACGTTCGGGCGCGCTCGGGTTAACCGAGCAAGGCGGGAAGATCCGAGTCGCTCGGACCCGTGAAAAAAAACATGAAGTTCGTGCGGGTTCGGATTCAGAGAAACCGAACCCGCTCATCTCTAGTATATATATTTGTGTATTGCTCCTGTATAGTAAGCCTGGGAATTCTAACTATATGAAGTTACTTGTAATTGTCAGAGAAGTAACTTCATAAAGTTAGAATTCTCAGACTTCCTATACAGGAGCAATTAGCTCCATCAGTATGGTGTCTGCTTCCAGTGTAATAGGTTGTGGGTTCTTAGCCTGGGTATGAAACTTGTAAAATGTGCACCTAAAATAAAGAGGGTGTGACTTGTAAGGTGCAGGGACTAGTGGGGGAGTGGAGTCAGCCATGCCATGGAAGTGAATGGTGTCACAGAACAGGAGGAGAGGTGTCCCTCTCAGAGCAGGAGTCCGGCGGCAGCTGACTCCGTTGCCTCCCACAGTCACGCCTCTGAATGGTGTATAGTAGTGGCAATTATTGCTATCATGTAGTAGTAATATACTGTAGTAGAGGCAAGTATTGCTACTGTGTAGTAGTTATATGTATTGTTATAGTGTTTAATGATATTCAGTGGTGGTATGTATTGCTATAGTGTTTAATGATATTCAGTGGTGGTATGTATTGCTGTGGTGTTGTTTTCGCATATTATAGTGTTATGTATCTCTGTGGGACTGGGAACAGGATCCCGGAGCTTGGGATACCAGTGGTCAGAACTCAGAATACCAACCGCGACATCCCAACACGCTGAATCCCAACAACTGGAAGGTAAGTCTGCTAACCCTCCTCTTCTACCCCCCTAACTGTCTCTTCACAAAGCCTGCCCCTAACCATCACCCCGCGACCACCCCCCCAGCCTAGACCTACGTACAGTACGTGTTTGCATGCAGGGACCTCAACACAGTATTTAATGCTGGGGCTCAATTTTGCCAGCAGCACAAAGTGTTTAAAGAGAACATAAAAAAGCTAGGTTTAAGTGTCTTTCAATAATGAACAGGATCTGCTGTCAAGAACCCCTTTGATGTGCGCGCTTGCAATGGTCTGATATGTATTAGCTAAATCAGGGCTCATTATTTGTAACGTGTTGTATCAACAAGGAAATACATGCATTAATTAGCTGACATTCCTGTTTAGAAAACACATTGTAAGCAACGTTATCATGAGACAGGCAGCAGTCTATCAGACAGGACTCTGCACAAATAATATACCAGCTGGTGGATATTAAACTGCGCTCTGCAGTGTAGCCACGTTCTGAAAACTATGAGTGTCCGTTTTGACTGGTCCAACATATTGATAATGCTACCAGGTACCCCAATAGACAGAAGTAGCTCAAAATGAGCCCACTCCAATCCAAACGCCCCACCACCCAAAAAAAACAGTGCAAGAGGCAGTGGCACATTAATGACTCAGCTGCAAATGATGATGGGTCTATTGCCCTGTACTAACATTCGGCCACTGAGGATGGACTGATTACAAGCATTTACACTAATGACAACTAATGACATTTGGGCTAGGCTGCATGGTATTCTGTGTCGGTATTCTGACCGCCGGTATCCTAAACGCCGGCAAATCAATCCCAACCCAATGCAGAGCACTCATTAGATGTACAGTATGGGTATGGATTAAAAAATCAACAGTGTCTAGATAGACAATCAATAGGTCGACACCAAATAGTCGACATGATTAAGGTTGACAGGCTTAAAAGGTCGACAGGGTCATAAGGTCAACATGCCATTGGTCGACACAACAAAAGGATGACATGTTTTTCGTAGAGATGAGCGGGTTCGGTTTCCTGGAAACCGAACCCACCCGAACTTAGGGGTCCCGAGTGGATCCGAGTCCCGGCTCAGATTTTCCTGCCAGGCTTGGATCCGAAAACAAGGCAAAACACAGAGACCCCATATTGGATCTCTGTATTTTAGTCCACAACTGTATTCTGTCTGATCCAATCAACGGCCACTACCATGGTAACAGGCCGCTGGTTGGCTGAGAATGGCCGTCTCTCAGCCAATCAGAGGCCTGTTAAAATAGTAGTGGCTGCTGATTGTCATGTTGCCAGCAGCTGCCACCAGCAGCCTCTAGCTGTGACCAGGGCTGACCAGAGCCTATTTTTTTTAGTAAGCAAAGAGAAATGTTGGTGCCCCACAAAAGGGGTGTGGTCTCACAGAAAGGGGCTTGGCCAGACTAATTTACCCCAGTCTACTGTGCCAGATATACATAGGCATGGCCAGATAATCTGCAGTGCCAGATACACATATGCCCCTAGCAGTGCCAGACATACATATACCCCCACATTGACAGATACACACATACACCCACAATGCCAGATACACATATGCCCCCACAGTGCCAGATACACATATGCCCCTAGTGCCAGATATACATATGCCCCCAGCACCAGATTCACATATGCCCCCAGCGCCAGATAAATGTATGTCCCCAGCATCAGATACACATATGCCCCCCCAGTGCCAGATACACATATGTGCAGCACCACAGATCGGATCATAAGAGAGATCCGATCTGTGGCATGATGGGGGACCCTTTTAGAATGGGGGGCCTGGGGTACTTACCTCCTGGCCCCCCCGCCGCATCTGCCCCCGGCGCTCTGCTGAGAGGGTCCAGTCTCTGGTGTCAGGGAAGGCGCTGGTTCGTAAGCCAATCAGGAGCAGCCGCAATGTCTGACTCCTGCTACCCAGCGCCCTCCTCAGTGTGGCGCCTTACACAGCTTCGTACCTTAAGTATGTGTCGGGTTGGCACTGGCTGTGAACTGCTTCTGCTCTCCTCTTCCTGACAGTCTAACGCTGTACAGCAGAGTCATTGAAAGCAGGGAGCGTCTATCCATCCCCCTCCCGCACCCCACTCCACCACCGAGCGAGCAGTTACAACATGTGAGTCTGTTTGTGTCTGCCTGTCCCCCCTCATCCGTGGACTCCTCACCGTGCTGCTCGTGTGACAGCTATCCGTGTCTTTCACCTCCCACCTCCTCAGCGATCATAAAGATAGCAGTCCCGCAGCTGAAGGTCTATGTGTGTGTTAGTGCAATGTGGTGTTACCCTGTGTGTGTGCAGGTGCAGTTTAGTGTAACCCTGTGTGTGCTGGTGCAGTGCAGTGTAACCCTGTGTGTGTGTGGTGTGTGATGGTGCAGTTAGGCGTAACCCTGTGTGTGTGCAGGTGCAGTGTAACCCTGTGTGTGCTGGTGCAGTGCAGTGTAAGTGTGTGTGTGTGTGTGTGTGTGTGCTGGTACACTGCGGGGAAGGGAAGGAGGAATGATAATAGAGGACTGATGAGGAATGAGGAGGGGATCTTCCATAGTATTATTTGTATGAGGGGATCTACCATAGTATCATGGTCATGATGTTCATCACATACAGTATGCGTTCACATTGCAAATGCAGGTAAAAGATGGTATGCAGGGAGGAGGTGGTATGCAGGGAGGAGGTGGTATGCAGGTAGGAGGTGGCATGCAGGTAGGAGGTGGTATTCAGGGAGGAGGTGGTATGCAGGTAAGAGATGGTATGCAGGGAGGAGGCGGTATGCAGATAGGAGGTGGTATGCAGGGAGGAGGTGGTATGTAGATAGGAGGTGGTGTGCAGGTAGGAGGTGGTGTGCAGGTAGGAGGTGGTGTGCAGGGAGGAGGTGGTATGCACGGAGGAGGTGGTATGCAGGGAGGAGGTGATATGCAGGGAGGAGGAGGTGGTATGCAGGGAGGAGGTGATATGCAGGGAGGAGGAGGTGGTATGCAGGTGAGGAGGTGGTATGTAGGTAGGAGGTGGTATGCAGGGAGGAGGTGGTATGCAGGTAAGAGGTGGTATGCAGGTAGGAGGTGGTATGCAGGTAGGAGGTGGTATGCAGGGAGGAGGTGGTATGCAGGTAAGAGGTGGTATGCAGGTAGGAGGTGGTATGCAGGTAGGAGGTGGCATGCAGGGAAGAGGTGGTATGCAGGTAGGTAGTATGCAGGGAGGAGGTGGTATGCAGGTAAGAGGTGGTATGCAGGTAAGAGGTGGTATGCAGGGAGGAGGTGGTATGCAGGTAGGAGGTGGTATGCAGGGAGGAGGTGGTATGCAGGTAGGTAGTATGCAGGGAGGAGGTGGTATGCAGGTAAGAGGTGGTATGCAGGGAGGAGGTGGTATGCAGGGAGGAGGTGGTATGCAGGTAGGAGGTGGTATGCAGGTAGGAGGTGGTATGCAGGTAGGAGGTGGTATGCAGGTAGGAGGTGGTATGCAGGGAGAAGGTGGTATGCAGGTAGGTAGTATGCAGGGAGGAGGTGGTATGCAGGTAGGAGGTGGTATGCAGGGAGGAGGTGGTATGCAGGTAAGAGGTGGTATGCAGGTAAGAGGTGGTATGCAGGGAGGAGGTGGTATGCAGATAGGAGGTGGTATGCAGGGTGGAGGTGGTATGTAGGTAAGAGATGATATGCAGGGAGGAGGTGGTATGCAGGGAGGAGGTGGTATGCAGGGAGGAGGAGGTATGCAGGTAAGAGATGGTATGCAGGGAGGAGGTGGTATGCAGGTAGGAGGTGGTATGCAGGGAGAGGAGGTGGTATGCAGGGAGAAGGTGGTATGCAGGGAGGAGGTGGTATGCAGGTAGGAGGTGGTATGCAGGGAGGGGGTGGTATGCAGGGAGGAGGTGGTATGCAGGGAGGAGGTTGTATTCAGGTAGTAGGTGGTATGCAGGTAAAAGGTGGTATGCAGGTAGGAGGTGGTATGCAGGGAGGAGGTTGTATGCAGGTAGGACGTGGTATGCAGGGAGCAGGTGGTATGCAGGTAGTAGGTGGTATGCAGGGAGGAGGTGGTATGCAGGTAAGAGGTGGTATGCAGATAGGAGGTGGTATGCAGGGTGGAGGTGGTATGCAGGTAGAAGGTGGTATGCAGGTAGGAGGTGGTATGCAGGGAGCAGGTGGTATGCAGGGAGGAAATGGTATGCAGGGAGGAGGTGGTATGCAGGTAAGAGGTGGTATGCAGGGAGGAGGTGGTATGCAGATAGGAGGTGATATGCAGATAGGAGGTGGTATGCAGGGTGGAGGTGGTATGCAGGGAGGAGGTATGCAGGGAGGAGGTGGTATGCAGGTAAGAGGTGGTATGCAGGGAGGAGGTGGTATGCAGGGAGGAGGTGGTATGTAGGTAGGAGGTGGTATGCAGGTAGGAGGTGGTAAGCAGGTAGGGAGGAGGTGGTATGCAGGGAGGAGGTGGTATGCAGGTAAGAGATGGTATGCAGGGAGGTGGTATGCAGGTAGGAGGTGGTATGCAGGGAGGAGGTGTTATGCAGGGAGGAGGTGGTATGCAGGTAAGAGGTGGTATGCAGGTAGGAGGTGGTATGCAGGTAAAAGGTGGTATGCAGGGCGGAGGTGGAATGCAGGGAGGAGGTGGTATGCAGGGATTAGGTGGTATGCAGGTAGGAGGTGGTATGCAGGTAGGAGGTGGTATGCAGGGAGTAGGTGGTATGCAGGTAGGAGGTGGTATGCAGGTAGGAGGTGGTATGCAGGGCGGAGGTGGTATGCAGGGAGGAGGTAGGGAGAGATAGAGGGTGTCAAGGAGAAAGAAAATATGAGAGAGAGAGAGAGAGGGGGGTGTCAGGCAGAGAGAGAGAGAGTGTTAGGGAGAGAGACAGAGAGGATGTGTCAAGGAGAGAGAAACAGGGTCAGGGAGAGAGAGAGTGAGAAATAGTGTGTGCAAGAGAGAGAAAGACAGTGTCAGGAAGAGAAAGAGAGGGAGTGTCAGCCAGAAAGACAGAGTGTGTGTGTCAGGAAGAGAGAGTGAGAAAGAAAGACAGTGTCAAGGAAAGGAGAGAGAGAGACAGTGTCAGAGAGAGAGAGAGCGAGAGAGAGAGCATCAGGGAGAGAGAGAGAGAGTGAGAAAGTGTGTCAGGGGGAGAGAGGGAGATGGAGTGAGCAAGAGAGTCATTTCCTGACTACAGCACAGGTCTCTGATGGGTGTGGGCATGTCACAACATTAGGCCTCGCCCCTTAAATACCTGTGAATCACAGCACTGCACTTCCTGCTACCAGGTAGAAGCAGAGCGGGAAGGACAGACTGGGACATTGTTTGCCACACTGTGTGCCACCCCGCTACATCCCCCATGGCCATTCTGAAAGTTTGCAATGGAATTGCAATTAATAATATTAATAATAATAATTTTATTTATATAGCGCTCTTTCTCCAATAGGACTCAAGGCGCTTAACAGATACATAGCATAATATAGTACAGTACAGAAAATAATGAAGTACAGAAAAGCTTTTCATTAAATACAGAAGCATGTACAGTAGATACTAAAGGGTCATTATGGAAATGCTTGAGTAAACAAGAAAGTCTTGAGTCTACTTTTGAAGGATTCTATAGTTGGGGCCTCTCGCACTGTGCGGGGAAGTGAGTTCCATAGAGTCAGAGCCGCATGACTTAAAGCTCGACCCCCAGATGAATTACGGGAGATTCTAGGTACAGCTAAAATTCCTTCATCTACCGATCGCAGTAATAGAATGGGGCAGTATGGGGTCAGAAGCTGCTTCAGGTACCTTGGGCCCTGGTCATGTAGTGCTTTGCAGCTCAGTAAGCCAATCTTGCAGATGATTCGCCATCTTACAGGCAGCCAGTGAAGGGAGTAGAGGATGGGTGTTATGTGGCTAGAACAGGGCTGGTCGGGTAACATCCTGGCAGCTGTGTTTTGCACCAGCTGTAAGCGGTGCAATTCTTTTGCTGGGAGACCAAGGTAGAGGACATCACAGTAGTCTAATCGAGATGATACAAATGCATGTATGACTTTTGGCAGATCATCTGAGGGAATTAAGTGCTTGATTCTGGCTATGTTCCTCAGGTGAAAGAATGAGGATTTGATTGTGGCTGATATCTGATGTTTCAGTGTCAAGCCACCATCCAGGACAATGCCAAGATTCCGCACACGATCAGTGGTCTGTAATTCTGAATCCCCGAGTGTAAGTCCAGTTGGTTGGCTGTGCTGCAGTCTTCTCCTTTGATGTTGCGGTCGTATCATAAGGACCTCTGTTTTATCCGGGTTCAGTCACAGCCAACTGGTGCTCATCTCCACCTGGTGCTCAGCTAGACAGCCATTTAGGGTTGCTATTGGATTATCAGTGCCCAAAGCAAAGGACAAGTACAGTTGTGTATCATCTGCATAGCAGTGGTAGACCAGGCCATGGTGCCTGATTATTTCACCCAACGGGAGCATGTATACTGCAAAAAGCATGGGGGATAGTATAGAACCTTGTGGGACTCCACATGGCAATGGCACTGATGGTGATGAGTATACTCCAGACGATACTCTCTGTGACCTGCCTGTGAGAAATTATTTGAACCAGTTTAGGACTATGCCTTCCAGACCACAGAAATGTATCAGTCGCTCAATCAAAAGCCCATGGTCCACTGTATCAAATGCTGCAGAGAGATCCAGAAGGATTAATATTGAACAGTCACCTCTGTCTCTTGCCATCAGAAGATCATTTAACACATACACCAGGGCTGTTTCAGTGCTATGTCTTCTCCTGAATCCTGATTGGAATGGATCATAAATATCATGGGTTGTCAGGCGATTTGCAACCACTTTCTCAATAACCTTTCCTAGGAAAGGAAGATTTGATACCGGTCATGCAGTTGGGATCTAAATTCGTTTTTTTAAGAAGCGGTCTAACAATTGCTTCCTTTAGGGGTCCAGTAAAAATGCCTGTCTGCAAAGAGCATTGAACAATTTTTGCAAAGACAGGACCAATTATATCTATACAACTTATTAGAAGCTTGGTTGAGGCCGGGTCCAGATCACAGGTGGTGAGACGCAAAATCTGAGCAATTTCAGCAATGTCCTTTACATCCACTGGGTCAAAGCTGGTCCATGAAGGCAGGTGGCTTATATTGGCAGGCTTTGTAGTTTGGCACTCCTTTAATGGCACTGTGGAGATTCCAGCCCGGATGGTGGATATTTTATCTGCAGAGAAGTTTGCAAACTCATTGCATCTTGCCTGGGAGAGAGTTTAATCAGTCTGCAGGCATGCTGGCTTGCAAAGCATCTCCACTGTGCGGAAAAGTTGAGCTGGCCTATTGTTTGCTGCCGTGATCTCATTTGACAGGAACTGTGATTTCTTATGAGTGATTGTCGATTGATATTCTTCGTTATGCTTTATTAGTTTTATTTTGTCATCCACTAGGTTAGTCTTCCTCCATCGTCTTTCCAGTCTACGCCCCCTTTTCTTGAGCTCACTAACACTGTTGTCGAACCATGGAGCTCGACGTTGTGGTTTACGAGGTCTTATACGCACAGGGGCGATAATATCAATTGCAGCCATAACATCCCTATTATAATAATGGACTAGGGAACAGGGATCTTCACAGGCAGCCAGTATTGCAGAAAGATCCAGATTTGCTGCAAGAGCCTGGGGAGTCATACCCCTCCTTGGACGATACCTGGTCAACTCCATGGGCAGAGATCTTATTTGAGGGGTTGCAACTGAGAACCAAAGGGAGTGGTGGTCTGACCAGATGACTGGGTTTATTTTTAGGTCAGTGACTTCTAATTCAATCTGAAAGACAAGATCAAGAGTGTGACCACTTTTATGTGTGGCAGAAGGAATGACCTGTGTGAAGCCCAGAGCATTCATTGTGCACAGGAGGTCTTGGCCAAGGCGTGAGAGCTCATCATCCACCCATGCATTGAAATCCCCGAGGATGAGCCATCTTTGATGTTCCAGAACCAGGCCAGCAACAGTGTCTGCAATTTCTTGTAGAAATATCTTTCCATCTCCAGGTGGCCGGTAAATGAGAAGTACTCTGAAACCTAATCCTGTCGAACTCTGGGCAGCAATGTACTCGAATGAGCGAGTAATTTCAACAGGATGGACCCTAAGTTTAAGTTCTTTTTTGAAGCAGATAGCCACCCCGCCACTCCCGCGGTCCAGTCTTGGGTTGTGGATGACAGAATAGTTTGTTGGAATATGAGAGCTTGTGTAAAGTGACAGTAGATCCTTGTGACATTCCAAACCCAGATTATGTATATAGACCATGGGTACTATTGGCTTAAGTATAGAACAACATGTGTGCTCAATAATACATGGGAGTATGTTAGCTAAAGACATCTAGATATCACTACAGGCAGCATACCAGGATGGAGGTCTCATGAGAATAATACATTTAAGGTATGTCTTGTACAACTCCAAGTTATGTGAAAGGCAACTGTATAAGTAACTACACTGATAAAATTTATGTATGTTTCTCTGCAAGTTACTTCGTTGGAGCGCAAGTAGATGATGAATATAATACAGAACTTGATGCCTGAGTTTAACTTCTTAGTTGTGGCATTAGTAGCAGACACAGCAAAGCGAACCACAGACACAGGCACAGCAAAGTTACTACAGTTCCAAGAACGTGTGCCCTGTGAGTTTAATGCTGAGACTACTGCATTATTTACAAAAGGTGAAAAATGTAGAAAATTCAGGTTCAAGAGCTACAGTTGTCATAAGATAGGTCTCAATGCATTTGAATGCAAGCAAAAGAAAGTGAGTCATGTGCAAAGTAAGAAATGCAATAGCCCAGACGAGTCAGCCCTGAGTGTTACAGATAGCTGCAGAAAAGATTACTGGTATATCAATTTAGGTGCAACAAGGCATTTCAACTGCAGTAAGAAGTGGTTCACCACATTAACCAAAATCAAAAGGATTAGTAAGTCCTTATAGCTACAAAAGTTGGAACAATTAAAGCTCACTTGAGAGTTGGAACAAGACCAAAAGTCACAGATACAAAACATGCTTTACGTACCAAAGATGGAGACAAATCTAACAGCCATCAGTGTCTTAGAACAGAGAGGCCACGGAGTTCACTTCACTAAAGGAAAGTGTATTGTGCAAAATAGAAGTGGGATAGTCAGAACTACAGACACAAGGTGCTGGATGTAATGCCGTCCGAGTTGTCCGGAAGTGTCGGTTTCCAGCCGAACTCGGATGTTTTTTTAAAGCAGCAATCATTTACAAGGCAAAAACCATGCCTTGTACATGATTGACACTTTCAAAAAGTGTCAGAGTATGGCCGGGAACCCGCAACCCTGGCCAACTCGAACGCCATTAAATCCGGCCCATGGTGTCAGCAATTGGAGGTCTTGAGACACAGCACTGTTAAGCAATGATGACAACTGAGTCACAGTCACTAGAACTCTGGCACAAAAGATTTGATCACCGTGGATACAATAGTGTTAAAAATGACAAAATGGAATGGCCACAGGAATGTCAGTGACTAACACAGAGAAACCTGTATGTGAGCGCAATATAGCAGGGAATCAAAGTCATCAGCCATTTCCCAAGTCAGCAAGCAGAACTACAAAACCACAGACAGACAAGTGTGGTCCAGTGGAAGTAAAATCAGTAAGAGGATACAGATCATTTATGACATTTATAGATGACTTCACAAGAATGACACATGTACTGTATATTGAAATCGGAAGTAGCAAAGAAAAATTGCAGAGTACAAGAGACTTTTAGAGAATCAAACCGGTCACAGACTCAAGACCCTGAGATCTCATAATGGAGGGGAAAATGTCAACAAAAGTTGGAAGAATTCTTGAGAGAATATGTGTCACTGGCTATGCCAGCAGCTAGAGATGTATCTGAACCAGAGGCTACCGATGTGGAAGTTCAGCCACAGGAAAGGACGTCTGCAAGTTCAAATATTGGCAAGCCCCTTAAGAGGTGTGATGAAGAATTTGCAAGTGTTGCATTCAGTAAACCTAAAATCATTTAGAGGCCAAAGTCAAAATCCAATTTTTGAGTGGAAGTCCAAGCTAGGCAAAGGGACCTTTCAAGATTTAAAGGTCACAAGTGAGGAAGACATCCAGACTTGTGAGAGGGACAGCAGACCTGAGTTTGTTAGTCAAGAAACTGTAGTAGTCCATGCTGTCAGCAAGGGGACTCTTGTTGATGTGCCTATAAAGAAAAATTCATGATATGTTGATGTTTTCTTGTATTTAACCCTGTATGTTTTTCAGATCACTACAAGAAAGTTTTATTTTAATGTTTGTGCAACATTGAGAAGCTTGTAGTGAGCGTTGGGGTGTTGAAAGTGCAGTGGGCTACTGCCCAGACTCCATGTTGCTTCTCCTCCAGGAAAGCTTCATTCCCTGTACCAAGATGACCACCGATGCTACTACTGAGTATGTGTGGAGCCCTCTTGAAACTATGTGAGAGTACCAGAGTTGGAGACAGTAGTCTTCCACTTAGCTCCAGTGAGACCTATGATTACTTGCTGTTTTAAACATTGTTGCAGCATGCTGCACCCAGTACTTGCATACACTCACCCACCGGCTGGCAAGCTGTATGACATCCGGCTCCTCTCAAGTTTTGCTCCATCTACCAGTGTATATAACAGTGAGTACGGCTGTATCTGCTTTATATTCAATTAAAGCACTCCACTGGTTTAGTAACTGGGCTGATCCTAGTTGTAAGGCATCCTCTGGTGTGTACAGAAACTCTGCTACATTCTCAAGCCTGTCACACATACTTCCAAAAGATTCTTCAAAAGACTAGAGATGTGCACCGGAAATTTTTCGGGTTTTGTGTTTTGGTTTTGAATTTGGTTCCACGGCCGTCTTTTGGATTCGGATGCGTTTTGGCAAAACCTCCCTGAAATTATTTTGTCGGATTCGGGTGGTTTTTTTTTCAAAACCCCCTCAAAAACAGCTTAAATCATAGAATTTGGGGGTAATTTTGATCCTATAGTATTATTAACCTCAGTAACCATAATTTCCACTCATTTCCAGTCTATTCTGAACACCTCACACCTCACAATATTATTTTTAGTCCTAAAATTTGCACCGAGGTCGCTGGATGACTAAGCTAAGCGACCCAAGTGGGCGGCACAAACACCTGGCCCATCTAGGAGTGGCACTGCAGTGGCAGACAGGATGGCACTTAAAAAAATTGGCCCCAAACATCACGTGATGCAAAGATAAATAAATAAAAAGAAGAGGTGCAAGATGGAATTGCCCTTGGGCCCTCCCACCCACCCTTATGTTGTATAAACAGGACATGCACACTTTAACAAACACATCATTTCAGCCACAGGGTCTGCCACACGACTGTGGCTGAAATGACTGGTTGGTTTGGGCCCCCACCAAAAAAAGAAGCAATCAATCTCTCCTTGCTCAAAGATGTCCACCTCATCATCATCCTCCGATTCCTCACCCCTTTCACTGTGTACATCCCCCTCCTCACAGAGTATTAAATCGTCCCCACTGGAATTCACCATCTCAGGTCCCTGTGTACTTTCTGGAGGCAATTGCTGGTGAATGTCTCCACGGAGGAATTGATTATAATTCATTTTGATGAACATCATCTTCTCCACATTTTGTGGAAGTAACCTTGTACGCCGATTGCTGACAAGGTTACCGGCTGCACTATACACTCTTTCAGAGTACACACTGGAGGGGGGTCAACTTAGGTAAAATAAAGCCAGTTTGTGCAAGGGCCTCAAAATTTCCTCTTTTTCCTGCCAGTATACGTACGGACTGTCTGACGTGCCTACTTGGATGCTGTCACTCATATAATCCTCCACCATTCTTTCAATGGTGACAGAATCATATGCAGTGACAGTAGACGACATGTCAGTAATCTTTGGCAGGTCCTTCAGTCCGGACCAGATGTCAGTTTTCGCTCCTGACTGCCCTGCATCACCGCCAGCGGGTGGTTTTGGAAATCTGATCCTTTTCCTGGCAGCTCCAGTGGCAGGAGAAAATGAAGGAGGAGCTGTTGGTGGGTCACGTTCTGCTTAACTTGACAAGTGTCTCACCAGCAGGTTTGAACATCTGCAGACTTGTGTCTGCCAGAAAGAGAGATACAACGTAGGCTTTAAACCTAGGATCGAGCACGGTGGCCAAAATGTAGTGCTCTGATTTCAACAGATTAACCACCCGTGAATCCTGGTTAAGCGAATGAAGGGCTCCATCCACAAGTCCCACATGCCTAGCGGAATTGCTCTGTTTTAGCTCCTCCTTCAATCTCTCCAGCTGCTTCTGCAAAAGCCTGATGAGGGGAATGACCTGACTCAGGCTGGCAGTGTCTGAACTGACTTCACGTGTGGCAAGTTCAAAGGGTTGCAGAACCTTGCACAACGTTGAAATCATTCTCCACTGCGCTTGAGTCAGGTGCATTCCCCCTCCTTTGCCTATATCATAGGCAGATGTACTGTATAGGCTTGAATGGCCTTTTGCTGCTCCTCCATCCTCTGAAGCATATAGAGGATTGAATTCCACCTCGTTACCACCTCTTGCTTCAGATGATGGCGGGGCAGGTACAGGAGTGTTTGCTGGTGCTCCAGTCTTCGGCACGCGGTGGCTGAATGCTGAAAGTGGCCCGCAATTCTTCGGGCCACCGACAGCATCTCTTGCACGCCCCTGTCGTTTAAAAAAAAAAATCTGCACCACCAAATTCAATGTATGTGCAAAACATGAGACTTGCTGGAATTTGCCCACATGTAATGCACGCACAATATTGCTGGCGTTGTCCGATGCCACAAATCCCCAGGAGAGTCCATTTGGGGTAAGCCATTCTGCGATGATGTTCCTCAGTTTCCGTAAGAGGTTGTCAGCTGTGTACCTCTTATGGAAAGCGGTGATACAAAGCGTAGCCTGTTGGCGTTTGCGAGATGCTGCTACTGGTGCCGCCGCTGCTGCTCTTGCTGCGGGAGGCAATACATCTACCCAGTGGGCTGTCACAGTCATATAGTCCTGAGTCTGCCCTGCTCCACTTGTCCACATGTCCGTGGTTAAGTGGACATTGGGTACAACTGCATTTTTTAGGACACTGGTGAGTCTTTTTCTGACGTCTGTGTACATTCTCGGTATCGCCTGCCTAGAGAAGTTGAACCTAGATGGTATTTGGTACCGGGAACACACTACCTCAATAAATTCTCTAATTCCCTGTGAACTAAAGCCGGATACCGGACGTACGTCTAACACCAACACAGCTGCCAAGGTCTGAGTTATCCGCTTTGCAACAGGATGACTGCTGTGATATTTCATCTTCCTCTCAAAGGACTGTTGGACAGATAATTGCTTACTGGAAGTAGTACAAGTGGTCTTCCGACTTCCCCTCTGGGATGACGATCAACTCACAGCAGCAACAACAGCAGCGCTAGCAGCAGTAGGATACATCGGAGGAATCCCAGTCAGGAGAGGACTCGTCAGACTTGCCAGTGACATGGCCTGCAGGACTATTGGCGTTCCTGTCCAAGGAGGAAATTGACACTGAGGGAGTCGGTGGTGTGGTTTGCAGGAGCTTGGGTACAAGAGGAAGGGATTTAGTTGTCAGTGGACTGCTTCTGCTGTCACCCAAAGTTTTTGAACTTGTCAATGACTTCTGATGAATGCGCTCCAGGTGACATATAAGGAGGATGTTCCTAGGTGGTTAACGTCCTTACCCCTACTTATTACAGCTTGACAAAGGCAACACACGGCTTGACACCTGTTGTCCGCATTTCTGTTAAAAAAATTCCACACCGAAGAGGTGATTTTTTTTGTAATTTGACCAGGCATGTCAATGGCCATATTCATCCCACGGACAACAGGTGTCTTCCCGGGTGCCTGACTTAAACAAACCACCTCACCATCAGAATCCTCCTTGTCAATTTCCTCCTCAGCGCCAGCAACACCCATATCCTCATCCTGGTGTACTTCAACAGTGACATCTTCAATTTGACTATCAGGAACTGGACTGTGGGTGCTCTTTCAGCACTTGCAGTGGGCGTGCAAAAGGTGGAAGGTGCCACCTCTTCCCGTCCAGTTTTGGGAAGGCCAGGCATCGCAACCGACACAATTGGACTCTCCTTGGGTATTTGTGATTTAGAAGAACGCACAGTTCTTTGCTGTGCTTTTGCCAGGTTGTCTTTTCATTTTTCTAGCGGGAGGATGAGTGCTTCCATCCTCATGTGAAGCTGAACCACTAGCCATGAACATAGGCCAGGGCCTCAGCCGTTCCTTGCCACTCCGTGTCGTAAATGGCATATTGGCAAGTTTACGCTTCTCAGACGCTTTTAATTTCGATTTTTGGGTCATTTTACTGAACTTTAGTTTTTTGGATTTTACATGCTCTCTACTATGACATTGGGCATCAGCCTTGGCAGACGACGTTGATGGCATTTCATCGTCTTGGCCATGACTAGTGGCAGCAGCTTCAACATGAGGTGGAAGTGGATCTTGATCTTTCCCTATTTTACCCTACACATTTTTGTTCTCCATTTTTTAATGTGTGGAATTATATGCCAGTAATATATCAATAGCAATGGCCTACTGTACTGTCTGTACTACTACTGATGGTCACCAAAATGCTGCACTGTCCTACTATATACTGCTCACAACAATGCAGCACAGATATGGATACTTGAAGTGATACAGAGCTGCAAGATACAGCAATGGCCTACTGTACTGTACTACTGTATATGTATACTGGTGGTCACCACAATGCTGCACTGTCTTACTATATACTGCTCACAACAACAATGCAGCACAGATATGGATAATATACTTGACACACAGCTGCAAGATACAGCAATGGACCACTGTATTGTACAACTATATACTGTTGGTCACCAAAATGCTGCACTGTCCTACTATATACTGCTCACTTGACACAGAGCTGCAAGATACAGCAATGGCCTACTGTACTGTACTACTGTATATGTATACTGGTGGTCACCACAATGCAGCACTGTCGTACTATATACTGCTCACAACAACAATGCAGCACAGATATGGATAGTATACTTGACACAGAGCTGCAAAATACAGCAATGGATTACTGTACTGTACTACTGTATATGTATGTATACTGGTGGTCACCACAATGCTGCACTGTCTTACTATATACTGCTCACAACAATGCAGCACAGATATGGATACTTGAATTGATATGGAGCTGCAAGATACAGCAATGGCCTACTGTACTGTACTACTGTATATGTATACTGGTGGTCACCACAATGCTGCACTGTCTTACTATATACTGCTCACAACAACAATGCAGCACAGATATGGATAGTATACTTGACACACAGCTGCAAGATACAGCAATGGACTACTGTACTGTACAACTATATACTGTTGATCACCAAAATGCTGCACTGTCCTACTATATACTGCTCACAACAACAATGCAGCACAGATATGGCTAGTATACTTGACACAGAGCTGCAAGATACAGCAATGGTCTACTGTACTGTACTACTGTATATGTATACTGGTGGTCACTACAATTCTGCACTGTCCTACTATATACTGCTCACAACAACAATGCAGCACAGATATGGATAGTATACTTGACACAGACCTGCAAAATACAGCAATGGACTACTGTACTGTACTACTGTATATGTATGTATACTGGTGGTCACCACAATGCTGCACTGTCTTACTATATATTGCTCACAACAACAATGCAGCACAGATATGGATAGTATACTTTACACAGAACTGCAAGATACAGCAATGGACTACTGTACTGTACAACTATATACTTTTGGTCACCAAAATGCTGTACTGTCCTACTATATACTGCTCACAACAACAATGCAGCACAGATATGGATAGTATACTTTACACAGAGCTGCAAGATACAGCAATGGCCTACTGTACTGTACTACTGTATATGTATACTGGTGGTCACCACAATGCTGCACTGTCCTACTATATACTGCTCACAACAACAATGCAGCACAGATATGGATAGTATACTTGACATAGAGCTGCAAGATACAGCAATGGCCTACTGTACTGTACTACTGTATATGTATGTATACTGGTGGCCACCACAATGCTGCACTGTCTTACTATATACTGCTCACAACAACAATGCAGCACATATATGGATAGTATACTTGACACACAGCTGCAAGATACAGCAATGGACTACTGTATTGTACAACTATATACTGTTGGTCACCAAAATGCTGCACTGTCCTACTATATACTGCTCACAACAACAATGCAGCACAGATATGGATAGTATACTTGACACAGAGCTGCAAGATACAGCAATGGACTACTGTACTGTACAACTATATACTGTTGGTCACCAATATGCTGCACTGTCCTACTATATACTGCTCACAACAACAATGCAGCTGTTAGGTTCCTGGTGCTCAGAACAAGGGAGATGTTATGAAGTGAGTCCAGAGCACCAGGACGTAATGCTGGGAAAGGGGAATGGAAAGGGAATAGCCCCTGGCGCCCTATCTCCGTTGTCTCGCCCGTGCTGTCAGTACACTCTTGCGAGACTATGGTTGCTTGAGCCCATGACAGCCGCGTTTGAAGGGCGGATTACGTCTGCCCAACTTCGATGCCCCCTCAGGTCTTAACGAGAGACAAAGAGTGAACCGAGACAGGGTGATAACAAGAGGCCCTCTAACTAAACAACAAGGCCAGGGGCTACTAACAAACCTAAAACCAAAGTATGTGCGGCTTGCCGCCAAAGGAAAAGAACAACAAAGGAAATGCTGACCACACGCCGACACAATACTTTTGTGTACCGGCGGTTACAGCATAAGCAGAACCCTCTGCAAAACACCAGTGACAGAAATAATAACGGAATACAGCGGCCTAGGCCGACGGACGCGGCAGAGCCGCTACTCACGGAACCGGTACGAATACTGGCAAACGGACAGGAACCCCCAATGCTGCCGACACAGACTCTCAGAACTGGAGGACAGGCAGAATCCCAAACGACAGACCGGTGGACACCAAGAAGCCAGAAACTCGACCAGGCATAGGCATAGACTTCTGGACAGGAACGCTTCACGGCAGGACACGGGATCAGAAACAGGAATCGACACAGGGAGTGACACAGGAATCGACACAGGAAGCAGCTCGATAGACACTGCTACACAGGAGCTCCGGAACTGGCAAGAACAAGCTCAGAACTCAAGCAGACTGGAAACCTAGAAATATCACCAGCGTCTGTGAATTGCACTGAGCCAGCATATAACAGAGAGGCCTAATTAATAATATCATGCAGCTGCCCTGTTGCATGACTCCAAACTGACAAGATGCAATTAGCAGCCAGGTGAGGCTGAACACATGGGAACAAGCTGCAATTACACAGACTAACCAGCGGCAGCAACCAAGAGTATTCTTAAACAGAGCAACGGGAAATCCTGGCCTGCAAGACTACTTATAAACATAAAATACCTAACTGACATGCAAAACAGGAATGAGCCACAGCCGTGGCTCATAACAGTACCCCCCCCCCCTTGAGGAGGGGTCAAAGGACCCCAAAATACAGACTATCCAAAACAAGGGATACAAAAAAAAACCTGACACACTGGTATAACAGACAAGAAAACAGAAACAAGCTGTAACAACAGCTTGTAACAGTGCCCTCCCCTTGACGGTGGCCACTGGACACAAGACAAGGAAAAAAATCTTCTTCTTTTTTTTTTTTTTTATCAAGGCAAGAGTCAAAAATTATTTATTTTTCTTCTTCTTCTTTTTACAAAGCTCTTTAGGTCTGACCAAGGTAATTCCCCAAACTTTGTCTGAACTGATGGTACCACCCAGCAAGGCTGCGTTCAAATCAGAGATAGGTTTCTTACCCTTGTGAGCTGAACTTTCAGGCAAAGTACTCCTATTAGAAGAAGAAGATAGAAAAGCACGTCCTGCAGTCAAAACAACGGGCTGAGACTCTTGTGCCGAGTTTACAGTATTTGGTGGACTCTCAGCAGACAAGACGGGTGACTTAGAGGAACCTGAACCAATTTCTTTGGAACCATATCTTTTACTAATTGCATCACAGAATGCTGGGGGATCCTGAAGAATGGGATCTTCAGCTTTCATTAGGCTGGTCGCCCAATTAAAAGGCTCTCCTCTAAAAGAATAAATCAGATAGAGCCCAAGGTTCTCTAAAGTGATGCCCAGAAATGGTCTAGACAACATAATAGTGTAATAGTGTTTGAAAAGCGCCAGAAATTGGGCTAAGTCCCAATCAAAGATTATGGATGTTGAGATATCAACAGAGTCAGGATCTGTTTCCTTCCCATCTGACTGATTGGAGTGCTTTGCTAGGACCTGGTCACTATTGACCTTACTCGAGGCTGAGACTCTCTCTCTGAACCCCACACGGGGCAGTGACTTTCTGAACCCCACCCGGGGCAGTGACTTTCTGAACCCCACACGGGGCAGTGACTTTCTGAACCCCACACGGGGCAGTGACTTTCTGAACCCCACCCGGGGCAGTGACTTTCTGAACCCCACCCGGGGCAGTGACCTTCAGGAACCCCGCTGGGGCAGTGGCCTCCGGGAACCCCGCTGGGGTCAGCACCTCGGATTCTTTTACTGGGACCGAGCCGTCGGCCTCCCCCACTGGGACAGAGCCATCGACCTCCCTAACTGGGACCGAGCCATCGACTTCTTTCACTGGGACTGAGCCATTGGCCTCCCTCTCTGAGTCGATAATTATCGAAACTTCTCCCGGGACTATGACTTCCGGAAACTTTTGCTGAAGCTATAACCTTCAGCACCTCCACTAATGCTACACCTCTTAAGTTCTTTCCTGGGGAAGCGACCTCTAGACCCTTCTTAGAGGCTGCGTCTCTCGAGACCCCACTTGGGGATATTACTTCAAAGATCCCTTCTGGGGTTTTGCTTCTCGAGTTCCCTTCTAGAACTATGGTTTCAGATACCCTTTCTGGGGTTGCGCTCTTCAAGTCCCTACCTGGGGTAACAGCTTCTGAGACCCCTTCTGGTATGGAAACCTGAGCTATAATATTTGATGTCCCTCTATAAGCTAGAGCATCGGGTACCGCTCCAGCACTCTGAGCATCGGGTACCGCTCCAGCACTCTGGGCATCGGGTACCGCTACAGCACTCTGAGCATCGGGTACCGCTCCAGCACTCTGGGCATCGGGTACCGCTCCAGCACTCTGGGCATCGGGTACCGCTCCAGCACTCTGGGCATCGGGTATCGCACCAAGATCCTGAGCATCAGGCACCACTCCAGGACCCTGGGCAACGGGCACCACTCCAGGACCCTGGGCAACGGGCACCACTCCAGGACCCTGGGCAACAGGCACCACTCCAGGAACCTGGGCAACGGGCACCACTCCAGGAACCTGGGCAACGGGCACCACTCCAGGAACCTGGGCAACGGGCACCACTCCAGGAACGCTTCACGGCAGGACACGGGATCAGAAACAGGAATCGACACAGGGAGTGACACAGGAATCGACACAGGAAGCAGCTCGACAGACACTGCTACACAGGAGCTCCGGAACTGGCAAGAACAAGCTCAGAACTCAAGCAGACTGGAAACCTAGAAATATCACCAGCATCTGTGAATTGCACTGAGCCAGCATATAACAGAGAGGCCTAATTAATAATATCATGCAGCTGCCCTGTTGCATGACTCCAAACTGACAAGATGCAATTAGCAGCCAGGTGAGGCTGAACACATGGGAACAAGCTGCAATTACACAGACTAACCAGCGGCAGCAACCAAGAGTATTCTTAAACAGAGCAACGGGAAATCCTGGCCTGCAAGACTACTTATAAACATAAAATACCTAACTGACATGTAAAACAGGAATGAGCCACAGCCGTGGCTCATAACAGCAGCACAGATATGGATAGTATACTTGACACAGAGCTGCAAGATACAGCAATGGACTACTGTACTGTACAACTATATACTGTTGGTCACCAAAATGCTGCACTGTCCTACTATATACTGCTCACAACAACAATGCAGCACAGATATGGATAGAATACTTGATACAGAGCTGCAAGATACAGCAATAGACTACTGTACTGTATTACTACTGCTGGTCACCAAAATGCAGCACTGTCCTACTATATATATACTGCTCACAACAATGCAGCACAGATATGGATACTTGAAGTGACACAGAGCTGCAAGATGCAGCAATGCAGCAGATATTGAGCACTGATGATCAGGATACTGTCTAGAACTGAGTCTGACACGGAGCTGCAAGATACAGCAATGGCCTACTGTACTGTACTACTACTATAATTATATACTGGTGGTCCCCACAATGCAGCACACTGACAACAGATATTTGCAGCACACTGAGCATAGATACGGAGCTTTTCAGGGAGAGAACGTAGCCACGTCCTCTCCATTCAATCTCCAATGCGTGACTCTTTATATAGAATACGAGTCTTGCGAGAATACGACAGCGGGATGATGACGTTCGGGTGCGTTCGGGTTAACCGAGCAAGGCAGGAAGATCCAAGGCTGCCTCGGACCTGTGTAAAATAGGTGAAGTTCGGTGGGGTTCGGATCTCTGAGAACCGAACCCGCTCATCTCTACAAAAGACTATAGAATAATATACAGGGGTGATTCAGATTCTACAACCACTTGAGTGTCTTTTGCCATAGTCACATCTGCTAATTCTAGTAAAAGCCGTTCCCTTGGTGCTCAAGTGTGTATCTGTATGTGCATGGACTGGGATGTTTACTTTGTGTGTCTTTAGATATTGAAAAGAAGCTTGGTGTGTCTTTAGACGTACCATCGTTTGCACTGTCGAAACTAGCAACAGCCCCAAGCTAGGTGCAGTGTAGGGCCTCCAATGTGAATGATTAAGCATCTGAGCTTTCACCCAGTTTGTGACACGCCTGTGACCAGGGCCAGATTGTGGGCAGCATGGGCCTGAGGCTGAAAATTATCAATGGCCATTTGTGAGAATGGGGAGGAAGCTGGCAGTGTGGCAGAGATGTGCATTTGGGGATGGGAGGCAGCTGGAGAGGTGCCTCCCGCTGCTAATACTAAAGTTCGGGAAGCGGGGGGTGGACAGGGGGCAGGGCCAAGCAGCGCATACACATGTGCCTCAAAGACATGGGCGTGCATTCAGCCCACCTGAAAGCACGCCCCTATCAGTCCCGTAGATGCGATTGGACCAGCGTGCAAATGCGGCGGCTCGACACAGCAGGGGTTGTGGCGGCGGGACCCAGCGGAGAAACTGTGGCTGGCGGTAGACCAGGATCCAAGAGGATCCAGATAGCCGGATACCCATTTAAAAAATGGTGCCTCATTGTCATTTTTAAATTCAAAATGGCCACCACGAGCCAATCACGGCTTGCCGCGCCCCCTGAACTGGCTTATATAAGCCAGCGGTGAGGCAGCGGCAGTCAGTCTGGTGGCAGGGAGGGAGCAGGCAAGAGCTCACGCAGATAGAAGATGCCAGGCCGTGAAAAAGAGCTTAAAGGCCGCTGCCCCCAGGTGAAGATGCAGCATAATAAACTACAGTATTTAAATATTAGGTGTTGTGTTTTTATTTTAATATTTTCTTTACAGACACACTACGGGTGCCAGCGGGCCCTTAATGTCCGGGCATGCTGGCACTTGTGGTTCTCCAAGTGCTGACATGCTGGGACAAGCTTGCTATGACCTGTAGGCCACCTGTAAAGAATAATATTAGTATGTCATGAACCCCCGCACCCACCGCCACCATGGGTGCTTTAAGCCCAGTGCTGGTTGTTGCCGGGAGCAGGAGCAGCTCCTGCTGCGGGCAAGCAGGCTTTTTGCCCGGGACGCCGTAGTCCTGAGGGCGCTTCCACCGCTGCCGCCTGACACCTCCACTGTGACCCGGCCAGCACCTGCGTCTGTCTGCCGCTGCTGCCTGCCCACAGCTGCAGCGCTACCACTGGCCTGTGTCATAGCTAGGTAGCCAGGTAGCACTGCAGCTTCCCATCGCTCATTAGGCTCCACCGCTGGGCTTCCCCTTCTGTGTCTGCAGTGTTTGGGTGGGAGGAGGCTGGTTGAAAGTAAGTATTAATAAGAAGAAAAAGAGAGAAAGGAGCATGAGTCTAGCGCACTGATAGGAAAGGATTTATTTAAAATCTACCTTTAATTTATCATTATTAAAAGAGACCCAGCAAAATATTGGTTAAAAAAACATAATTGTGAATAAAGACCTTTGGGATAGGTGGCTACACAGTACACACTGAATGATCAGTGGTGCACCCAGGGGGGGTTTCCGAGCACCCAGAAACCCCCCTCCACTAAAAAATTTTTTATTTCTTTATGGGAGCATGAGTATTATTAATGGCTGTCTAGCGTCCTCTGCAGCCTGATGTCTTCCTGGTGGCACTTGCAAGTGCTTAATAAAGGTTTACTGTATTTTAATTATAGTACATATACAATATATCCATGTGCATACATAGATACACATGTATATACATACATACTGTACATATAAACACACATACACACAGATATATGTGTATATATACGTGTACTGTATGTATGTATATATATATATATATATATATATATGCATGTTTAATATGCTATGTATATGTGTATATACACGGTATGTATATATATATATATATATATATATATATACACACACACACAGACACACTAGTTTTACGGACCCAGCATATACTGGGTCACCTCAGTCCCCACCCCCGTGATTGGCTCCACCCAGTTCTGGAAACCCCCCCATGCAAATCCTGCGTTTGCCACTGATGATCATACTATAAAAAGCTAAAATTTTACTTCAATTTAGATAGACATAAAAAAGAAAAGTACACAGTTGAATGTTTTAATTCACCAATGTTGTCTTTATTCACAATTATGCTTTTTTTTAACCAATATTTTGCTGGCTCTCTTTTAATAATGGTGAAATAAAAGTTAGATTTTAAATTAATCAGCTATTCCGCCGATCCGCGTGCTTTCCGACAGCATTCCGACAAGTCGGATTTCCCGACTTGTCGGAAAAACTGAGCCCGGATTGAATAGGTCAGAACCCCTTCTGACCTATTTCAGTTGGAAACTGCCGTCTTTCCGACAAGACAGCAGTTTCCAATTCTAATTGAATATACCCCTCTGTCTCTCTCTATCTCATGACTACCGGAAGTAATGTGTAAAAGGGGACTTTACCTGGCATAATGTGTAAAAGGGGACTTTACCTGCTGTAATGTGTAAAAGGGGCCCTACCTAGTGTAACGTGTAAAATGATCCCTACCTGGTGTAATGTGTAAAAGGGGCCCTACCTGGCGTAATGTGTAAAAGTGGACTCTATCTGGTGTAATGTGTAAAAGGGGGCTCTACCTCGAATAATGTGTAAAATGGGGCTCTACCTGGTGTAATGTGTAAAATGGGGCTCTACCTGGTGTAATGTGTGTAAGGGGCTCTACCTGGCGTAATGTGTAAAAGGGTGCCCTATCTGGAGTAATGTGTAAAAGGGGCTCTATCTGGTGTAATGTGTATAAGTGATGCTACTGTGTGGCATAAATTGAATAATGGAGACTACTCTGCGCCGTAATATGAATTGGTATTATTTTGTGACAGCGACCCTTCCCCATGAAGTCACTCCCCTTACGGCACGCACTGGCCCTATTTTGAATGGGGGTGGGGTGCACCAATTCTCTTTCTTGCACAGAGCACCAAAATGTCTAGTTACGTCTACATCTTAATGGTCACCCTCCAGCCGCAGCCGAGGAACGCCCAATACATTTCCAATATATTTCTGAGACTGTGCTTCTTATTCGCTACTGCGTCTCTGTGCGCTAACTGTGGCACACGTGTTCTGTATGACCTTTTAGCTTCATAAATGCACGTGCAGTTAAAAACATCAAACATTTGCTCAAATATCTGTATTGCGCCCAACACATAATAAGGTCATAGGGGATGCAGTTCATTTGCCGTTTGTCGGGATCCCGGCGGTTAGGATACCGACGCCGGAATCCGGACAGCTGACAATGCCGACAGACGGAATCCTGGCAAACAGGGGCTATTCCCACTCGTGGGTGTCCACGACACCCATAGAGTAAGAATAGAACCTATGGCGAGCACAGCAAGCCACCAAGCCGGCAGCGTGGCAAGTGCAGCGAGCTCGCAAGGGGACTTTTATGGTCACCCCGTTGTCGGTATACTGACGGCTGGCATCCCGGCCGCCGGTAAATCATACTGATGCCTATCATAGACCCACAACACTATTCAGATTTCATTATTTCCCTGTACAGTTTGTAAAATGGAAAAAATTACAATAAATCAGATACTAAGGCAGGATTTGTGCCTCTACAGAAATGATAAATAATAAATCAGACCTCCCAACCAATCCGACTTTGGTTAAAAGTCACACTTGTCAGGCATTGTCCCTCCAGCTTACCCACAGGCTGCAGTGTCCCACACTGGGGTGGGAGGCAAGGTTGGAAAGTTTCCCTCTCACCAGCTGTTCTGCATAGACTATGGCAGTCCTTTTCAAGCTGCTTGTTGTAACGGGTTCAGTATGATTTCCCGATGGATAGGATGCCAGCGGTAAGAATACAGACAAAGGCATCTTGTCCATCAGAATCCCGACAACCCACCCATAAGCCCCCTAACCCTCCTCTGCCCAGTGTCATAACTACGTGTGTGCCAGGTGTGCCTGGCACACAGGGGGTAATTCCAAGTTGATTGCAGCAGGACATTTTTAGCAGTTGGGCAAAACCATGTGCGCTGCAGGGGAGGCAGATATAACATGTGCAGAGAGAGTTAGATTTGGGTGTGGTGTGTTCAATCTGCAATCTAATTTGCAGTATAAAAATAAAGCAGCCAGTATTTACCCTACACAGAAACAAAATTACCCACCCAAATCTAACTCTCTCTGCACATGTTATATCTTCCTCCCCTGCAGTGCACATGGTTTTGCCCAACTGCTAACAGAATTGCTGCTGCGATCAATTTGGAATTACCCCCACAGCGCAGTCGCACTGAGGGCGCAACAGCCAGCAGCTTGTAATGAGTCAATTTGACTCATTACAAGCCGCCTGTACCAGAGGAGGAGAGGGAGCAGTGGAGAAGGGAGAGGAGAAGAGAGGGAGAGGAGGGAGCCGCAGCAGCGCTATGTAATTGGTAGCGGGGCCGCTGCAGCAGTCCCTCTCCTTCCGCATTGGCTGGCCCGGCGCTGCTGTGAATGCTAGGATGCGCTTCCCTCATCCCAGCATTCACAGCGGCGGCGGCCAGCCAATGCTGAAGGAGAGGGACAGCTGCATGCGGCATCGCCGGTAATTACACTGCGCTGCTGCGGATCCCTCCTCCCCCTCCCTCCTCCTCCTTCTCCCCTGCCACCCGGAGCTGCCAGCACTGAGGAGCCTGACTGCCTTAGAGATGGTAAGTATTATCTAGTCTATTCTTCTATCTATCTATCTATCTATCTATCTATCTATCTATCTATCTATCTATCGGTCTGTCTGCCGTAATGTGTAAAAAAGAGGACGCTGTCTGCCGTAATGTGTAAAAAGGGGGACGCTGCCTGCCGTAATGTGTAAAAAAGGGGGCGCTGTCTGCCGTAATGTGTAAAAAGGGGGATTGGCTGCCGTAATGTGTAAATGGGGGACTCTGTCTGCTGTAATGTGTAAAAAATGGGACGCTGTCTGTCGTATTGTGTAAAAAGGGGGACTGGCTGCCGTAATGTGTAAAAAAGGGGACGCAGTCTGTCATAATGTGTAAAAAGGGGACGCTGTCTCCTGTAATGTGTAAAAAGTGGACGCTGTGTGCCATAATGTAAAAAAGGGGACGCTGTCTGCCGTAATGTGTAAAAAGTGGGACTGGCTGCCGTAATGTGTAAAAAAGGGGACGCAGTCTGTCGTAATATGTAAAAAGGGGACACTGTCTCCTGTAATGTGTAAAAAGTGGACGCTGTGTGCCATAATGTAAAAAAGGGGACGCTGTCTGCCGTAATGTGTAAAAAGGGGACCCTGTCTGCCGTAATGTGTAAAAAGGGGACGCTGTCTGCCGTAATGTGTAAAAAGTGGATGCTGTCTGCCGTAATGTGTAAAAAGGGGGACGCTGTCTGCCGTAATGTGTAAAAAGGGGAATCTGTCTGCCGTAATGTGTAAGAGGGGCTGTACCTGGTGTAGTGGTGCTACTGTGCGGCTTAATTTGACTACTATAATATGTAATGTGAATTGGTATTATTTTGTTGCCACACCCCTTCCCCATGAAGCCACGCCCCTATATTTTTTGTGCACGCCTAAGATGCGCACTGCCCCTTCTTTACATAGAGGGGGGGTGCCGATGCCCTATCTTGCACACAGTGCTAAAATGTCTAGTTACGGCACTGCTTCTGTCCCTTCCCTAACCCTCCCTTGTGGATACCTAACCATAACCTTCCCAAGTGGTGCCTAACCCTAGCCCTCCCTTCCCCACTGCCTAAACCTAACCCTCCCTGCTTGATGCCTAACCCTATCCTCCCCTTCTCTATGCCTAAACCTAAGTCTCCCTCCCCGCTCCGTAACCCCAACCCCCCTTGTCCTGCCTAAATCTAACCCCCCCCCCCATTTCTGCTCTCCATCCAGATCCAGGAAGCACTGTGTCCGATCAGCAGAGCAAGAGTAGGAGGGAGTGCTTTACCACTTGTCCTCCTGCTCCAGGATGCACCCTGACCAATCAGCAGAGAGAGGGGAGGAGAATGTGCTTTTACGTTCTCTACTTAGCTCCAGGATGTGCTCTGACCAATCAGCAGAGGTGTGTTTTCCCATGCTCGCCACTTGCTCCGGGATGTGCTCTTGTGAAATCAGAGGAGCAAGGGACAGTGAGTGCGCTTTCCTGCTCCCCCTCCCCCATCCCCCTGCTCCAGGATGGACTCAGGCTAATCAGCATAGCAGGGGAGAAGGGTGTTCTTTCCTGCTCTTTCCATGCTCCAGGATGCGCTCTTGCTAATCAGCAGAGACAGGGGAGTACTTTCCTGCTCTCTACCATGTTCCAGAAAGCATTCTGGCCAATCAGCAGATCAAGGAGAGGCGAGTGTGATTTTCTGCTCTCCACCCTGTTCCAGCAAGCATTCTGACCAATCAGCAGAGCAAGGCGAAGTTAGTGTGCTTTCTCATTGTCTCCTCTGCTCTAGTATGGCTCGGGTCAGTCATGCCATACCCCGACACTAGGCCATACCCCGAACCGCTAGGCCATGCCCCTTTTTGTGTATGTGCCAGAGCCACACGCATAATGTCCCACTCCCCTCCTCCCCAATGTTGGGAGGTGTGAATAAACGAAATGTTATGGCGCTTGGGAGCTGTGAGGTCCAAATAGAGGAGTGAGTGGTAACAAGGAAGGGACTCAGGTACTCATGACAGGTAAGTCTGAAAACCAATTAGAGGGGGAGGCTAGCGGTAAAAAGATGGTGGTAGCAGGTCAAGGTAAAGTCCAGGTTACGCAGAGAAGAAGCAGTCAGTGGCACAGGGGAAGTGTGATGGCAGATGGAGAGCAGGAGATAAGAGGTGGTTACAGAGTGCTGCAAGTCCAGAGAAGGCAAGGTGTAATTTCTGGAAGTGGAGGAGAGCGATTGGTCAGACAGAGAAACTATGAGGCGGCATTGGTGGTGGGGTGACAAAGCCAGGTCCTCTTGTAGCTAAGGCCCAGCAAGATGATCATGACCAGACAGTTCAGAGAGTGGTTTTCAAGAGCTATGGAAGTCAATCTGGTATACTTGGTGTAAGAGATCCATTTCCAATCAGTAGGATGCGCACATTTTATTTAGATATGTGCACCGGAAATTTTTCAGGTTTTGGTTTTGGATTCGGTTCCGCTGCCGTTTTTTGGATACGGATGCGTTTTGGCAAAACCTCCCTGAAATTTTTTTCTCGGATTCAGGTGTGTTTTGGATTCGGGTGTTTTTTTTCAAAAAACCCTCAAAAACAGCTTAAATCATAGAATTTGGGGGTAATTTTGATCCTATAGTATTATTAACCTCAATAACCACAATTTCCACTAATTTCCAGTCTATTCTGAACACCTCACAATACTATTTTTAGTCCTAAAATTTGCACCGAGGTCGCTGGATGACTAAGCAAAGCGACCCAAGAGGGCGGCACAAACACCTGGCCCATCTAGGAGTGGCACTGCAGTGTCAGACAGGATGGCACTTAAAAAAATTGGCCCCAAACAGCACATGATGCAAAGAAAAGAGAAAAAGAGGTGCACTGTGGTCGCTGGACGGCTAAGCTAAGCGACACAAACACATCAATATCACTGGAATTATTCGTTCTAATCACTGGTATTATTGGTCCAAATCACTGGAAGAAAATGCCAAAATCACTGGAATTATTCGTTCTAATCAATGGTATTATTGGTCCAAATCACTGGAAGAAAATGACAAAATCACTGAAATTATTCGTTCTAATCAATGGTATTATTGGTCCAAATCACTGGAAGAAAATGACAAAATCACTGAAATTATTCGTTCTAATCAATGGTATTATTGGTCCAAATCACTGGAAGAAAATGCCAAAATCACTGGAATTATTTGTTCTAATCAATGGTATTATTGGTCCAAATCACTGGAAGAAAATGGAATGGATGGATACTTGCAGTGACACAGAGCTGCCAGATACAGCAATGGCCTACTGTACAACTATATACTGTTAGTCACCAAAATGCTGCACTGTAATACTATATACACTGCTCACAAAAATGCCGCACAGGTATGGAATGGATTCTTGCAGTGACACAGAGCTGCAAGATACAGCAATGGCCTACTGTACTGTACTACTAATTATTAATTATATAGATGACAGATATAAAGTTACATTGTTGGGGAATCCAGTATACGTTCTGTCACCAGGTACCAGTGAATGGCCACATCATGTATATAGGTGACAGATATAAAGTTACATTGTGAGGGAATCCAGTACACGTTCTGTCACAAGGTACCAGTGAATGGCCACATCATGTATATAGGTGACAGATATAAAGTTACATTGTGAGGGAATACAGTATACGTTCTGTCACCAGGTACCAGTGAATGGCCACATCATGTATATACTTATACTGGTGGTCCCCAGTTCCCACAATGCAGCACACTGATCAGATATTTGCAGCACACTGAGCACAGATATGGAGCATGTTCAGGCAGAGAACGTAGATATTTTCAGCACACTAAGCACAGATTATTTGCAGCACACTGAGCACAGATATTTGCAGCACACTGAGCACAGATTACGGAGCTTTTCAGGGAGAGAACGCTGCCACGTCCTCTCCGTTCAATCTCCAATGCACGAGTGAAAATGGCGGCGACGCGCGGCTCCTTATATAGAATACGAATCTCGCAAGAATCCGACAGCGGGATGATGACGTTCGGGCGCGTTCTGGTTAACCGAGCAAGGCGGGAAGATCCGAGGCTGACTCGTAACCGTGTAAAATGGGTGAAGTTCGGGGGGTTTGGATCCTGAGGAACCGAACCCGCTCATCTCTAATTTTATTGTTATTATCCTTTATTTATATGGCACCACAAGAGTTCCACAACGCCGAAATAAGTATACGCACATCTCTGAACATAGTGGCACAATGTTGCCCATACTCAGCTAAGGGTCATGCAAGTGAGAAAAGTCACAGTATCCGCCTGCAAAATGGACTTGCATGGAGCTCTGGATAAGCTACAGTAAGTCTCTCATTTTTGTTTTTCATTATATTATTTTTAGAGATGTGCACCGGAAATTTTTTGGGTTTTGTGTTTTGGTTTTGGATTCGGTTCCGCGGACGTGTTTTGGATTCGGACGCGTTTTGGCAAAACCTCCCTGAAATTTTTTTGTCGGATTCGGGTGGTTTTTTTTTCCGTGGTTAAGTGGACATTGGGTACAAATGCATTTTTTAGGACACTGGTGAGTCTTTTTGTGACGTCTGTGTACATTCTCGGTATCGCCTGCCTAGAGAAGTGGAACCTATATAGTATTTGGTACCGGGGACACACTACCTCAAGAAATTCTCTAAGTCCCTGTGAACTAACGCTGGATACCGGATGCACGTCTAACATCAACACAGCTGCCAAGGCCTGAGTCATCCGCTTTGCAACAGGATGACTGCTGTGATATTTCATCTTCCTCGCAAAGGACTGTTGGACAGTCGATTGCTTACTGGAAGTAGTACAAGTGGTCTTCCGACTTCCCTTCTGGGATGACGATCGACTCCCAGCGGCAACAAGAGCAGCGCCAGCAGCAGTAGGCATTACACTGAAGGATCTATCGGAGGAATCCCAGTTAGGAGAGTACTCGTCAGACTTGCCAGTGACATGGCCTGCAGGACTATTGGCGTTCCTGTCTAAGGAGGAAATTGACACTGAGGGAGTTGGTGGTGTGGTTTGCACTGGGAGCTTGGGTACAAGAGGAAGAAGGGATTTAGTTGTCAGTGGACTGCTTCCGCTGTCACCCAAAGTTTTTGAACTTGTCAATGACTTCTGATGAATGCGCTCCAGGTGACGTATAAGGGAGGATGTTCCAAGGTGGATAACGTACTTACCCCTACTTATTACAGCTTGACAAAGGTGTTGAAATAATTCCACACCGAAGAGGTGATTTTTTGGGTATTTTGACCAGGCATGTCAATGGCCTTAGTCATCCCACGGACAACAGGTGTCTCCCCGGGTACCTGACTTAAACAAACCACCTCACCATCAGAATCCTCCTTGTCAATTTCCTCCTCAGCGCCAGCAACACCCATATCCTCATCCTGGTGTACTTCAACAGAGACATCTTCAATTTGACTATCAGGGACTGGACTGTGGGTGCTCCTTCCAGCACTTCCAGGGGGCGTGTAAATGGTGGAAGAAGCCACCTCTTCCCGTCCAGTTTTGGGAAGGTCAGGCATCGCAACCGACACAATTGGACTCTCCTTGGGGATTTGTGATTTAGAAGAACGCACAGTTCTTTGCTGTGCTTTTGCCATCTTAACTCTTTTCAGTTTTCTACTGAGTACTGAGCTCCAGCTTCCGGCTACCGCTGTGCAGGGAGATGGGCGCCCGCTGGTAACACAATCTCAGCAGGCGCCCATTATCTCCCTGTGCGGCGCCGGGGGGACGGGGGAGGGACGGAGGCCACAAACGACAGGGGGGGGCACGGGCCCGAGTGCCCCCACCCTGGATCCGCCACTGACTGTACTGTACAACTATATACTGTTGGTCACCAAAATGTAGCACACTGAGCACAGATATTTGCAGCACACTGAGCACAGATATGGAGCTTTTCAGGCAGAGAACGTAGATTTTTGCAGCACACTGAGCACAGATATGGAGCTTCTCAGGCAGAGAACGTAGATATTTGCAGCACACTGAGCACAGATATTTGCAAGCACATGAGCACAGATATTTGCAGCACACTGAGCACAGATATGGAGCTTTTCAGGCAGAGAACGTAGATATTTGCAGCACACTGAGCACAGATACTTGCAGCACACTGAGCACAGATATTTGCAGCACACTGAGCACAGATATGGAGCTTTTCAGGCAGAGTACGTAGCCACGTCCTCTCCGTTCAATCTCCAATGCACGAGTGAAAATGGCGGCAACGCATGGCTCTTTATATAGAATACGAATGTCGCGAGAATCCGACAGCGGGATGATGACGTTCGGCAGCGTTCGGGTTAACCGAGCAAGGCGGGAAGATCCGAGGCTGCTTCGGACCCGTGTAAAATAGGTGAAGTTCGGGGGGTTCGGATCTCGACGAACCGAACCCGCTCATCTCTAATTATTTTACATCAGAGCTGTGTGGATCTGTATATACAGTATGTGGTTTCATGAAGGCTTATGTTGAATTTTGTTAACAGTGTATGGCTCTTACTGTAGGTTATTTTCAGCCCACTTTAACCTACAGTAACATTAAAGTTGATTACCAGTCAATCACATCATTGGCTTCGATATACTGAAGCCGTGCGTCTTCGTGACCTTTGGTTCTGAAGTAATCACGTGACACTCACATCCAATTATGTGCCTGCCTTTCTGGCCAGGAGTGAGTGCTGCTTCAGTGTCTCAGAAGCGATGGTATTCCTTGGGTGTTGACCAGC